>NC_044551.1:45160745-45477245 GCF_007565055.1 Rhinopithecus roxellana
ATGCTAGAGTTGGTTTCTACTCTGTAGCTGAAAACATAGGGCTAGTAGTTTGAGCTGGGAATGGAGGTGCAGGAAAGTAGGAGGCATAAAGTTGGTATTGGATCAAAAGTCATAAATACCATACCATTTACAATGCAGCATATGATTTAGTATGATAGTAAAGCAATGAAGAAAAAATAGTAATTTAGCAAAACATGATTTACCCAAAATACAGTGTTGCATTTCCTTATAGAAAATATCTATTAATTTTTTTGTGATATAATCTTAAAAATCCAAATTGAGCTTTATTGATTTCTTACAACATTTCAGCCAAAATGTGCAATGTATTGTGTAGAATGAGAAGCATATTATCTGTGTGTTATTTGGGAAAAGAATATTGTCATTACAACTGTTTAATTCATACAAACGGTATAGACCTATCAATATATTTTGAGTAACTTGCTTACAGGTATTTTTAAGGAAAGTTATTCAAGCATTCTGCTAAGAGCTTAAAGTTCAATGTTTAGTAAATACATTGCATATCAGGAGATTCAAGAAAAGATGACTGGGCTCATAACCCAATACAGATATTGTAGGGAAAATAACTGGAGACCAATCAGGGGATTGACCAGAGTCCTGATACAAAGAAACACAGGTTACTTTAGTACAATTAACTCAGAAAGCTAAACTGGAGATCATCAAAAGAATAAGTCAATAAAGAGGGACGAGAAGCCATAAAAGTACCAAAGAAATAAAGGTGGGCATGACACAATAGACAAAGTACTAACAGTGGAACCTGCAAGACAACAGTTTCTGGGAAGTAGAGAAGAACTGCCATCATGTAATTAGGCTCCTTTTTTTGCAAACTGTACTAAAAGGATGGAAAATGTTCAAGGTAAAAAATCACACAGATAGAGAAGGACTTGACCTTTGGCGACATTTGAGAGAAGTCTAGAGCAACAGGTTTTTATTCCCTCGTGCCTCCATGAAGAATAAAACCTCCCTCAACATTCAGACTGAAGGAGCATCAATCCTGTTACAGAATTATATTTTTTGGAGAGTTGTAAGATTGTGTCCTGTATTATTATAAATAAAGATACAGAAATCGACAGTGACATATACTGATATATATCCTCACACTAAGATCCCACTTCCTGCCTCAGGTTCAGTGAGTCTTTCACTTATAACCAGGAGGCACTGGAGAACTAAGTTTTTGGACACTCACAGTTAAAATTTTAATTTTCTATAATAGTTGTTTGAAATTTCTGCTTGAAATTTATTAAATAGCAATATTTAATGAAATTCTAACTTTGTATACATAAAAAGATGAACATTGCATCACATTGGAATATCTTATTTAATCAAGCAAGAAAAAATAGAAAAATGTAGGTTTTAATTAATGAAACACTGAAACAAGAAATGGAAAGTGTCCAGTTCACATTCTTATTATATGTTTATAATTACTGAGATAAGCATAATATAACAATGTGGGGTTTATGAATAAAATTAGCTAGAGTTAGAATTCTATTCTAACATGAGTAAATTTTGTTAACATACCAGAGTTGTTTCACCTGTCATTTTTTTCTACCCAAAATGGTGTGTGTCATAATATCTCCTTCTCCTCATTTGGATTCAATTCAAATGTCACCTTCTCCGAGAAACCTCCCTTGCCACGTTCATAAATCTCTGTTTACCTCTCCAGTCACTCCCCATCATACCACCTGTTTCCACAGAATTCAAACATATTTTTAATTATTCTTTTTGTTATTTGTATCACTCTTCTAGAAAATACCTTCTTATGATTAAAAACTTTGCATCATACTCACTGCTATAATACTGGCGTCCAGAAAAACGCTTGATGCAGAGTAATGTTTGAATAAACATTTGGTGCTAATGCTTCACTATAGAAAAAAATTAGTAAGTAATATAAATTTAAATATTTTGTATATTTTATAAGCATTAACTCCAGTTGATAATGCATTGGAGAAACCAGCAAATCATTAACATTCACCAAAAAATACTGTTCAAATTAATTTTGGTGAATGTTACTTACAAGTATGCCATCATTATTACCATTTTTGTTAGAATCATATTTTTCGAACCACAATAAAATCCTTACATAAATGAATCATCTTTGATAAGTTGTATTAATTTTAAGGTCACGAATGGCATTTACTTTATAGTTGTTAATGTAATTCAAAGACTAAAAGGGGGAAGTCATAAAAAGATTAAAAGAAACAAAGTCAAATACTTGGCATTAAAATAGATTATGATAAGAGAGCCTATGAAATTTTATTATTATTGATTTAAAAGACTTTCATCATTCACTCACATCTCCAAGATCCATGAGTAGTATACTCATTTTAACTTCAAGTGATAAAATATCTATGATATTAAGTATCCTGTATGAATCTCAAGTAATACAACTTGCAACACAAAATTGTTCAAAATATAAAGCATTGCCATTGTGTGCTATGTCAACTTAAGGAATCTTATGATGTGAATATTTACATTCAGACTCAGCTTATCTAATTTCAAGAACAATGAAATTAATCATTAAATTAATCTAAGCTTCTCTCCTACTTTTGTATATGGAGGGAACCAACACCCTTTACCCGGATATAAGAACCTGAACCATAACCTTCTTAAGAATAACGGTAGTCATTAAAGAAGCCATCAATTGTGTCTCCTCATAAAATCCTATAATGCAGTTACTGCTAACATCTTACTTTCGCATAGAAAGTTCCTGGAGCGCCAAGGCATTAAAAGACTTTCTCAAACTCACACGTGAGATATAGAGTAAAACTGGTTTTTGTAGGTAGAATGTCTAGCTCCAGGACTCTACCTGCCCTTACCCTGACTATCATAAAATACTGCCTACTAAACTTCTTGTTTACTACATTTTACACATGAGACGATTTGCACCCAGAAGTAAAGATAACCTACTAGCAAAACGGAGTAAGTAAATGTGGGAGCTGGGAGGAGATCACGGGTCTCCACGTGCATGGGGCTGGCATCATCAGCCTAGTGCACTTTTGTTTTTATTCTGATAAAATGGTGTTGTTGATCATAAATGTTTTAATTCATGAACTGTTAAGCAGTCCATACATTTTTGGGGGGATATGGAAACTCTCCATGGATAACATGAAAGCTGTAGTCTTTCTTCCAGTAAACGCAAATTAAAACATAAATACAGTATTTTTGGACAGATTTCAGAATAGTTTTGACTATTTAAAATGTTCATTTTGACATTACAGGGCAATAGCCCTCAGATTTTTGTGATCAAGAATTTCTAGACCAGGCTCAGTGGCTCACACCTGTAATCCCAGCACTTTGGGAAGCTGAAGTGGGCAGATCACTTGTGTGCAGGAGTTCGAGACCAGCCTGGCAAACATTGTGAAATCCATCTCTACCAAAAAATACAAAAATTAGCTGGACAAGGTGGCGCAAACCTGTACTCCCAGCTACTCGGGAAGTTGAAGTACAATAATCACTTGAACCCGGAAGGCAGATATTGCAGTGAGCTGAGATCCTGCCACTGCGCTCCAGCCTGGTTGTCAGAGTGAGACGTTGTCTCAAAATAAATAAATAAATAAATTCTTTGTAGAAGTAAATATCCTAGACCCCTGAATTTACTCTATACTACATAGGGCTTGATAGATAGGTACTGTTGTAATGGACAGGTAGTTGAGAATGACATTTGAATAACAGGGAATCATATGAAAAAGGGCATGGAGTCAGGCAAGGACAAGTCTTTTCCATAAAGTGTGGTATCTGTTTTGACGAGAGTGATTTCACTAGAGTGATTTTTGAAAGTACACTTGGAGATAATTCAATTCCTAAAGTGTTTCCTGACAAAATTCTGTTTCAAGTATATTTTTAGGTACTGGTTTATAGATATAAATGAAAAACCATATTTTAAGATTCAGAATATAGCAGAAAAAAACTAAAATACAGGAAAAAACCCAATTGCCAAAAACCAAAAACTTAGATTCAAGTCTGTAGAGTACTGATTTACATTTCGGGATGTGATGGAGTGTTAGGAGGGATAAGGAAAGAGAAGATTACTTGAACACATTCCTACCTTACAAAATTATATTTTGTAGAATGTATCAGTAGTTAAAGGAATTGTTGCCCAGGGGAACAACTAAAAGATTATTTAAAGAATATGACAACAGAGGTATTAACTTTCTGAAGAACGGTCCAAGTACTAAATAGGAAAGACCAATGTAAGATATAGTAAAGGTTATATCTCACTCCATTTGACAACATCTTATTTTAAAAGAGATAATTACAAATTATGGAAAAAAATTTTCTATATGAAGCTTTTGGAAGCATTGAGAAGTAATGAAAACATGACCTTAAACTCATGTGAAACGTTATTGTGTTAATTATTGGATTATTTCATATTAAGACTATTGGTTTCCATTTTAGAGGCAATATCAAAGAGAATTCACTTCGCACAGGCTTAGTTACCAGTAGGGTATAATCTATAAAATATGTCTCATAGAATTGGAGCAATATTGGATGTTTACACCGAAGAGAAAATATACTATGCTAAGCAAAATTTTCTTGGAATGAAGTTAATGCTATTAAATAGAGGTGGAATAAAGATCAGTTCCAAGCTATCTAGGCAAAACAAAGTCAGAGAGAGATAGAGAGAAAGTTACAAGTAGATATCTTATCACAATGACAAGAAAGGAATCTCTATCTGAAGTTGTTTGAAACAGTGGTCTCCAAGTGAAGGTGGTTTTCCAAGTGCAGCAGGTACAGCCTCACCACAGCACAGTGCCTAAGATGTGGTAGTGTTCAATAAGGAGAAAATTTAAATGTAAGAAGATGAAATAATTAGCTAACGGATAGATGAATACATTATTACAAAAAAATCTAAGGATATTTTTCCTGATTGTGAGTCTAAATGATAAGAAAGTGAACGGCTCATACGGGATCCCAAATAGACTTCTCAATGAACCTGCACACATTTGGGAGATCACACTACAGTGGTGGTGTTAGGAGAAGCATTGCTTCCTATACCTGCAAATTATAAGATGGACTGACATTGCTATGAAATGGAAATGAGACACAAGATCAGCTTCTTAATGTGAAAAGTTAGATACATCCATTATGGGGCTCCCGAGGCCAAGCAGGCAGTATAAAAACATTTTGCCAATTTGTCTCTCCACTCCACCTACCTCCGTTAAAGGTAGTAATAAGTATGCAAGGATATCCTTTGCTTTTCAAGCCTCAGTTTTTCTTAACAGTTCTCCAAAATCCTCATGTAGCTATATACCTACAGGGCTGCGTTGCTGGACGTGTGGACAGGTTCTCTTGTTAGTAAAAGTACTTCTCATTCTACTTATCTCTTCTTTGTGAATTGTGACCTTGGCAATACTCAACCGTCTGTAAGGTTCATTTCCCGTAGTAGGGAGAGATGGAGGAGAGGCGAAGAGCTTCTAAAGCTAACCATAAAATACGCTGACCCATTTTTATTAGTTTCCACACCTAAGGAGTTTCTTGTGTTGGAAACTCAAGAAACTACAAATAGTGGAAAAGCCACTATTTGTAGCAATTAACTGAGTAATCTCCCAAAATGAATGCCCAGTTAAAAAGGAGAAGCACTTTTAGTTATAATTATTCTGTCTTTGAAGTAGAGGAGGAGTCGGGCTAGGGAATAATGAACCAGGGAAAGTAGAAAAGCAGGAGGGATGGAAACAGAAGTAGCAGAGAAGCGGGGATTAAAAAAAGCTGTATTGAATCAAGAAGCACAGGTGGTCAAAAGCAAAAATATAAATAAGTCATCGCAGTTTATTGTAAGGAGAAAACCTATCTGTTTTCTAGGTATCAGCATAGATTTATACTGAGTCTGTTAGAAAGCAGTAGACGACATGCAACCTAAGTCAACTTTACTTTAGCCATCAAATGATTTAGAATTAAAGCATAACAAAAAAAAAAAAAAAAAAATACAGAAGGAGATGAGTGTGGATATCTTTCCTCAAAGATTATAATTATATTTAAAAGAGCAAATACATATAACACTCAGCACATGAATCTAGCATATTAAATATAGTAACAGTAATTTTTCACATCTATATATAATTATATACTTGGTATATTATTTGATTTTTTTAGTATATATGTTATTTAGAACATTTTAAATCACATGCTAACTACTAAAAATATCTTCTGTAATCTTAACTTATATGCTTTCTTTTCTGTATGCTAACATTGGTTACAAATATACTTTTTTCAAGTTGATTATTTAATATGTTTAAATTTTTCTCACAATGAAGGTAATTAAAGATTACTTTCATACAAGGCTGCTTAAGATAAGCCAAAAACTGAGAAAGAAATGTAAGTAAAACATTACATAATTAGAATTGGATGTATGATTACAACTGCTATTTTAATAAAAAATTCATATCACTGACGGTTTATAAAACATCTCTTCTTCATAGAAAACCACTATGTTGTATGAATACACATAGAATTCTAAAATGATAAAATAGTTACTTATTTTTCAAGATATCTTTCCAAATTCATATTTTATAGAACAAAATAATACTTTTAAGTGATCAGGATACATTTCTTCAAACAGATAACCTAAGTAGAATTTGCAATCTGGTTAGAATGTACTCACAATCTTTCTATATAGGCCTTTTACTCACATTTTCTTGTAATTTAGGAAGACTGCAATTTATGATCTTTGCAATATAAATATAAGACATTCACAAGTTGCATTTTATCCTGCAATGACATTATATTATTTCCGGAATGTGTGTTAAAAATTGTATTCGGTGTAAGACTTCAACAGACCTAGTTTAGTTTTAGGTGTACACAAGAATTTTCTTGCCCATGTTTAATAAAGGGTTGCAGTGATTTCAAAGCTTTATCTGTCAACTAGCAAACTTGCATGCCTAATAGGTCTGGGAGGAGCAAAAGGTCTACAGTGGCAACATGTTTCAATGTAAACTGTTATGTGACTGTGCTACTGAAACTGCTGTGGACTCCCACCCCTCTCGTGTCTTCATTCTGTCATTTGGTCTCTGGAGGTTTCAACATTAATCTTCGGGTATAAATGCTTATGAACTCCCAGTAGCTTGCTGATACATACTTATTTCAAGAAATTTTATCAGAACAATTCTCTTCTTAATTTTCTAAAATCACAAATGATTTCCAAAGTTGAAATTTACTTTCCTATTTAAGTAAAATAATCTGACATATTTAGCTATTGAAAAACCAAATTTAACAAAGGTCACAGGTCCAAAGTTGTGAGGGTGAGACACATCACACATATTTATATATCTAACTGTCTATATATAGAGAGAGATATATAAATATGAACAGACTATTGATAAAAACTCTCCATCTTACTACGCTGAAATAACCCTATAATATTTTTTAAAAAGCACTTTATTACTGATATTCACAATTTGTATTTTAATAGAACTTCATATTTTAAACTGACTAAAATTAACTATAATTATAAAGATAAATATTTTTATTGCAAGTATAATAATATTCTTTATTGTCAGTGATTGTATTAGGAATCTGAATTCTAAATTAAACAAAAAAGACAGATAAATATCATTTGAATAAACAAGTGCACATATTATTATAATACATTAATGATTTAATTTTTGGAAAATTATGTATTGTCAGAAATACAAATCTGAATTTTATTTAATGCTAGTATGTGAAAAAAGCTGAATTAAAATCATATTTAATATGTCACATCATTTAGATAAACTGGCAAAACTTAGGGGAGGCAGAAAACTATTTTCTTTCTTCCAACTGCTGGACCTATTCCACTCCCTGCTTAATACATGTGTAAATACTTTATTAAGTTGTAACATTAATAAGTTGTGACATTAATCTAGAAGAAGTGGTAGTAACAAAATATTTCTCTTTGATTGCTTTATGAATTACTGTATATCACATATAAGAAAAAGCAATACTATTTAAACTTAGTATCATTTTTAATATAAAGTAAATATACAATCAAGCACATTGTTGATTTACCAAGTAATACAACAAATGTTTAAGAGCTATTGACTCTCAGGGAAAATAGCCAAATAAGTATTTAAAAATTTCACCGTATAATGTGTTTGCTTTGTATTATACATGACCAATGTAAAATTATAAGAGTTTTATTTCCTGATAATTATCTACTTTTTATGTAAACATAGTTTGAGATAGCATTAACTTCTATGTTATCTATTTCTCATCCACTGTAAATGTGGGTAAAATGATAATAAGTTTTGTGAGGTGTTCAAGAATCGTGAACATCCAATAAAGAATAATTATTACTAGGTACAGTCTAAAAAATAAAATTCTAATTTTTCCTATTCAAAAAATTATCCAAGTCAACCATTTTAGATGGACTATAATTGAGTTTAAGATTTTCCAAAAATAAAAAGGGTTCAAATGATATTTTATCATTTGTTTATAATATAATATCTAATACTGACTAATAAAGGAGTTACTTTAGTTCCTCCTGTTACACCATTGTAATAATTAAATATGATAATTAATTTATGTGAACATTGAATGTTCACAATTTTTGATTTAATTGATTGTGCTTTCTTTCTGTTTTCCATATGTATTCTGGATGCATACACACACAAACACACAGACATGGCTATAGATATAGACATACAGAAATATGAATGAAGAAACATATATATGCAGATATAGAGATAAAGTTTTAAAGATATAAATAGAGGATACATAGATGATAGATACATAGATACATAGATGATACATAGATACATAGATGATAGATAGATAGATACATAGATAGATACATAGATGATAGATACATAGATGATAGATAGATACATAGATACATACATACATGCATAGATAATAGATACATAGATGATAGATAGTTAGATAGAAACATAGATGATAGATAGATACATAGATGACGGATAGATACATAGATAGATAGATAGATAGATAGATAGATAGATAGATAGATAGATACATAGATACATAGATGATAGATAGATAGATACATAGATACATAGATACATAGATGTTAGTCTGTAATTTCAACTAAGTTTTCTGTTAACTTTCTGTTAAGTTTTCTTGAACGGTTAAGTTTTCTTTAAGAGGAAACTGTTACATTTCTTCTGCAGCTTAATTACCATTAAAATTAAAAAGAAAACATTTTTCTTATATGTTCTTTATATTGTGAAGCATTTATAACATATAGATGTGAATATTTTAAAACATTTGTAGAAATTATGTAATAATACTACAGTAACCTGCTTTGGTAGAAAAAAAAAAAAACAAATACATTTTAGAGTTGTCTGATTGTCTGGGAAAAACTCCCTTAGACAACTTTTAAGACTCATTTCTCAGTTTTACAAAACTAGTGTATTTCATATACTGTCTTTTGACCCAGGAAGTGAATTACTGTTGCTCTTTTGCCTGGATTACACCTTGTTATAAGCATTATTTGTTATCTCCCCTGTTATACAGCTTGCTGTGTATATCGTTTCTTTTTTTATATGACTTTCCAAAGATGTTATTTTACAAAATATGAGGAAAAAGTCTATTATGCTTTAGAAATTGTGTTAATAATATATAAAGTATGTCAAGTGCAGCATATTCTAATATAAATTCTGTTAGATATATGTTTCTACCAACATCCAATACATTAATGAACATGTTAAATCTTTCATATTCAAATTTAAATAATAACTATTAGTTACTATATTTCCACTGTAAATTGAATTAGTGTTTGGAGGAGAAATTAAAATGAAGTCATCCACACTCTTCGGAATTGTAGAGCCAATTTCAAAATCTGATATGAGGGGCTGGCTTTTTAATCCATATTTATAAAACCATCATATGCTCTGGTGTTTCATTGATCAATTAGAGAGATCAAAAATTATCTTGCTCATCAAGAGAAATAGAAGATATACAAAAATGCTTATTTCTCCTGCAACTGGTTTATAATTTGCTAAATTAATAAGAAAGAAAAAAATACTCAGAAAAACCTTGAAAGTCATTTTGAGAAAATATTCAGCTCTTTTCTTTTTGTCTTTACTTTTCTTCCTAAAATATAAATAAATAATACATCTCTCTCACACGCACACACAAACACATACACACTCACAACACTCACACAGAGCATCTGTGACCACAGCACCCCATGATGTTTCCACTTTCCTCTCACAGCCAATGAGATCCATTATAATGACTTTTATGTTTGGAGAGGTGTTTCTTGGAAGTGCTAATATGAAGTCTCTTGGTCAGGCTCCAGAGACCCTGCTTTTGTGCAGGCACTTTGCATTTGTAATGTGACTAGAAGACCATGTCTTTTTGGTGCTAAGTTTAGGGATAAGTGCATTAACATACTAGGGCTGTTATGGAAATGTATAAGAGTGCTATAAAGACATTTTCCTCACTGTATACTCCTTACCATATTTTAATAAGGAGGATAATGGTGTTTCCAGGCAGAGAAATTGAAATGACTCACAAGAGAAAAAAAAAAAAAAAACCTTTTTAGATTATTTATAACAATCCAGAATTCATTGTTTTCAATAGTCTATACATCTCTATCTCTCTATCTATCTATCTATTCTATCATCTATGTATTTATCTATTATCTGTGTATCTGTCTATCATCTCTTTATGTATTTTTCTATATTTCTAATTTGAGTTTCATGACTTAATACCTTAAGGTTCCACGTAATAATGCATATATATACATATATACATATATATACATATATGTATGTGTGTGAGTGTATATATATGTGTAAAACTTGACAGTCTTGGATATGTAACCTGATCTCTTTCTAAGCCTCTGCTTTCACGTGTGTAAAATTAGAGATAGAGAGAGTTAAAACCCCTTTTCTAAAGTTGCAAAATTTTATATAAACACCTAAATAAGATAATGTCACGGGCATTGAGAGTTATTTTGGATATCTTTGAAAAGACAACTTGTTTCTGAAAACAAGTATGCAAGATACAGAGAAAGAAATTGCTTTATCTTAGGAAACATGTTTTATGTTCTACAAGAGAAATGACCACATTTATAAATTTAGCATCAGGTAAAAACAAACAAGACTCATTTTAAATCAATGTCCTTTTGATTCTATTTAGCATGCTTTCTTCTTCTTTAAGAAAATGTAACTTTAAGCAGATGATTTATAAGGTAAAATACCCAAGTAACTAAATAGAATTTTTATTACAAAAAAAATCTCACCATGAATCAAAATTACTCTATGTTAATATTGCTATTGACTTTGTGTGTGTGTGTGTGTGTGTGTGTGTGTGTGTGTCCTTGAAGTCAAAAGTATTACATTGAACATTTTTTAAGACATCATTTTTTTCTAATGTGAGATTATTTGTACATCATATTTAAATGTGTCTTTGAGTGAGCAAAATTAGTCTTAAAGAATACAGCAAATTAATGATAAGTTTTATTGAAGCATCTGCATTAATATTAAGTAATTATCTAGACTATTTACTTTCACAGAGAACAAGTTACAGCCAATGTTTATTCATGACACATTCACACATTTAAAAAAATTAACTTTCACCTTAATCTATACTTTCTTGTATATTATATGTTGCCACATTAATTGCATATTTTATATTATATAATTTGTAAGCACTCTCTACAGCATTCTTATTAACTACACCCATATACTGTAGAAATATTGTGGGGAAGGAGCATCTGCCTCATATCACTATTGATGCCTAAATAGAGCTAAGCCAGTAGAATAAAAAAAATTAATTAACTTTGCTTTAAAAATCTTACTTGGTGAATGTACCATGGAAGGCACGCAGCATTGGCTAAGCTTGGCATGTATAGGGGTTACAGGAAAACACCAGAACAAATCCCTCCATGCAAGATGACGTTCAGATGAGCTTCTGATTGAACACACGATTTATCAAGCTGAGCAATATTTAAACATTTAAAAGAATAATTTCAAGATCAACTTTGATATTGTACTCTTCTGACGCACAGGCAATGGTATGAGACATTTTTATTTCCTTTATGCAATGAATGCAATAACAGTAGCATAATTATGCAAACCTTTTCAAAGATTTTTAAACTTTCAAATACTGTAATAAAAGAAAAATAATATTTTTTATCCTAGAAAAATTATTATCTGACCGGACTATTGTTTTTATTAGTACTACCAAATCTGTCTAACTTCAGTGAATTACTCTTAAATTCATACTACTCTCTGCTTTCTCTAAAGCATTTTTTCTATTTATTTCCAGAATTGGATTTGCTCCTAGTATGTACTTATCTTACTTATTTTTCATTTTTCAAAACACGTATAGAGATGAAGATATTTCAACATGTAAACATATATCTATTAAGTGCATATAATTATGTATCTACTCCTCATTTGGAAAAACTTCAGTCGAACCCATAACATATTTTGTGACAAGACTACAAGCACATACTATTTATGTTATGTTCAAGTTCTTTGATGCTATGTGCTGTAATAGCATGTTATTTCATTTTCTTTACCTTTCAAAAGATCTATGTTTCAAACCTGGATTAGCCAGTTTTATAGCTGCAAAAATGTATTTCACAATTGACATAGCATTGCCTAGGCAATGATGTAGTGTCTGAATGTGAAAAGTAGGATTCATCTTCTGCAGAATGTAGGAGAAGGTTTTTTACAAAATTGAGAATCTTGAATAATCAAAGTCATTCTTAACGGCTGTGCCTGAAGATGGGTAATTCTTCTGAATTCATAGATAAAGCAAAGAGAAGAAGAAAGATTCCCTTCTGTCTTGCAAAAGTTACCACTTTTTTTGATGTCACAAAGTCATTCATTCTCCATGCTACAAAGATTTCGAAACCTTGTGAAAAAATCACTATTAGGAATCTCATATATCTATAATACAAAATATAAAATGACAACACCTCTCCGGAGAAGACCACCAATTTCTCCTCAGATCTGTAGTCCATTGTATCTTCATCAAAAGTTGATGATACAAATAAATGTAAACGTATCTACTACAGTTAATAACTTTCTTTTTATGACACCTTTGTTATTTAAAACAGATTATGAGAATCTCACCCTGGTAACAGTCTCTAACTGTCAATACTAAAGAATTTTGATGACTTCATAGCTAAAATCCAAGCCTTTATTGAGACAAGCATACCTGCACAAATTTATTTGATGTGAATGGTCATCTTGAGCATGCGATGGAAAACACAATAAAACAATTATCCACCAAATCAATGCATTTCCCACATCACTTCAATTTTTTTCAATGCCAATTTTGCCTTAGAAACACTCTCCCTTTCTTGTGGCTTTCATCTAGTCGTCATGACATTAAGACATATTTGCCTACAATAATGGAAAGCAATTATAGCTAACAGATATACACATTCAAAGTGTTGACCTCAGTGAGAGTCACAAATATGTGAAGAAACCTCTTTTACCAGGTAAAGTGATCACCTTAATCCTGACATCCAATATGCATCTGTGGCATTTTTACTATTCATACATTGTTTCATTGATAATATTGAAAATAAAGAAAGCATTTCTTATTCAATTATGAATAAAGAAGCCCTTATTTTTCACAGTTTTGACTCAAATGATTTAAAGAAAAGTTATAAGAAGACCAGGAGTCCATTTCAAATTAATATAATAATCATATACATGAACACACAAATATGTGAGTAATTGAAAGCCACCACAATCAACTGATACGATTTTAAGTTTAGTTTTATTTTTACAACAATATTCCATATGCAAATATGAGGACTATAAAAAGAGCATGAGTAGGTATCAGCTTTGTAAAAGTAAAATAAGAAGCAAATGTTGCAAGTTTTGTCACTGAGCATGTAAACATTTTATTCAAATACTACTAAAATGTATTCTTATGTGCTTCCAAGTGTTGAGAGAGAGAGAGAGAGAGAGAGAGCAAAATATAGCAACTAGGAGAAAAGCAATATTTGTACTACTTCGTTATAAGAAAGCAAAAACTGAATAGCTTACATTGTCAAGCAAAGTAAATAACACTTACCTTGCTTAACAATGGAACTGAGTTTAGCCCTACTCCGCACTGACAATTCCGTTGTTGCTTCTGTCTCGGTCCTTCTCTTCTCTTTTTATAGTATCTTCACAGCTGAATCTTCATGCATCTCAGTGTGGCTTTCTCTTCGAGCATCACTTTTAACTCAGACAGGCAGGAAGCTGAAGCCAAAGGAACTCTCTATCTGATTGGTTTCCATTCAGCGTTTCTGATTAATAAGAGACGTCCCTCAAGTAGGAAGATATTGCCGCTGATGGCGCTGCAGGGCGCCAGGTTTGGGCTTGGGGGAGTGAAGACCTCTTTGGACACAATGATTTGCAAGCGAATGAAGTGGGAGGACTCAGAAAGGAGGGCTTTGTCAAAGACCCCCCATAAGAAAAAACGACACAGTGTTTTTAGTCTCGGTTAATCAGCTCTCCTTAATCTGTTTGCAATTGGGAGAGAAAGGTCACAGCATGTCTGTAACCTGTAAATCATCTGTAGAAAATATATATCACAGGGAGAGTGCTGTTGCTCAAAAGAAATTTTGCGTATGGTTCCTGCAGAATTTACTACTACCTGTTTCAAATTCAGTGTCAAAATGTCAAGTTTAAGAAAAAGAGGAGAGAAAGAATTCAGATAATATTTATCATTAATAACGATGAATTTTTAACTTTGCCTCTATGAGTACATAATCTAAAATAATATTTTACAAACAATGTTAAACATCTAAAAATTAATGATTGACATATTTGCTTTCAGTAAAGATAATGGTTTTAATTATAATTTTAAATTTCTAGAACGACTTTGCTTTTTACCTGATCATGCAATTGAATGAGTTTCATCTTCCCTGGAAATAACCCAAAATAATGGTGACCATAGCCACATCACAGAAACTACATGATCCACCTGTTAGAGTCCCTGTTGTACATTGTACAACTCTTAGAGAGGGTGAACCAAAGCTAAAGGCAAGCCCTGCTTTAGAGAGAAGTCTGTTTAGTACTTCTGGAAATGGCACAATAAGAAAGGTATTGATTAGTAGATAAATCCTTCTGAAAAGAAGTTCTAGTAATAGTTGTATGAAATGCACGGTGGGCATAGGGCTCACTTTATAACGGCTCGTTAAGTCACAGTAAGTAAATAGCTTAAGTGTGAAAAAATATCAATATCCTATTTGATGCTTCAAAAGAAAACTGACAATAGAAAAAAACAATTCAACTTCTATTTTTTGCCCCAATGGTAAAGCTTATCCATGAAGGGTAGATAATAGAGGTGCCCATCAGAGGCTTGTGCATTATGTAAATTCGTTTCTTTAAAAGGAAAACAAGTGTTTAAAAAAAAATACAATTTTACGTATCTCCAAATAAAATGTGACACTACTAAAATGTGGTGATTGAACATGGAGTGAATGGCTTTTAAATACTTGTGTGTTTGAAGTGTAGGAGGTGGACAAAAAAGGGAACTTTATTTTGTTAATCTATAAATAAAGAAAAAGAAGGAAGAAATAAAGCCTTATGCATATTCCAGGGCTAGATAGATTCAAGTGGTTAAGACAGCTTGGTGAATTCTTCATGGAGGCTAAGACTGTTTTCTTGAGGCAAAGACACTTAATTTAAAATTCATAGGCTCCTTTAGACTTATGTCCGCTGGGTCTACTTGCTGCTTTAAATAAAACTACATATTATAGAAGCCTCTTTATTAATACCGAGATAAAGTAATGTACGTAAAGTGGGAAAAAGGAACCAAACAAAATATTTTATCATAGTTTAAGGTAAATATTCACAAATAAAAGCTTTAAATCCCTTATGTTGCATACATTTTATTTCCCACTGAAATCCAACTGTGGGAAAAGGCTGTTCTGTGTGAAATCCACAATTCAACAGAGCAGTCTAAATCCTGGTTTGAAGTTATTTTTGCTACTCTGTGAAAAAAAGGAAAAAGAAAAGGGTTGCCAAACGAAAGGTCTTCTACCTTTCTCTTGTTTGGTATGGACTTAGCATTTGAAAACAAATGACTTAAACCTTGGAATTGTCAAAGATTCTTTTATATCGTGTGTATAGCTACTTATAAGTTTTCAAATGTGAGTAGCATTCTATGTCACATGAAAACAACTTTTCATACTTGCAGCAATGTGTACGAATATCTAGCAAACAAGTTTGTACAAAAGTATTAGTCATTATTTACATTAGTAGAGTATATGCCCTCCTTTTATGTATTTAGACATAAAATGTTATTAACAGTAAATGTAAAATATTATTTGAAGTATTCTTTTCAAGATTAGTTTGAATTTACTTTTTCTTAATTATTTGGTATGTTGAATGTATTACCTTATTGTGGAAAAAAATATATGAATATTTATCTTTTCTTCTTTGAACATAATGCATTGTCATACTTAAGGGCTTCATCTATTTAATTCTGTTCAACAACATGGATACATCTCTGTCATATACAAAACTTCATTTTTTTTTCTTGCATTTTATCATTACAAATATATTCCATTGTATAATGGCAATTTTGCAAACTGTTGAGAAAGAAAAACTGAAAAAAATAGACACAATGCTTGTTTATCATGCAGTGAAATAGAAAATAAACTTTATAGTCAAACGAGTTTTTAAGCTTACAACTTAAGTCCTTCAGTCTTCAGAGAGGTCCGTAAAGACATATTTATGGTATAGTACCAGGAAAATCTTGAGACAGAAGCTACCTGTGCTATGAGATCACTCATAGGAACACCCTGAAATTTAAGACCACCCTCTGCTCTTGGTAACACACATTCGCGCCTTCCAAACTAAAACTGAAATACTTTGCACAACAGTTCTTGCATGTCACGACTATAAATATTCCTTTCCAGACCGCAGCACCAAGGGCTTGCTCCTATGACCTGAAGATTAAGCTATACTTAAGAATCAAGCAAAAATTATAAATTCCCTTCTTTTCTCTGGCAAGCCATTGATATCAATCTCATCATTGTTCACATCTGATCATTTATCAGGCCTTCTCAGAAGTTTAAGCTTCTCCTGTCGTCTACCATCACCATGATTCTAATTACTCTCTGGCTTGGAATACCCTCAGGTCTTCCTGGAATCCCTTCAGTCCAATTATGACCATTGATGGATCTCAGTGTGACACCACAAAATCCTTTGAGTCCTTCAACTTTTCTTTGAACATTCTCTGCAGCTACCTGCTCTAACTGAAAGCTGGCTGTTGTCTGAAGATTCTTTTCTATTTTTGATTTCTCACAGGAAAAATGGTATTACTCTCACAGCCATGTAAAACAACGCCTGGAGTTGGGATAGATGATCTTCTGCCTTGTCATTGCTGGGCCACTTTTCTTCACCCTTTTCTCCATGCTTGCTGTCAGCTTATTTCTTGTTTAACTCTACTTGTCAAAATCATTTGAAGACCAAATCATTACTCCTTTTCATTCATTGAAAGTGAATACCTGTGTTAGTATCTTATTATTATTTTTATCATGTTTTGTTATTTTGGTTTATGACTGTCCTCATTCTTAAGAAAGTTAGTAGCCACTTACATGATCCTCAATAATAAACCCACCCCTTCCCTGTCTTGACTTTCGCATTCCCAATAATCATTGCCTCCTCTCCATTCCAGTTTGCAACCCTATGGCCACACTTGATTGAGAAGAGAAAATTATTCTTTGTCTTCTGAACAACTATATTGGCTTTTCTCTCTTCCGTGCCTCAAGGTGGACTAGCAATGAATTGACTCAGAACTGAACTGGATTAGCCTTAAAGGCTATTCGATTTCTACTTGCCTTTTGTGACTGGCAAAAGGATTCCTCCAGAGGACAAAATCAGAGGGAAAAATGTTCATTTTATCCTTATGGCCTTATCTCAACAAGACAAATCAAAGGATCTGGTACCCACTGCTCTCTCCTAGGGTGGAGATTCTCTTCAAGAGCATTCCCTGTGCACCTAGCGCAAGCACTCCTTTCTGTGAGATGGAAAAAAACTAAGAAACTAAAAGCATTATATCGATTTTCTCTGTTACATTTGTTTTTTCTTTCTGGATAAACTTTGCTTTGCACTTATGCTGTATGTTATGGTCATGCTTGTTCCTGACCTTAATACCCAGACTTTTAATAAGCAAAACCAATATGACTTCTAAAATATGTTTTCTCAAAAATCCTAATTTTGATCTTATGACCTCTATAATTAAGTCATTTTTTTCTGTGATCTGATGCCAGCTATTCTTTCTTCCTTTAGGCCCTGCCATTGACTCCACAGTTTATTTTTATTCTTATTTTTTTTTAATGTTTTTCATCTCTGTGAGATCTCCTTTCTCTGCTTACCTAGGTTTTTCCTGAAACCCATTATCAAAATCACACTCATACATACTCTCTGATTTTGCTATCACTCTGTGATTGCATGAGTATGTAATAATTTTTTTAGTGAAAAGATAAAGAAAAGGGGCTGTATATTGCATTTGTAGCAATAAAATACGGAACAGGCACAGAATCTGGGATGCTTGGAATCATGGTTGATGGGGTGGGTGATCTGTATCCCAATAATGCAGCAACAGCAGCACTTTGGCATCAGAGTTTCTGTTCTCAGCTGCTCTTTTTTCTTCATTGTTCAGGGAGCTTCAACAAATTCCAGGTCTTATCTTGAAGATGAGAGTTCAGGAAGCTCAAAACATCCTTGAAGTCTATACTTGGATGTGCATAAACTATGCAGAACATGGATAGTTTCTAATAGTGACCCCCTAGTTTTTAAAATTCTGCTTATAGTTATGCTTATCTCTGGTATACGACTCTCATCATTACTATCATTATCCTACCATGACGACTAACACCACCACCACTAATAATAATAATAGCACTAATAATAATAATAGCAATGGTTTTCATTTATTGTATACTTACATTAATAACTGTCAGCCTTCTGCAAATGTCATTTCTTAAAACAGCTCTACAAGGTAGATTTTGTTTTTTCTTGGTGGGGTATAAGGAAACCGATGCTCAGTAAGGTTATTTGTCAAAATCCACTTAGCTAGTCAGTTGATACAATCAGGAGTAGAAACCAGTCCTATTTAAGTTCACTGCCAATCCTGTTAACCACTTCCTTATAAAGCTGACTTCAATTGTCCCATTGGCAGCAAAGTGTATCACAACTAAGGTACTGATGGCCAAAGATAAATGGAGCATTTTATATCCCCTAGAAAAAATGTCTCATCCTCAAAGATTCTGTATGATATAAATATATCTCTAAAATGTTTGTTCTTGCTAATAAGATTTTTTAATATAAAGCACTGGAAATTTTAGTAAGAAATTAGATTACAAAAACAAGCATGTTTATAAATAATTTGCCAAAAATTGTTTATAAAAGATGACAAATTATAAAAGATCTATGTGTATAAAGCATTTTTTAAAAAATGTTTAGGTTCATAGGTGCGACTTTTGGAAATAATTTAAAATACTTTTCCAGAACATGTTAGATAAGTATTCTAAAAAAAAAAAAAAAAAAAAAAAAAAAAAAAAAAAAAAAAAAAAAAAAAAAGTAATAACAAACATTTCTATATTAAAGAAAAATCTATTTAAAATCTAAATTAGTTTTATTCAACTTTGTGTCCTCTAAGCACATGGCAAAGCACAAAGTGGTCAACCATTAAATGGTACATTACGTGATTAATAGGTTTCAGGCATGTGTAAAAACACATAGTCACTTATTTTTTTTTTAATTACAATAACTTTATTATGTTCTTATGCAGGAATGCTGTGTGCTTATCTGAAAAGTCAGAAAACACGGAATACAATCAGAAAAACAAAGTGAAATCATTTGAAAACACACAATGTCTATTACCATAATTTTAGCATGCAATTAAACCATTCACATAATTAATTTTCTATAAATGGGATCATATTTCATATTGCTTTTATCATGAATGCTTCTTTTTAACATTTTTTTTTTTTTTTTTTTTTTACTTTCCCCATTTTTATTCCTCTTTTATTTACCACTCCATTCTTCCAATGCAGGGACAGAAATTAGCAGCCTTTCTTATAATTTTCTGTACCCTAGATTGTCATATTAAAAATATATCTATCTATTGATCTATCTGCTGCTTATATTTATAGTTATTTTAATTAAAATAACAGCATATTTCAATATTTTCTGTGCATATTGCTTTCTACTTAACAATATAATGTATAAGCCTCAAATTAACTGATACATTGTTTTAAGGGCTGCTAAATATCCAATTCTGCTTAGTATTCATGGACATTTTATTTCTTCAAGGTTTATATGTATCCATCAGGGACATATATAACGTACACAATTATTATTCTCTAATATTTTTAATGTTTCTGTTTTAAACTTTTATGAAGAATATATTCAGAATATGATATCTGCATTGCATTGGGAATATTTTTAATAGATATTTAATGTTATATTACCTATAGGCTATAGTTCCTATTTTCCTGAGGATTTTACTCTTTAATTTAATTTAATTTTATTTTTTTGGTTGTTACTTGTGTTAAATTTCACTACCTAATAACTTACTACTGGCCTTTTCAGTTACCTTTTCAATGAAGTGTCTATTCTTAATTTTTAATTAAAATATCACCTTTTGATATGTCAAATTCTCATACTTACTGGATTACATTTTATTATCCTTGAGAAAAATGAAAAACTGAATTTTAAAATTAGGCACTAATTAGGCTTACGTACTCTCAAGCATTATGGATTATTTCAATAAGACAGGTAGACACAGGCACAGTTGAATCTAGGAGAAGTCTAGGGCCAGGTCACTTGTTACCGCATCAGGGTTGCCTGGACTAGCTTTAAACATATAAAGCCTCCGCCTAATATGCCGGAGTATATTACTCACAAGAATAGATCATTTAGTTCACAAAACATTTCTGTTTTACTTTGTTAGATGACCCAGTTTTCAGTTATATTTACCACAGACAATCTTTAACAACTGGGTATATCTTGGTAAATGTGTTCTGTAAATAAGCAAATTATATTGATATATTAACCAGGATACATATTATCAGTGTGTTTATAAGGAACTAGACTGGACCACCTTCTCTCTTTCTTGAGACATATGCTTCAATAATGGGAAAAAAATGTTCCACCAGTCTTTTTTTGTAACAATACTTTAATGCTTTAATATTAGTGGCTTTGTACTACATTTACTAGTTGGTATGTCAAATCCACCTCCTGATTCTTTAAATATATATATATATATATATATATATATATTATTTACAGCTTTACCTTCCTTGCAAAAGAAATGATCAAGGCAGGAAGTACACAAAAAACTATGAGTTCTACTCTTTCTATTATATAGGGAGTAGGCTTATACCACTTCATATTAGAGTGGCCTGGGACATAATGTCTTAGCACCTACCACTGTGTTACATGAAGTCTAGGATCATCTTTGCTATTCATAGATGCAGGTGTTCTTACCCATATAACAGTCTAACATTCAAGAAGACTCATTGTTATCAGAAGACATAATTCTTCATCACCGTGACTTATTTTCTGTAATATAATCTAGTTAATAGGAACTGGCTTCCTAACCTTGCATTTACATTGTTATCTAGTTTGAACTTTCGTGACGAAACTCGGTAGAGCCCTCTTGCTCACCTGCTTGGGCCTTCCAAGTCAATTGCCTCATTCTTGTGCATTCTCATCTCAGTGGATTACCTCACCATCTGTAAACACTCTTCTCTCACAAAATTTCCCAAACGTTTACTAACTCCTTCCTTGAATTCACCTGTGTTCATCATATACAGTCTTAACATCATCTGTTAGGAAAAATGACTGAAAGAATAATGATTGAATAAAGGATAATTAGAAAAATGAACAGTTCTTTTAAAACTGAGGAAATACATAGAATGAAAAGCACAAATTGTACTTCATACTTCATGTCTGTTTCTATTTATTGTTTGTTTTAAAATGTTTCAGATATAGAGTAAAAAATACATACAGTTTAAATAATAATAGCACACTGAACATGCATGTATTCAAATTAAGATTAACAAACTACTATTATTTTATTAACACACTACTAGTATCCTATCGAATACTCCATTTATATCACACACCGTCTTCTATTTTTCAAAAGTCATAGAACACTGGGATAGTGGCCAGGTTATCTAGTTTTTTTAACTAAAAATTTAAGATCTGATATTCTTGGTAAAACACTTTATTTTTTCAAATCTGCTTTCAAGCTTCCAAAATTTAGCTATGTTTTCCTTCCCTGGTAGTTCCTTCTTTTTTGGATTGTTTAAATAAAAAATAATCTAAAAAAGAAAGCTTCTGAGCTTTCTTTCTCAAAAAAGAAAGCAAATAAAACTTATCAGAAAGGAGTGAAATTATGTCTGTGTTCAATTTTCAGATTGATCCAGGTTTTATGTTTAGATTATTAGTTCATTAATAAATGGGAAGAGCAACAACAATTTTAAAAATTACATTTCCTCCACCAAATTTAAAAAGAAAACTATAAGTTGAGAGACTTTGATATTGAAAAGTTTGTTATTTACAATTCAAATTCTAAAACATTTTTTCTCAAAGGTCTGTATGAGTTAACAGTATCTCAAAGCTTCAAAAGAGGAACCTGCTCATGCGAATAGCAGAAATTATAAAGAAGTGAAAGAAGAAAAATGAATTGCACAATAAATAAGTTCATACTTATCTCTGTGTGTACGATGTTTTGATTTAGTTAATAGCAATTGCTAATAAGTCTTTCATAAAGAGCCATCCATACCTTTCAGATAAATTCCTTACAAAACTTTCTGCTAATGTTGCTCCTTTTTTTTTTTTTTTGCCAAACTCTTTTAATAATAAAATCCAATTTATATTTTCAGTCCTTCATTTTTTTTCTTTTTGAATTCAAAAGCAAATTATCATTGAATTCAAAAACAAAAATATCGTTGAATTTGTATTTATTTAACCATTGCCAACTTTTCATTCTGTTTTCACAATATATGCACTATATCAAGACATTACATCATTTAAGTAAATATTTTATAAATTGTACACATTGTACTAAATATATTTAACTGTTTATACATATATAAATTTCAAATACATTTATATATAAATATATAAGATTTGTTATATATCATATATATACATTCTTCGGTATACAGCCAGAAAACGATTGAAAAATGGAAAGCTCTGAGTTAAACACTGACTGTAGCATCATCTCCATAAATAAGTAAAGCTATAAAGAATAACTCCATGAACACAGTGCTTTGCTGGAAGCACTGAAACACCAGACAAGAAAGACTGAGTTTCTTCTCTAAAGACACCAAAGGTACATTTTATATCCTGCAGAGTGAAAGTGACCTTGAGAAGTTTTCTTTTTAAACCAACTAAAAGGACAGGCTTTTGACTCTTACCTATTGTATGTCTACTTAGCATATTAGCATACATCCCAGGCTGGAGTAAGGAGGTCAGAAGTTATCAGCCCTGGTCACACAATATCATCTGAGTCTAGGCTGCTATCTAGAGATTCTGACTGAATTGTTCTGGGGTAAAGCCCAGACTTTGGAATTTCAATAGCTCCCTTAATGATTTCAACATACATATAGATCAGAAAATAACCACAGGCTAGTGAGCTAACCTAATAGATTTATAGTACCAGCCCCTGGTTATGCTCAAGAGACTGTAAGCATATGATATCTGGAGGTCCCAGAAGGTTTCAGATTCCAGTGATTACAATCTCAATATGTGGTGTTCGTGGGAAATGGAATTGCTCACACTTCCCTAAATATCCTGGTTTTCTTTCTTTTTTTTTTTTTTTTTCCCCAACACCTTCATGCACTCACATAAAATTTCTACCAGAAGAGTCCTGTTATCTGTAATTTTTTTTTAATCCTTGAAGGCAGTGTAAATGCCACCTTCTTCCTGGAGGCATGGAGGCGTCTCTTATTTTTCCACTACTCTTTAGATATTTCTACTGGGCTTACATTTCATTCTGCCTCTTTTGTGTTTGTTGTTGATGACAAGTCCGTCTTCCTCCATCAGACTGTAAGTTCCTTGGAGACTGTAACATTTTCTCATTTATACATTGTGACATTACCAGCACTTATATTACCTGCTTGGCATATAGTGGGACTCATAAAAGGGGCTTTCTAATTTGTAAATTAGTCAACTGGTTAATATATGTATCTAATTTTTTTTTCTAAAAGATGAGCTGTCTGCAATTACCTCATTATTTGTAAAATATAACTTAACTTATTTATACAGGAGAATAATTTAACAGGCAAAGCTAAAGTAACAACTCTTACAAACACATCTTAAAAAGAAATATAATATTAGTCAACACTTGGTTTTATAGTTTCAGCTATTTTGTATGAAGTTAAATACCTTAGTACCTTCATATTAATTTCAGGTCTTAAAATATCAAAACACAGAAAGAAAAATTAGACTATACTAGTGTTTTTGTTTTGTTTAAAGTATAATAGGTGTTATTTTTTAACAGTAAAAGCCATCCTTTTATGAAACCCAACTACAATGATTACTACAGTAGGTACCCTCTAAATTTAACTAATTGGATCCCCACAATAACATACAAGGCATGAATGAATTTTCTTACCCAACAAATAAGGAAAGTTAGTCTCAGAAATGGACAAATGCAACACCCAAATCTCACAGCTTGCAGGACACAGGTGTGACTGAACACTGGTCTGCTTTACTCTGACACCTTTTGTATTTCTAGCATGCTGTATATAAGAACATCAGATTGCATCTTCTGGACACAAATGTCTGATTTTCCTTTTGTAATTTACCCTTCAGGGGAATGATACCACATGCTGTCTATATGAATCTAGTCAAATTACTCCATATCTCACAGATCTCAGTTTTCACTCAACAAAGGAAGAAATCATGTTCTTATCATAGAGTCTCTGTGAGGACCAAATGAGGCAATGACATGGTTACAAAGAACTAGGTTTCAAATGATGGACATCAAATCTGGAATTTTTGCTTTTAAAACAGAAGTGCACTTACACGGGCAAGGCTCCAGTCTACCTCAAGAGTTCTTCCAGTCTCATTGGCCTAACTTCATTATTCTGTATTTCGTATCATCCTATATTTTACTGACTATACCTCCAGTTTGGCTACTGGACCAGACTAGTGTTTGGTTTTGCTTCATTCATTCATAGTTGAAGTCTTCAACTGGATGTTTTACATTTTGGGATTCCAGACTAACCCTGATAGATAATACTGACTTCAAGGCAATGTAAATGACACCTTCTGTCGGTAGCATTATAGCCTGTGTATAGAGTATGAACTCCACTATGCAAAATAATGTAAGGGTATGATTAGAAAGTCACTATTTTGCTTGCAGAGAACAGAATCTGCCAAGGAAGAAAGTTTAAATTGCATCTAATAAACTTCTGTAATGTGCACCATTAGAGCACATCCTCTATCTTACAGGGGAGAAAAGCACCGTAATCAAAAATTATGGTGGTAATGTTACCAATTTTAGATTTGAGCATTATATAGTACCTACTCCTACACTATAGTCCTGAGTCTGCCCATATTTCTACATATTTTAGATACGGCATTACTCTGGGTGTGTTAGGTTTGATATATAATTTATTATATTTAAAGTGCCTGTGTTTTTAAAAGGTACCATTTTAACCTATGAAGCTTTACGTTTTAATTGGAATACTTAGATCATTTATGTTTAATGTAATTGCTGATACAGTTGGTTTCAAATCTTCCATATTATTCTTTGTGTTCTACGTCTCATATACTCCTTTATTCTTCCTTTCTTGGCATCTTGCACATTATATATTTTTATTATTTTATTTTTCCTCTAAGACTAGATTTTTTTGTTTTACCTTTTATTACTATACATCTACTGGTTATCTTAGAAATTTAAATTGTAACCTTAACATGCTAGAAACAACAACACATATTTTTATTATTAGAGACAAGTCAGTATTTTTACAGCATCAGAAACAATGTAAAAATCATTGTAATTAATTTAATTTTCTCTACCTGCAATTTCGTGATCATAGTTACGTATTTTGTTTACATATGTCCAAAAACACAAGATGGTATATTTAATATTGCTTTAAATAATAAAAATCATTTTATATTTAATAGTATTATAAAATATAAAAGCCATCCCAGTAATGTTTATTTCTTCTTAGCCTTTTTTGGCTTTAATTTGAGATATGCATTTTCCATTATGAAGGTCTACTTGGAAACAAGCTCTCTTAGTTTTCATTTTTTTCTGAGAATATTATTATTTTGTCTTTACTTTGAAGGACATTGTCACTGGATATAGAAGTTTTGTTAATAATTCTATTGTCTTTCAGTACTTTAAAGTCTTCTGTTGAGACAAACTTTCTGTGGAAAAGTCAGGTTTTGTTTCTTATTGATAAAAAGAGGCTTTTTAAAATTTTCATTGGCTGATTTTAGGGTTTACAATTTATATTTCATTCTCTGCAGTTGGTGATGATATTCCTAGGTAAGTTTCTTCTCCGTTTCGTCTTGTGGTTTATTCACTCATGTTCTTGAATAGGTAGTTTGGTGGCTTTTTTAAATGTTGAAATTATTTTCCATTATTTATTTTATAAAACTGCTCCGCTCATTTTTTCTCTCACCTCTTTTACTTTATGTTTGTTAGTCTGTCATGCACTACATCTCTATTATAATCTTCCTTTCTTTTCATTTTTTTTCTTCCTCTGTTCCATGTTGGATGTCCCCTTTTGGATTGTACTCCAGTTTTTGAATCCCATTTTCTGTTCACTAATATTACAACAGCCTGCTACTAACTCATGCTTTTTTATACCTTTTGTCAACTCTTTTCTCTATTTAACTAATGAATTCCAGTGTTGATTCTTGTGCTTACTATAGTATCTGGATCATTTTCAGGTTCTGCTTTCCTTGACAACTTTACCTCCTGCATATCACCTGACAGTTTTATCTCTTAACATCTCTCATGCTTTTTATCATCTACTGAACATTGTGGATAATTCTTACTGAGATTTTGGTTACTTTGTCTTCTTCGATAATTGTTCTGGTATGCAGACTAATTCTCATGAATCCCCGTAACCCTGTCAAAACGTGGGTTTTAACCCTGTTGAGACTTGGTTTGGGGTCAATTAGGGCAGATTCATTTCTGTTAGTTCTTTTCCTTAGTGCTCTTCAGGGTCTCGATTAAATTCAGAATCTTCTCTAAGTTATATTTGTCCACAATGAGCTCATACATCAAAGAACTGCCAGAATTGTGTAACCTCTGACATGATATTTTGGTTCCCAGTCTCCCAGTATCTGTTCTCACCTAACTATGTAAACTTTTGCCTTGAATAAGTATAGTTGAGGACAACTAAGGGATTTTTATACAGATATTGGAAACTATTATATGTAGTTTCTGCCTTTCTTATATCCTGTCTCCAAAACTTAACTGTTATAGCTACCTTGGTTTCCAATTTGTCTCTCATCCATGCAACACTATAGCCATCTTTTTTTAACTTACATTATATTTTCCTGTGCACCTTTGAAAAACATACTCAGGCAAAAAGCTGAAATAAACGTGAAAACTCACCTTTTATTCTTCTCTTATCTTATCTGTTATCAATCTATGCTGTCTAGATTTAATAGCTATTTAAGATAGAAGGCAAACTTAATAATGGTTACTCTATCATAAGTAGAATAGAAACACTCTTATTTATTTATTTTTTCTTCTGTACAACCATAATGGCTTTTCTCTATTCCATGCCTCAAGGTAGACTAGCAATGAATTAACTCAGAACTAAACTGGATTAGACTGAAAGGATATTTGATTTCTACTTGCCTTTTATGACTGGCAAATGGATTCCTCCAGAGGACAAAATCAGAGGGAAGAATGTTCATTTTATCCTTATGGCCTTATCTCAATCAGACAGATCAAAGGATCTGGTACCCACTGCTCTCTCCTAGGGTGGAGATTCCATTCAAGAGTGTTCCCTGTGTACCTAATCCAAGCACTCCTTTCTGTGAGATGGAGAAAACTAAGGAACTGAACTCATTATATTGATTTTCTCCTACTTTTTTTTCCAGATATACTCTGCTTTGCACTTATGCTGTGTGTCATGGTTATGCTTGCTTCTGACCCTAATACCCAAATGTAAACACTTAAAAAAAAAGTTTTACTGACTAGTTTAATCATCATTTGTATTTTTGTGTCTGTTTAGGCAAGAAGTTCTGACACAATTAACACCATTTAGTTTGAAAAGGTGAAGTATTTCTACTCCATATAGCCGTTAGAGGAGGTTATAGGATTCAATAAATTTTTCCATAATAATATTAGGTGCATGGAAATTTATTTAAATGAGACTTTTTTGAGGTCTCAATAGAATGACTTATGTTAATTTATGGATTTCAATTCTTGTGGCAAATTAGAACACCCTGGAGAGAAGTTTTTTAAAATGCCAGTGCACAGCATACTTAATTAAGATCACATGGAATCCAGGAGTATTAAATGCCAATAAACAATAAAACTTTTCAGATGGGTCTTGCATGTAAACAGATGTAAACATATATTTTATTCTGTCGCTTTCTTATATATAATTTTCAGTCCTCCAGGTGGTTTATAGCCAAAAGTTAAGTCCACATTGTAAGATGATATATAACCACACGTATTGAATTATCAAAGCATATTCACACAAATCAACAACCTTACCTAAAACGAAACTCCAAAAATGAGTAAAGGTACACATCAATTCTGCATTTCTTTCTTTCTTTCTTTTTTTTTTTTTTTTTTGAGACAGCGTCTGGCTCTGTCGCCCAGGCTGGAGTTCAGTGGCGCGATCTCAGCTCACTGCAAGCTCCGCCTCCCGGGTTTACGCCATTCTCCCGCCTCAGCCTCCCGAGTAGCTGGGACTACAGGCGCCCGCCACCTCGCCCGGCAATTTTTTTTCTATTTTTAGTAGAAACGGGGTTTCACCATGTTAGCCAGGATGGTCTGGATCTCCTGATCTCGTGATCTGACCACCTCAGCCTCCCAAAATGCTGGATTACAGGAATGAGTCGCCACGCCTGTCCTCTGCATTTATTATTATTATTATTATTATTATTATTATTATTATTATTATTATTTTGAAACAGAGGCTGGCTCTGTCACACAGGCTTGAGTGCACTGGCGCAGCCTCAGCTCACTGCAACCTCTGCCTCCCAGGTTCAAGCGAGTCTCCTGCCCCAGTCTCCCAAGTAGCCTGGATTACAGGTACGTGCCACCATACCTGGCTAATTTTTTGTGTTTTTTGGTAGAGACGGGGTTTCACCTTGTTGGTCAGGCTGATCTCCAACTCCTGACCTCAGGTTATCCACCCACCTCAGCCTCCCAAAGTGCTGTGTGCCCTACCAATTCTGCATTTCTTTATGGAGTGGCCTGAATCTGTCAGATGTGGCTGCTGCTTCTACTTTTTTTTTTTTCCTTTCAAACTAAGAATGTGCTTCCGTAGTAGCATAAGAAATTTTATAACATGTGTGGAGCATTGTTCTCACCGCAAGTCTTTTTGGTTTGGATTTTTTAGAATATATACTTCACCAGACACACAAATAGGAAAAGTCTGAAGGAGTGTTTTCCATATTTCAGTCTGCTAAAATTCATAGAGCTATAAATTACATGTTTATTTATAATAAGTTAACTAAAAATTTGGGTGCACACTGCCAAAGAGCATTTTAATATAACTTCGCAGGAATCTTAATATGTACTATGTCTATAAGGTGCTGTGGTAGAGAAATATTGTTGCCTCAATTAGATTAACTCCAAGTAGGGAGAGGGTGACCCATGGGCCCACTACTGTTTTTTCTTTCCAGAGAGCTTCTACTATGGTTTGGATATTCCTCCCTTCCAAATCTCATGTTGAAATTTGATCCCAGTGTTGAAAGTGGGTCCTAATGGTAGGTTGCTAATGTCAAAGTGATCCCTCATGAATAGATTAGTGACCTCCCTCGGGGGTGAATGAGTTCTTACTTCACTAGTTCCTGCAAGAGCTTGAAGCTAAAAAGAGCCTGGCACCCGCCCCTCTCTTGCTTCCTCTCTTGTCAGGTGATTTCTGCACACACCAGCTCCCCTTCACCTTCCTTCTTGAGTGGAAGCAACTTAAGGCCCTCACCAGATACAGGTGCTGGTGCCATCCATGCTACTTGTACAACTTGAGGAACGGTGAGCCAAATAAACTTATCTTCTCTATAAATTAGCAGCCTCAGGTATTCCTTTATAGTAACACAAAACAGACTAAGACAGCTTGTGTGACTCCTTATGGCATGAAATCTTTTTGTTGCACACATTCCGGAATCAGGTAGCTAAATATGTCAGTCTTATTTTTGCTCCACATGCTGTTTCCTCTGCTAGAAAATGTTCTATTCATTTTAAAATTCTCCTCCCTGCCCATTCTACCTTCTAACTCAATGTACCTGAAGAACACAAATTCTACCCTCAAGACTTGGCTCAAATATTAACTTATCTTTATCTCTTTCTCCTACTAGCTCAAGCAGAATTAAGAATATCCTCCTATATGTTTCAAGCAGAACATCATTTTTCTCCTATTATTTGTGTTCCTATCACTCACTGGTACATGGATAAGGGAAGTAAATAATACTTACTAGGTAAAAAAAAAAAAAAAAAAAAAAAAAAAAAAAAAAAAAAATACTATATGAATAAGATTCAATAATACATTTGATTTATTGAGTAATATTGGTATGATATATTCAGTGCCTTAGATTAAATATCCATGATTATCCTAACCATTCTTCTATGTAATATTAAACAAACCAACAATAACAATAATTGGGGCTGAGAAAGTTTGCATAATAGTTAGTCTGGTTTTCTACTCTTCTACTCTAGAATCCATATTATAAGACACTAGAATCCACAGGAAACCTGGTTTTCTATGACTCTTGAGTACATATTTTTTCAATGAATCAAAACTGACAATGTGACTATCCATTTTATTGCAAATTTTAACAAATTTATTATTATATTTTAAATTGTGGAAATGATATTTTAAGGCAATAGGAAATAAAATATAATAATTTAATTAAAATGAATGGAATAGAATGATCAAAATGAGTTAACTTGAATATAATCTCTTATAAACATACATAAACATTTAATATTTTAGAAAATATACTCTTTTGATGTCACTAAGTAGATCTCATGACATCAAGGAACAGCATGATGCTCTTAAAAGTAAATAAAATATTCAGAGTATCTTAACTTTAGTACATGCACATATAAAATATGTTTGTATAACTCTTTTAGTAAGTCAGTGACTAATTTAAATGTTGCCACTAAAAACTTATAAACTTGTGAATTTCATAATCAAACAAATATCTTATAAATCTTTATAAACGTACACATGATTTATTTCAAGTTGTTATGAAAAGTCAAGTGTGGATTATTTTTATATACAGATTGAAAGGAATTATTCAATTTGAATAGCAATTTATGCCATCTCGTTGAAATCCTTATTTTGTTATTTTCTAATTTCAAAGAAGAAAAGGAATTTGTGACAGTGTATTTCATTATAAACTGTACAGTGAGATAAATTTAAGCAGAATTGCATATCTCCCATTGTTCTAGCATGAAAGTGCTATAAGACTTCTCAGTGATTTTGCCTTTGACCATAGAATTAAGTTTTCTGTCTCAAACAGGTTTTATCAATCATATAATTATTAAGTTAAAATTGTTTCTGATTTCAGCACCCTAAGGCTTTTCTCCAGCTATTACATAATACTACTGATTAAATGCAAGAAATATAACTACATAGTATAAATGGTTATTTAAACTTAAATTGCCAAACACGCCAAGACCAGGCTTACTATTAAACTGATTTTTCAAGTAATTGACACAGTTTCAAATTTCTTTGTGCAGATGTGTCATTCTCTCTATCTCTCTTTCTTTTTCTTTTTCTTTATTTTCCTCTTCTCCACTTGAAAAGATTTCTAGTTTGGGACACATTATTGTCAAGTAGTAACTAACCATAAAACTATTGCACAGATATTGGCAGTTTAATTTCAGTGTGCAAATAAAAGACTATTTTACAGTTCCTTAGATATGCCAGTGTTTATACTAAGTTACAAAATATTACAAGATTAGATTATGCAATCAAGCTCCGGTAAAACTAGAAAAATGAATTTGAATTTCTTAAATTTTCTATACCTTACTGAAAGACCTGGACCTAAATTGAATTTTGCAGAATCACTTAATAGAATGATATATAGAAATAAATAATGAAGATCCAATGAAAATTAGTAGACATAAAAACATGAATTTGTATTAACTCTGCTTAGTCTCTGAAATATCAAAAGTGCCAAAGGGACATATCTGTGTATCTGCCCATTTATGGACTAGCCAGCCCACAAGCAAACAGGCAAGACCATTTTATATTACATTAAATTAATCATTTCTAACATTATGTGTGACCATGAAGCCAGATAAATTTATATATGAGATTAATTGTTGTTGACATTGATTAATTTATTAAGGTATTCCTGGGAAAACATAGTGTCTTGGTTTGCCTTTCCCAGAACCAGGTCTTTAGACCACATCTTGATTCCATGTAGTTCATTTTGAAGGTCAGCTCAGGTAGAAAAATCAGGTTATAGTACAAAAAAAAAAAGGAAGGTAGCCTGTAAAGGGTTGTTATCAGTCAAGTTATCACTAAGCATTTGGAGCCTAATCCCACTGAGAAAGTCCAGAAGCCAGAATAAAACATGTATTTACTAATTATCCTGCTCAAAGGGCAAGTGAGCTGAAATATGTGTATTCTGTTTTTCTTTAGGCTTTGGTTGAGGTCTGCTTCTGAGGGAAGGATGCCAATTCCACAATATTTTCTCTGTGCAGAATGTGTGGCAAAGTGTCTTCAGAGAAAGCACACAGGGTATCAGTAGAAAGTTGGATAGGTGTGAAATAAAAATGTGACAACATTGATTATAACTGGTCACCAAGTAATAGTGAGCACCTTACATGCCTGGTTTAGAAGCAAGTATGAAAGACAGTGTGGACTGTTACACAAGAGGTCAGAAGCCATTAGCTCAGTAATGTTTCTAGGCTTCCAGTGGACTGAAGTATGTTGATATATTCCATACAATGTTAAGGCCATGCTATAAATGGCATTTCCTACCACCAAGAAAGGCTTATCATGCTTAAGAGAGTCTATGTATGTTACAGGCGACTTATACATCATTCAACATGCTATTGGTCCCCATTAACCAAATAATCCATAAAGCTACCAGATTTACTGGAGACAAAGAAGACTATGTAACAATTCTAAGCTTCACAAAGACAGATTCTGCTGTGGCGGATGCTTAGTTTTAACCTGTTAACAGCAGAGAACAAAACTGAGCTATCATATTCCAATGTTATCCAGTATGTTGGCATGTTGAGTACACTGGACCTCTCCATCAAATAGAGGGCATTGATGTGCCCTCACTAGAAGAGGTAATTTTTCTGGAAATAGATTTGATTTTCTGGATACAGATTTGACTTTCTAGCTGAAAATACCTATCTCAAAAGCACCATCACATGGATTTACATAATATTTTTTTATCTCCATTTTATTCCTCAAAACATCAATTTCGTCCAGGGAACTCACAGTAGAGAAAATAAAGAGAGGTAGTAAGACTAAGGTCAGATAATTTAAAGTATTCTACATAACTCTCCGCAAAGCAGCTTCCCTGATAGACCGGTCTACTGTAAACTCAGTTATGGCACTGGCTGAGTGGTGACCACTATTACTGCTGAAAGGCTGTCCTATGATATAGTTCATGCTTTTTACCAGCAACCAACACAATGTGCCTTTTTCCCCATAGCCAGGATATGGAAATATATGAAAACAAAGATGTGGAAATGGGAGTGACCTCTCCCTCTATTACTTCTAATTATAGGCATACACTAGCAAATAAAAAAGAAAAAAAAAAAGTCTTTTTATCTCCAATCGATAAGATCTATCGAATGAGAGGACTTTATAAGGTTTCCATTGAACTGGAAGCTGAGATCATCACCTGACCATTTTGAACAACCCTTGCCACTGAAACTACAGACAATTAAGAGAGTCACTGTACTAACTAGGTTGATTGTTACTTTGGGGAAGAAACAGAATAGTTACTACACAAGAAAAGTGAGAAGAGATATATTTGCAACCCAGAAGATTATCTGGGCCTTCACTTTTTATCCCATGCTCACAGATAAAAATTAATAAAAATGCAATTATTGAAAACAGGCAGGATTGTTATAGCCAAATCCTTTCAGGTAGAAAGTTTTGTATTACCTCTTCAAGTAAGAACCAATTGAACTTTCCAACTAGGAGAAAAGAAGCAAGTAGTCCACAATGAAGAAAGAAAATTATACATGCAAATTATGACCACATGGCCAGTTGCAGAATTGAAGATGGTGGTAGCTAGGCTACCTATTTTCGTTTTTTTATGTTGCTCATAGATTTTGTACAAACAATGATCCTTTTACACATTTGCCTTGAATTAACAAGGTGATTATTTATTCTGAAACATATAATTCAATATTTAAGTAACAGTATTTCTAAGAATGATTGTGATTGAGCTACCAAAAATATAATTATCATTTATAGATTGATAAAATTAAATTTTGTGCTTTGTGTCTCCATTTTTAGGGAAAGTTGGAATACATCTTCAGTTACATGAGAAATAATTGTGTCTGGTTTGGAAGAATAATAAAATGTTTGTATGTTTTACTTTATTCTGAAATTATGTGTGGTTAAAAGGGCTGGATATAAATGCTGAGTTGTCAAAGGGTTGGTTTGTGCCATGTCTGATTTTGATATAGCATCACTCTGACCTTCTTTGATCTATAATCTCTGCAACTCATAAGGGAAGCCAGGAACGTCATTTTCCCAAATCCAAAAACTCCTGTTCAGAGTTTTCAATGCAAGGTACTCTAATGAGATTCGAAGGGCAAAAGGGAAGAAAAAGATTATGCTCTAAAAAATATTTATAGCCAGAAGCAAAGGTAAATACAATTTATAGAGACATCTTAGTGAGCTCTTGAGAAGCATCCATTTTAGAACTTCAGGTTAAGATATTTTGTGGTGACTTCTTTGCTCTATAATAACAGCTTTAATAACAGCTTTTCAGAACTTTATGGTGGTTTCTCTGACCTTTGTTTCCCTAGTGTTTCCAACAGTGGTGTAAGCCCTAGTCCTTATATTACATCTTTCAAACTTGTGAGGCATTCAGTGGCCTCTGTTTTCTTGGTCACATGTTGACTATTACACTTGGACTCTAAAAATACCCATCCTTTTCCTCTGTCCATTTTCTGAGACATTTCTTTAAGTTACCTTGAAGTGCCATTTCCCGGTCATGTCCTGATATCAATGAACAATGGCTTTGTTAACTTGTCCTTGCCCCCCCCTTTCAACTGATACCTATATCTGCATCCTCACCTGATTTAGTTATTTTCTCATAATCTATCAAGAATCAGTGAGCAAACAACTAATAGAGTTCCATATTAGATCTCACCATACATATATTAATCTAATTTTCAAATACTGAATGATAACCATTATTTAAATAACATACGTCACTAGCCAAACAAATATGCACAGCAAGTATTACCAGATTGTTTTCAAACCTATTAAATCCATATTTCATTTTTTACTTAAAAAGCACTTAATGAAAATGTATTATATGTTGGGAAATGAGCTATAACATAAAGATATAACTGTAAATAAGACCTCTTTTCTCTTAAAGAGGATCACATTCTACTGGTAAAGAAACACCGAGGAAATCAGTGGGAAAAAGGTAACACGGTGAGTTTTAGATACCAGTGATAAGCACACAGATAATTACGATTTGATACAAAGGAGTTAGCTGTATAAATCTAACATTCATGCATAATAGACCAGTAGGCATATGCTACTTTAATAGGCTAGTCTAGATATCCACTAAGCCATCATTTTTCTAATACCATTTCAATTAACGTGAAGGGTGAAGTGTTGTCAGCGATGTTTTCTTTAGGCTAATTTAGATGCCCTCATGATTTTCTGTATATATATTGACTTGGAGATTAGAAAACAATGATTCAGTGCATATTCAGATTAGCAACTCACACAGATTTGCGTACATTAGCTGAACACCTACATCCATGAATAGTTTTATCCATCTCTCTTCAGCAGTACTGTAGTATCTTCAGGATGGATATTTGTATTTTAGCTTCCATTGTCGCCTCCAAATTTATCAACGAAACAACAAATTATTTAATAAAGAGAGTCAATCTGATAATTTACCAGGCCAAAATAATCTGTAGATAGTTCATGGCATATAAAGTAAAGTTAAGTTCTCCAGCTGAGCTTATAGAGACTGCATAATATGCCTGCTTCCTCTGTTCTCATTTTTATATAGTATTTTCTATTCATGCTAGTTTTTTTTTTTTTTTTTTTTCCTCAGTTCCTGGAGCACACCATGCTCTTTTTCTATTTCATGCTTCATTTTTTTTTTTTTCACTTAGCTAAAATGCCTTTTCCCTTGATCTAGCAATGGCCAGTTTATACACATTCTTTAGTTTTCAAACTAAATGCCACCATAGAAATACTTTTCTAACCAACCAGCCAAACAGCCTCACTCTTCCTTCCTTGGTGCATTTACTCTTTACACAGTATTCATGTATTTTCTTTCTAGTCCTTCTCATAATCTATAACTACTTTATCATAGAAAGAACATTCTTGCTCACCACTCAACCCCTATTGTCTGGCACAAAGTAAGTACTCAGACACATGTTGGATGAATGAATGAATAAATTAATAATTACAAGGTAAAGATGTGTGACAATATAAACAGCATAGACCTTTCTACATATACACAACATGTGACAGACATGGAAGTACCCCCACAGGATTTTTCTTTCAAAAGGAGCTTCATAAGAGAATGCAGTTAAATGATAATCTCTGTTTGCCCTTCTCTTGGCATCAACTCTAGCATTTGAACCAAGGCTATGCTGTCTCCAAACAGCTCTAAAAAATAACTGAAAACGGTAGGCTACTGACAGCACACAGTTTCAGTCCAATGCCATCCTCCTTTAATGGGCAACATTTGCACTTGGACTCCACATTAGAATGGCTGGGACTGTCTCAGAGCTGTTCTAGATTCTGGGCTTCTCTTACACATTCTTTTCTTCTCTCCTTTTGTAGGTAGCAGACCTGCACCGCAGCCTGAAGCTTTTCCTGTCTATACATTCTCTTTCAACTGTTTCTGGCACAGACTTGACTCACAATACATCACTTGCGATTCTAACTTTATCTTGAACTGTGGTTTTTTTTAAAAAAACTGACACAGTAGTCATGTCAGAAGTGGTCTCAGAAATCGACAATATGATGAGGCTTAGAGATTGGATCACTTGCCAACTGGCTGATGGAGTATGTGGGATCTGAATAGTTCCTAGCACAAAGTAGTAGTCCAAAGATTCAAAATTCTTTAGGCTGCGATTTGGAAAAAAATATCCCAATGAAGTAAACTGCCTCTGCCACTGAATCCAGAATCAGGCATTTTTTTGAGCTATAGGGGGAAATAACTGTAAATATATTAAAGATGTCTCACTTTAACGAAAGTGTGTCGATTCTTTTCAGAGGGACAATAAGAAATTGAGGGTGATTATCAAAAGTAAAAGTGATTTTTGAGTGACAAAGAAACACTTCGTAGCACATAAAGAGGCCTTTATCTTTTCTAGCAGGAGCGTGGACACCAGTGATGGGCATACTAAGAATTTGATAGTTATGGCTGAAAACCATCAAAGATGATTGAATTATCAGTCAAGTCAAGTCTGTTATGCCAAGGTCAGTGCCCTGGTAGAGAAAGTCTGGGATTCTTACACATGGGAAGAATACATCTGGATAGATTCCAGTAACAGTATGGCTCTGCTGATTTCTTGAATTCTCAGAGCTCAAAAAGCAAGTGAACCCCTTGCTAATAAGAATTAGCATTTCCCCTGTGTGAAAATACACTTCAGGGCAGACGTCTCTGGCTCAAGGCGTGGTTTCTCTCACCTCTACTCCTAGATTTCAGGCTTCTGACTTCCAGGTCCACTAATATTAAATCAAAGCATATGCAAGCTGGAGATGTGCTGGGCATAATGAGGAAAAAAAGGAGATATATCCCAATGTTTCTAGCAAGTACAAGTAGGAACCTGTGTAGTACCAGTGGGATTGCATTTGGGGATATTAGTCGGCTTGAACACTGGGGTAAGAACACGAAACCAAATGAGCAAGAGTTCATTAGTCTGAGAATACTAATTTGGCCACATCGTTGCAAGTTAACTACATTAGGTTCCTTCCTTCTATTCTAAATAGGCCAGAGGTTCATCCTGAGAAGAATAGTTGTATATTCCAGATGTGGATTTGCCTTTCGTGCTTATCAGATCTTCAGCCAGCAGCACTATTCAGGTTCTTACCGAATGTTTTATCTATAGACTAGAGTACCACAACGTAATATAGCATTTAAATAGCAGATATATTTCATAGCTAAGGAGTTATCACACCATCCACAAGTAGGAGTGATCTACTGAAGGAGCTGATAAAGCACCAGCCTTGCAGCAATATTGTACTCTGTGAGTGTCATTCTCTAGGACACAGTCTACCCGCAGAATCAGAGTTGCCTGCATGGTACAGCACTGCCAATTGTAAGACTAAATGGGGCTAACAAAAGAGGGATGTAAATGCACACACACACAAAGCAGAGTCATAAGTGGAATAAAATAATGTTTAAATTGTTAAGGTAGTAGATACCAAGTGAAAAGCTACTAGTGTCATTTATCAGAATATAATTCAGACAGTTTATACTTAAATTGATTAAAAATTAAGTTACTCAGTCTAACTAGCCAGATTTCAACTGTTCAATAATGACAGGTGGCTACCGACTTCCATATTAGACAAAGAAGAAAGTTCTACTGGATAGTGCTGATAGAGAAGGGTAAAAATAAACAATTAATGATAAACAAACATAGAGAAAACATTTTGCAAACATTCTCAAAATTGCAAAGATTATAAAGATTATTAATAGTAGATAAAAATTATATTAGCTAAAACAAAAAAATAGTGATTTCAAAGTGACAATTTTAAAAATTTAAAAATGAAAATAAAATGGTCCATGTTCTGTAGTTTTTAATATTTATCTTTTATAGTGTCATTATTTGGTAGTGTTACTCAGTTGGCATATGCAATGCCTCATCATTTTACTTTTCTTCTACTCTCTCGGTTGTGTAGTCTGTCTCTCTCCAAGATATTCCTTATTCCTTTCTCTCCCTAATTGTCTATGTTTTGTTTTTCTCTTTGTAGCCTCTCTCTCAGTCTCATCAGCAGTGCAGTTTTGAGCAAAGTATCAAAGCTGTATAAGCCTCAGTTTCTATATCAATAAAATGGAGTTGACAGTAACTTTGGTGATATTTTGAGGATTAAACTTGAAGTATTTTTTGCTGGGTATCTTATTAATAAAGAGATAGGATCTTGACCTGCACAAAAGACGTCACTGAAGATCATAGAGAAATTAATATTTTTGAGGCATTAATGATTGTTGATGGGACTTTTCCTAAAAGAAAATTTAACTTTTCTGGCCTTATGTATTCAGAGATAAAAATACTCAGGGAGAAAAAAATGATATCAATTTTTAAATCATACACTTTCAAGCAAGTACAGCACATCCAAGTGAAAATGCCTGATGCATTTCTTAGGAGATGTAAAGCTAGGATGCATATGTAAGATCTGGGACAGAGTATTGGAATGTATGGCCACAATAGAAAACAGCGTGGCAGTCATGACTTGTGGTTGTGCATTGTGGGGAACATTTTGTTAAAACACAAGGAGATTGTGGTTCAATAGACTATACTAAATCTTTAATGTTTTCCTTTTTAGTGTCTTTATATCTTGTTTCTTACTAATACATAGTTGCAAATAGAGCTTTTTTTCTTCATCTAAATTTGCTAGCATAAAAAATTTAAAAAATGAAACAGATGATGTTGGATATGACAATTATTTCACCGCAGTTGAGGAATTTACTTAAAATAGTCAATCTCAGTTGACATTCATGAAAACCACTAAGGCATTTGCTTAGGTATTGAATGACTATTGAAGTGAACATGGCCTGGGATTTTGATCATCATTCATTTGTATTGCTTTTTCATGGTCAAAAATAGTACCAATAAATATGGTAATTTTTGCAATCTACAAAGAAGTTATTGTATTAATTTTCAGATAAAACTTGAGGCTCCTTCAAGCTCAATGATTAGGCGATAATCATTGTAATATAAGCATTACAGATTTTATGGTATGCATTTTAATCATAAAGTGAAACTTGGTGTGCTAGGAAAAATTTTCAGTTTCTAAATGAGATAATTCAGGAAAATGAATTTTATTAAAAGGTAAGCTCTTACACAGTTTTCTTATAGACTAGTATTTTTCATATATATATATGTTAGTAAATAATATTGTATTACATAAATATAAATTTTCCTGAGGGAAAAATGCTATTATAGATAACTTTCTGTTTATGACTATTACCAGTATGCTTATTGGAGCTCACACAAACAACACCTTATTTCAGATTGAACTCTCAATGTGCTAAAGAATGTTTTATTTCCATTTGATTTGTTAAAAGAATGTTAACAGTGAATAATAACAAAGACATACATATCCTGATTACTGTAAGGGATATTAGTAGGTGTGAATCAAATATTAATATTAATAGTACAATTAACTACTAAAATAGGTTGTAACTTGCTGAAATAAATTTGCTCCTAAATAACTTTTATGTAGAAAATTTGAAATGCTGAAAAAAACATAAAATAAACTGAGTTTTCAAAAGAAACCTCTCTCTTATACATTTAAATTTAGTACAAAATAGCATTGTATTTTGTTGTGTTTGAGTGAGAATATTTGCTTCAAAATTCTGAGAAACTTGCATGTACAATATATATATTAGCTAATGATATATTTCTATGACAGATATTTACAAACAGCCATTAGTATTAAATGTAGAAATTAAGGATAACTAATGGCAGTATTTTTTGTTTCTTCTTATTTTACAGACTTCTTATTAAATTGTACAAGCTATTAGTAGTATACGTGGATGACTGAATACATTATTCATAGAGTGATATGAAATCATACTTTTCTCACTGAGAAAATATGTTATCCTCTTATAACCAGAAACCTTTTAATAGAGTTTAAGCTTTGCTGAGAGTAGGATATATACTATTGCATTGTAGTTTAAATATAATTTCCATAAACTGAAACATTTAATAATGCTTCCAGTGAGGAAATATTATTTTTTTATTCCCTTCCCAATTATTAAATTCATACTATATCCAGGAATTTTGTTGTTTACCCGTTATAAGGTAGTAAACAAAACAGATACAATGGTTCATTTTAGGTGTCAACTTGACTGGATTAAGGGTTGCCCATATAGCATCCGTTAAAACATTATTTCTGGGTGTGTCTGCAAGGGTGTTTCCAGAGGAAATTAGCATTTGAATAAGTAGAATAAATAAAGATCTCTTCCCACCAACACAGGCAGACATTATTCTATTGACTAAAGACCTGGATACAACAAATAGACAGAAGAAGGGCACATTTTCTATCTCTTAGAGCTGGACATCCTTCTTCTCCTGGGACAAGTTCTCACACATGGGAACTTTAGGTGCTTAAGTATTTGAATTCTGAGACTTACGCCATGTCTCCTCTCGCTCTCAGGGCTTTGGATTTGGACTGAATTACAGCACTGACTTTCTTGGTTCTCCAACTTCCAGATGGCAGATTGTGGGACTCCTTGACCTCTGTAATTGCATGAGCTAATTCCCATAATACATCTTCTCATATCTATATGTATACATATTGTTGGTTCTGTTTCTCTGGAGAATCCTGACTCATCCAGATTACTTTTCCATAGACATCTCTGTAGGTGAGGAAACAATACTCCAGAACAGGGAATCAGGAAACCACGGCCCATGAGCCAAATCTAGCCCAGCAACTTGTTTTTGTAAATTTAGTTTTATTTTAACTCAGTTACTCAAATCCATTCAAGTTTTATCTAAGGCAGTATCACCTTTAACAGCAAAGTTGAATCTTTGAGGCAGAGCCAAATCCCGTATGTTTCCCAAACCTATACATTATATTATCTATATTTAATTTAACTTAATTTAATTTAATTAATTTATTTGTTTATTTATTGAGACAGAGTCCCACTCTGTCACCAGGCTAGAGGGCAGTGGTGCATGCTTGCCTCACTGCAACCTCTGCCTCCCGTGTTCAAAAGATTCTCCTGCCTCAGCCTCCCAAGTAGCTGGGACTATAGGTATAAGCCACCACACCCAGCTAATTTTTGTATTTTGAGTAGAGATAGGGATTCACCATGTGGCCCAGGGTGGTCTCGATCTCTTGACTTTGTGATCTGCCCGCCTTGGCCTCCCAAAGTGCTGGGATTACAGGCATGAGCTACTGCGCCCAGCCTATCTAGTTTTTAATGGAAAACTCTGCCATTCTTTATTCCAGAATATAAAGTATAATTTCAAAATAATTATCTGTCAATAGCTAATTAAACTTAACAAAAATTCTAAAATGTAGAAAAGATAGTAAAATGTGTAAGAAACCCCATATAACAATTATTGCAATAGAGAAAACATGTAATTTAGTCAAATTATTAATAATACACAGCTAATATATTTAAAAATAATAAGAATAAATGATTTGTATTTGATGCAGTCAATTAATAAATGGCAGGTATAATCTTAAGCAAGACACACCTATCATAATGCATATTAGACTAGTTTAAAAACTATGGTAAATATATGATATATTTTATAAATATTATGTATTTTAATATAGAATGTTATTTATATATATTAAATATATAAAAATATATTTCCACATAAGAACAAGGCAAAATAATAAAAATAAACAAAAATTATGGTGTGAAAATACACATTTTCAAGGGAAATCATTAAGATGTTCATAATCTAGGCACATTTTTTGTAAATGACATTTATTTTCCATATATATTTATCTTTTTATAGGGTTGATAATCAGCTGTTTTGTAATAGTTCTTACTTACTGGTAGCTCACACTTGTCATCTGTTTTGGTTTGACCTTATGTATATCCTACCAGCCATATAATTTTTAATACCATCCTTGGTTTTATGGTGAATCAATAAGTATTACATAGTTATTATTTTAAAATCTCAATATTGGAAATAGGAATGTCTGTCCTATTTCAGGAGAAATATATTTGTGGGTGAAAAACAAATACCTCTATGATACATTTTTGTGATTTCATATTAAAAAGTGATGTATCTAAACTCATCTACCATAATCTCATAGAATCCAGATAACTGCCTCATGTAATTTTCATAACAATCTCATGACATCATTATAATGTCATTATACTAATTTTACTGATCAAAAAACAAATTAGACTCATTAAATTACTTGGAAAAACTGGTTGCAGGATACATCTAACACAGTTTTCCAGGTATACTTAGCTCATAGATCTATGATTGTACCCACAGTATTAATAATATTACACCATTTGAAAGCTACTCTAACTCTTCAATCATCTCTTTTTTTTCCTGTTTTAAGAATATATTTTGTAATTTACATGATACATTTCCAAGAACATATTACCTTGTCCTCATTTGATTATTATCTGAGAATGATAATATCCATTAAAGATCTCAAATAATTACAATTTTCAAATGGAGACAATAGTGCACTGTGATGTGAATATTCCAGAAGGACCAGGATTAATTGCACATTTCCTCAAACTTGTTTAAATGTTTGTATTCTATCTTGGGATAAGAGAAATAAGAAGTCATGTTATAAGACTATATCTAAAAGATTAAGAATCCCAGAAAGTATTCATATGAAATGCATTAATTTAAAAAGCTTTATTAGTTTAAATGTTACTGATTCATTTTCTTGGAGTTTTTTGAAGAATCATGTAAAGTTCCTAAATCTTTACCAACTTCTGCTTAAGAACAGCAGAATTCGAATCATAAATGCAAACTCAAGAAGGTTATTACCATCATATTCTACTCTTTGCACTCCTCGCTGAGCTATAGAATAGATTCAATCTCTCATTATTCAGAATGACCAACCAGCTATACTTTATTTGAAAAAGATGATCATGTTATCCAATGAAAAGACATTTTACTATTTTTGTAAATAAACTCTTTGGAGACCCTTGAATCATATTTCTATATGGAAGGTGACTACTGGCACTGTTTGTATATCACCGGTTTCAGCTCCACATTCCCAGGCTGATGACATTAACAGTTAGTACCTTTCCACTTCAGAAACTTGGGGATTGGGTTTACCATGTTCATTCAACTGAGAAAAGCTGGAAACCAATGTGTAATTTTTCACTAAAAAGATAAATCCAAACAAATAAAATGAATAAAAATGACTAGCAGCAAGATTCCCACCCTGGAAAATTACTTTGACACAAGCCCAAATAGACTCTATATTCATTATTTCTAAAGAAATTGGAGTTTGAAAGTATATTACTTTATTGAAAGTCATCTCTTCATAGTTCGTATTTACATTGTACAGCATTAGTAACATCTACATTCTGGCCTTCATCTTTGGACAACTTAATATTACTATTTTCTGAAACATTAAAATTGTATTTGTCTATCTGCCTATCATCTATCAATCAATCTTCCTATTTTTATTTTATTTCTATTACTTGTTTTGAAATATGATAAGAAGTAATCTCATCTGACTGACACAAGAAAGCTATATAGGAGACAACTTTTAATAAAAGAAAAGCACAAAGAGTAAGTGACTAATTTAAAAATAATTTAGAAATGTAAACCTTAAGCCATTTACTTTTTAAAAATTTTTTTGAGAGATAAACTGCTCATTAATTTATTAAACACTAACAACCTTTGTGCCATATATATTTGGAGTCACTTATCTAGTGTTAATAATATTAGACTATTGTTACTTGTCTAGTGTTAATAATATTAGACTATTAATAATATTAGACTATTGAGGTAAGTGGGCACACAATTTAACTATACATTTCATTAACTGAGCTAAGCACTGTCCATTCAGTTTTTATATTGCCTCAGGCACTGATAGAAACACATTAGATTATCACATCAACCTTGCTAAATATGCATTATTATAAGCCCTTATTTTTTAGTTGATAAATTATTATACAGAGGTTCACATTTTGCCCAATGTCACAAAATTTATAAGTAGCAGAGCAGGTATTTGAACCCAGGCAGTCTAATTCCATAAAAAACTTATTTTGTCACTATAGAACAACTGCCTCTTTCTATAAATAGCAATGACATAAGATGAGGTGTGCCATTTATTTCTCAACCAAAAGCTTAAAATATATACATCTCAAAGCTCTCAGGATAAATCATATTATTATTATTTCATTTATCAAAAATTTATTGAATATCTACAATAGGAATTATAAGTGTCAAGGTCATGGTAGTATATAAGACAATGCTTCACTCCTCATAGATCCTGAGTTTGTGGCTCATGTTCTCTGACTTTATGTTTAGCCAAACCACCATCCCAATTGAACTATTCCAATTCCAATTTTATCTGCTGCCATCAAGGCACTACAGAAAATTCTAATAAAATGGTGTTTGTAAAAATCTCCATCTACAGAGATTACAGGAACAGGGTCATGGACATGAGAAAATTTACAACATCATCAATGGGCATACCTTGAATATAAAAGAGAAAAAACAATTTAAGATTTTTTAAAAATTCAAATGTATTTTGGCAACCTTTCCATAGAAGGACATAATTTTTCATTTTGTTCAATTACATCTGATTTTATCAGAATCCTATGCTGCAGTGGAAAGAATATCAAAGAGAAACAACATCAGAAATAAAATAAGTCTGCTTAAACGTGAGAGTTTACCCCCACTTCTGGGATTAGGGGCAGTTACAACTAATGTTTTTTATTTATGATTTTTTGGTTTAATTTTTAAGTTCTAAGACTTGCTTCTTCCTTTAGAAACTTAAAGGAAGCAATATAATAGGTTTCAAAATACTCTGGATAGAATAAATATGAATAAAGTAAATCTAAGTAATTAGTTAAATTTTACTTTGCCAAAATAGTTATGTTATAAATGTGATTGATGCAAAGTAATTATTCCCAATTATTTTATTTTTTAATATGTTGATTGGATAAATTAACACCACTATGAGATTTAAATAAGATTATTTATTTTTCAGTTAGCTTAACTTACTTTTCAAATGTTTTAAGTTTTAGTCAATTATTTCAGTTTTGTTCTTTCTGCTCACATTTGGAAACCCACAGAAGCACAACACTGATGCAGATAGATCACGTTTCTCACCTCCCCTGCCCCTAGACACAGTCACGTGACTAAATCTGGCCACTGGAATGTGGTAGATTAGAGCATAGTACTCCCATTCCTAGTCATTCAATCATCTCTCTGTAGCCACAAACAAAACTTAACAGTTTCAAATAAATGGATCTATTAAATAGACTATGGTAAATTCAAGGGCAGCATGTACAATATGATTCTATTTAATAATAATATTGATCACAGTATGCAAATATAGTTATGTAAGTAGACAGGCCCCAAATCAGAAGGGGCAAGCAAATACACCTTCAAATGAAACATCCAGATACTCACATTAGAATTAATCAAGAAAACAACCCGACCCACAGACAATGAAGAAAAGCAAGATAGGACAACCACCCACTTGGGAGCAACACCCCTACCCGGGGAAGTGGTGAGTGAATGCGTGACCCTGGGAAACCATGCTTCTCCCAAAGATCTTTGTAACCCTCAAGTCAGGAGATCTCCTATTGAACCCACTCCACCAGGGACTTCAGTCTTCAGTCTGACAGACAGAACTACATGGAATCTCCATGGAAAAGCATGTGTGGAGACCCTGGAGCCTTAGATACTCTGGCTTTCTGACAGAAGTAGCTGCAGCTCCATCAAAGTGGAAGGTTAGACTCTTATACATATCCCTAGGAAAGAGGCTGAATCCAGGGGGATGAGCAGCAACAGCCCACAGGCCCCTCTTCCACAGTACCTCACAAAGTGAGACCCATTGGCTTGGAATTCCAGCTAACTACCAGTAGAGGCACTGCACTACTCTAAGAAGGAGCTCCTTCAGGGAGGAGCGAGCTGCCATCTCTGCTGTTTGGATGTCTTAGCTGTTCCAGCCTTCAGGCTTTGGAGAGTCTAAGCCGACCCAGGGCAAAAGGCATCCCCTAGTACAGCACAGCTGCTCTACCAAAATGTAGGCAGACTGCTGCTTTAACTGTGTGTTCAATCCCATTCCTCCTAATTGGGCAAGAACTCCCAACGAGGACCTCCAGCTACCCCCACCCAAGGTCTCCAGCTAACAGAGATCTGAATTCCCCATAGGACAGCACTTTCAGAGGTAGAGGCAGGCTGCCATCTTTGTTATTTGCTTGACTTAGTATTTCCAGCCTTCGGGCTTCAGAATGTCTGAAACAATGGGTGGGGGGAGCTGAAGTGGACTCCCAGCACAGCACAGCTGCTGTACCAAGACATGGCTAGACTGCTTTTTTAAAGTGAGTTTCAATCCCATTCTTTCTCCCTGGACAGGATCTCCCAACTGGGGTCTCCAGCCACTTCCTACAGGTGCCTTTGGGCTGGCAACAGGTTTGTGCCTCCCTGGGACAAAACTCCAGAGGGAGGGATAGGCTGCCATTTTGTTGTTTCACAGCTTTCACTGGTGACATCTCCAGGTTCTGAAAAATCTGAGGCGACTAGGGACTGGAGCATACCCAAGCATACTGCAGCAGTTATATGGAAAAGTGGCCAGACTGTTACATGGGTGCCCATTCCCATGTCTTCTCACTGGGCAGATCTTCCAGGCCTGAGCCTCCAGAGCTATCAAACCAGGATAGAACTATCAAATCTGGACAGAGCCATCATGGGCAACTGAAAACCTCTCTGCAACAGTCTCTGCAAGGGAACTGGCCATGCCACCCTCGGACTAACCAAGATCAAAGACCCTAAGTGCCTTATCCACACCTCCAACAAGCTGCAGTCAACCCAAGGAGAGGAGACCAGTCTGTCTCCCGTAAGTCCCACACATTGCCAACTGCTCATAATCAGACAAGGAGCCCCTGGCTTGTGCACACAGTACAAACCCATCATCTGGGGCTGAATGCACTGAGCGAGTGCGGACCTGCATCTCTCTGGGATGTAGCTTCCAAGAGTTAAGCAAATAAGCCTTGGCCACAACCACTGCTAAGATATCTTCTGCTGCTGCCTCTTAGTTAGGGAAGGAACATAAATATTGAGATTTCCCCAGAAGTGCAGTGAGCAGCCCAAGAATGCCAAATCATAAACTACAGCCAGCACTTAAGGGGTAGAGAAACCCACACTTTCAGAACACTGAGAGGGGGCATGGCTGGAAATGTGAAGAAGCACAAGGGAGCCCACACAACCGATCAATAGTCTACCTAAGTGTCACCTGCTGAATCAAACCCCAAAGTTTCAACACCAAAAGTACCTCACCAAGATATCAACCTCTGAAATCAGAGTCAAACAGTCAGCTTCAAATAAAGACCCTACGCATTGCCTTGGCCCAGTGAAAATATCCAGAAAATAAGTCTATTTATTGTACTCAATCTACACTGCAGTTAAAGGAACACCCTCATGGAGCAATGAGAAAGAACTAAAGCAAGAACTCTAGGAACTCAAATGGTCAGAGTGCCATAGATTCTCCAAATGACTGTGCCTTAACCAGGCCAAACTGGCTGTAATGACAGAAGTAGAATTCTGAATATGGATAGGACCAAAGATCATTGAGATTCAGGAGGATGGCAAAATCCAATCCAAGGAAAATAAGAATCATAATATAGTGATACAGAAGCTGAAGGACAATATGCCAGTATAAAAAAGAACCTAAGAGGTCTGACAGAGCTGAATAACATAATACAAGAATTTCACAATGCAATCACAAGTATTAACAGCAAGATGAAATAAGCTGAAGAAAGAATCTCAGAACGTGAAGACTGATTACCTGAAGTAAGACACCAGACAAAAATAAAGAAAAAAGAATACAAATGAATGAACAAAACCTCCAAGAAGTATGGGATTATGCAAAGAGGCCAATTCTATAAATCATTGACATCCCTGAAAGTGAGGAGGAGAAAGCAAACAACTTGAAAAATATGTTTCAGGATATTGTCCATAAAAACTTCCCTAACCTTGCTAGAGAGACCAACAGTCAAAGTCGGGAAATAGAGGCCTCCCAAATATTCTATATGAAAAGATCATCCCCTAAACACGTAATCATTAGATTTTCCAAGGTTGAAATGAATGAAAGAATGTTAAAGACAGCTAGAGACAAAGAACAAGTCACTGCGAAGGGACCACATCAATCTAACAGCAGTCCTCTTAGCTGGAACCCTACGAGCCAGAAGAGATTGGGGACCTATATTCAACATTCTTAAAGAAAAAAATCTTCAACCTAGAATTTCATAGCCAGCTAAACTAAGCTTCCCAAGTGAAGGAGAAATAAAATACTTTTCACATAAGCAAATGTTGAGAGACTTTATTTCCATCACCCTGCCTTACAAGAGATCTTGAATGAAGCACTATATATAGAAAGATAAGCCCACTACCAGCTAATACAAAAACACGCTTAAACATATGGACAAGTGTCACTGTAAAGCAATTACACAAACAAGCCAACATGATAACCAGCTAACAGCACAATGACAGGATCAAATCCACACATATCAATACTAACCTAGAGGGTAAACTGGCTAAATTTCCCCACTTAAAAGGCACAGAATGGCAAACTGGATTAAAAAAGCAAGTCCCCTTGGTTAGCTATCTTCAAGAGACCCATCTCATCCATAATGACACACAGTATCAAAATAAGCAAGTGGAAAAAAAATCTATCTTGAAAATGAAAAACAGAAAAAAGCAGGGGTTGCAATCCTAATTTCAGTCAAAACATATTTCAAACCAACCATAAAAAGACAAGGAAGGACATTACATAATGGTAAAGGATTCAATTCAAAAAGAAGGCCTAACTATTCTAAATATATATGCACCCTACACAGGAGCACCCAGATTCATAAAGCAAGTTCTTGGACACCTACAAAGAGACATAGACTCCCACAAAATAATAGTGAGAGACTTCAATACTTTACTGATAATATTAGACAGATTTTTGAGGCCAAAAATTAACAAAGATATTCAAGACCTAAACTCAGCATTACACCAAATAGAGTTGATAGACGTTCACCCAAAACCAACAAAATATACATTTTTCTCATGTCTACATGACACATACTCTAAAAGCAACCACATGATTGGAAGTAGAACAATCCTTGACAAAAGTAAAAGTATCAGCATCATAGCAAACACACTCTTGGATCACAGCACAATAAAAAGCAAAGTCAACACAAAGAAAATTGTTCAAAAGCATACAATTATGTGGAAATTAAACAACATAGTCTTGCATAAGTTTTGGATAAATAATAAAATTAAGGCAGAAATCAGGATGTCCTTTGAAAATAATAAGAGCAAAGATAAAACGTATCAGAATTTCTGGGACACAGCTAATGCAGTGTGAATGGGAAATTCATAGCACTAAATGCCCATATCAAAAAGTAAGAAAGATCTCACATTAACAACCTAACTTTGCAACTGAATTAGAGAAACAAGAAAAAATCAACCCCAAGCTAGTAAAAGATGAGAAATAACAAAAATTAGAACTGAACTAAAGGAAATCGAGACAGGAAAATCTATTCAAAAACATCAAGGAATTCAGGAGTTGGTTTTCTGAATAAAGTAATAAAATAGGTTACTAGATAGACTAATTAAGAAGAGAAAAAAGAGAAGATCCAATAAACACAATTATAAATGACAGAGGAAATGTTACTACTGACCCCACAAAAATAAAAACAACCATTAGAAACTATTATGAACACCTCTATGCACACAAATTAGAAAACCTAGAAAAGATAGATAAATTCCGGGACAAATACACCCTCATAAGACTGAGTCAGGAATAAATTGATTCCCTGGACAGACAAATAATAAGCCCCGCAATTGTATCAGTAATAAATAGCCTACCAGCCAGAAAAAGCACAGGACCTGATGAATTCACAGCTGAATTCTGCCTGGTGTGCAAAGAAAAGCTGGTTCAACTCCTACAGAAACTATTTCACAAAAATGAGGAGCTGGGACTTCTTTCCAACTCACTTCATGAGGCCAGCATTGTCTTGAAAACAAAATCTGCCAGAGACACAACAAAAAAAGAAAGCTTCAGGCCAATATTCTTGATGAACATTGACACAAAAATCCTCAACAAAATACTTGCAAACTGAATCCAGCAACACATCAAAAAGTTAATCCACCATGAGCAAGTCAGCTTCATCCCCAGGAGGTAAGGTTTGGTTCAACATATGAAAATCAATAAATGTGATTCATCAAATAAATAGAAGTAAAGAAAATAACCACTTGATTACCTCGATAGATGCAAAAAAGACTTTTGAAAAATTCAACATTCCTTCATGTTAATAACTCTCAATAAACTAGGTGTTGAAGGAACATACCTAAAAATGATAAGGGCCATCTATGACAAAACCACAGACAACATTACACTGAATGGGCAAAAGCTAGAAGCATTCCCCTTGAAAACTGGCAGAAGACAAGGATGCCCTCTCTCATGATTTCTATTCAGCATATTATTGAAAATCCTAGCCGGAGAAATCAGGCAAGAGAAAAAAAGTAAAGGGCATCCAAATAGGGAGAGAGGAAGTCAAACTGTCTTTTGTTTGCAGATGACAAATTCTTTATCTAGAAAATCCCCTACTTTTGGCCCAAAAGGTCCTTAAGCTGATAAACAACTTCAGCAAAGTTTTAGGTTACAAAACCAATGCACAAAACTCACTAGCATTCCTATACACTAGCAACAATAAAGGAAATTGGGAGCCAAATTAGAATGACAAATCCAAATGACAATTGCCACACAAACAAAATGAAATACAGCTAACCAGGAAAGTGAAAGATCTCTACAATGAGAATTATAAAACAACCCTCAAATAAATTGAGAACAAAAAACAAACTAAAAAACATCCCATGCTCATGGATAGGAAGAATTAGCATCATTAAAATGGCTATACTACTGAAAGCAATTTACAGATTCAGTGATATTAGTATCAAACTACCAGCAACATTGTTTACAGAACTAGGAAAAAATATGTTAAAATATACATGGAACCAAAAAGACAGCCCAAATAGCCAAGTCGACCCTAAACAAAAAGAACAAAGCTGGAGGAATCATGTCACCTGACTTAGAACTATACTAAAAGGATACAGACCAAGACAACATGGTACTTGTACAAAAACAGTCTCATAGAATGAATGAGAATACAATACTCATACAATGAAACAGAATAGAGAGCCTAGAAATAAGGCATCATACCTATGACCATCTTATCTTTGACAAAGCTGACAAAAACAAACAATAGGGAAATTACACCCTATTCAATAAATAGTACTGGGATAACTGGCTAGCCATATGCAGAAGATTAAAGCTGGATCCTTTCCTTACACTATATACAAATGCCAACTCAAGATGGATTAAAGACTTAAATGTAAAAAAAATTATAAAAACCCTGGAAGACAATCTATGCAATACCATCCTGAACATAGGAACAGGCAAAGATTTCATGACAAAGACACCAAAAGCAATCGCAACAAAAGCAAAAATGGACAAATGAAATCTAAATAACTTAAGAGCTTCTGCACAGCAAAAGAAACTATTAACAGAGTAAACATATAACCTACAGAATAGGAGAAAATGTTTGCAAACTATGCATCTGACAAAAGTCTAATATCAGCATCTATAAGGAACTTAAGCAAATTTACCAGAGAAAAACAATTCATTCAAAAGTGGGCAAAGTGCATTAACTGACACTTCTCAAAAGAAGACATACATACAGCCAATAAGCATATATATATAAAAGCTCAGTATAATTGATTATTACAGACATGCAAATCAAAACCACAATGAGATACTGTATTAGTCTGTATTCACACTGCTGATGAAGACATACTTGAGGTGGGTTAGACATGGTGGCTCATGCCTATAATCCCAGCATTTGGGGAGGCTGAGGTGGGTGGATCACAAGGTCAGGAGATAGAGACCATCCTGACTAACACAGTGAAACCCCGTCTCTACCAAAAATACAAAACAATTAGGCAGGCATGGTGGTGGGCACCTGTAGTCCCTGCTACTCAGGAGGCTGAGGCAGGAGAATGGTGTGAACCCAGGAGGTGGAGCTTGGAGTGAGCCGAGATCCCATCAATGCACTCCAGCCTGGGAGACAGAGAGAGACTCTGTCTCAAAAAAAATAAAGAAAGAAAAAACAAACCTGAGGTGGTAAAGAAAAAGAGGTTTAACTGAGCTTACAGTTCCGCATGGCTAGGGAGGCCTCAGAATTATGGTAGGAGGTGAAAGGCACTTCTTAGATGGCAGCAGTAGGAGAAAATGAGAAAGAAGCAAAAGCAGAAACCCCATATAAACCCATTAGATCTCATGAGATTTATTCTGTATCACAAGAATAGCACAGGAAAGATTGACCCCCTTTATTCAGTTACCTCCCCTTGAGTCCCTCCCACAACACATGGGGATTCTGGGAGATACAATTCAAGTTGTGATTTCAGTGGGGACACAGCCAAACCATATCATTCTGCCCATGGCCCCTCCAAATCCCATGTTCTCATGTTTCAAAACCATTCGCCTACCCAACAATTCCCCAAAGTCTTAACTAATTTCAGCATTAACTCAAAAGTCCACAGTCCAAAGTCTTATCTGAGACAAGACATGTCCCTTCCACCTATAAGCCTGTAAAATGAAAAGCAACCTAGTTACTTCCTAGATAAAATGGGAGTACAGGTATTGGGTAAATACAGCTTTTCCAAATGGGAGAAATTGGCCAAAACAAGGGGCCACAGGGCCATGCAAATCTGAAATCCAAAGGGCAGTCAAATTTTAAAGCTCCAGAATGATCTCCTTTGACTCTGGGTCTCACATCCAGGTCATGCCGATGCAAAAGATGAGTTCTGATGGTCTTGGGCAACACCCCCAGTGTAGCTTTGCAGGATACAGCCTCCCTCCTGGCTGCTTTCATGGGCTAGCATTGAGCATCTGCAGCTTTTCCAGGCACATGGCACAAGCTGTTGGTGGATCTACCATTCTGGGGTTTGGAGGATGTTGGCCCTCTTCTCACAGCTCAACTAAGCAGTGCCTCAGTAGGGACTCTGTGTAGGGGCTCCAACCCCTCATTTTCCTTCCACAATTCCCTATCAGAGGTTCTCCATGAAGGCCCCACCCCTACAGCAAACTTTTGCGTGGGCATCCAGGCGTTTCCATCCATCTTCTGAAATCTAAGTGGAAGTTCCCAAACCTCAGTTCTTGACTTCCATGCACCTGCAGATTAAACACCATGTGGAAGTTTCCAAGGCTTGGGACTTCCACCCTCAGAAACTCTATGTTGTCCCTTTTCAGCCATGGCTGGAGCAGGTGGCATACAGGGCACCAAGTCCTCATACTGCACACAGCGAGGGGAAACCCTGAGCCCTACCCACAAAACCACTTTTTCCTCCAGGGTCTGGGGTCCTGTGATGGGAGGGACTACCATGAAAACCTCTGACATGCTCTGGAGACATTTTCCACATGGTATTCAGGATTAACAATATGCTCCTTGATGTTTATGCAAATTTCTGCAGCCAGCTTGAATTTGTCCTCAGAAAACAGATTTTTCTTTTCTATCGCATAGTCAGGCTGCAAATTTTCTGAACTTTTATGCTCTGTTTCCCTTTTAAAACTGAATGCCTTTAACAGCACCCAAGTCACTTTTTGAATGCTTTGCTGCTTAGAAATTTTTTTCACCAGATGCCCTAAATCATCTTTCTCAAGTTTAAAGTTCTACAAATCTCTAGGGCAGGGGCAAAATGCTACCAGACCAGTGTCTTTGTTAAAACATAGCAAGAGTCGTATTTTTTCCAGTTCCCAAGAAGTTCCTCCTCTCCAACTGAGACCACCGCAGCCTGGATCTTATTATCTATGTCGCTATCAGCATTTTGGGAAAAGCCATTTACAAGTCTCTAGGAAGTTCCAAACTTTCCCACATTTGCCTGTCTTCTGAGCCCTCCAAACTCTTCCAACCTCTGCCTGTTACCCAGTTCCAAAGTCACTTTCACATTTTGGGGTATCTTTTCAGCAATGCCTCACCCTACTGGTACCAATTTACTGTATTAGCCTGTATTTATGCTGCTGATAATAACATAATTAAGACTAAGAAGAAAAAGAGGTTTAATTGGACTTACATTTTCACATGGGTGGGAAGGCCTCAGAATCATGGAAGGAGGCAAAAGGCACTTCTTAAGTTGCAGTAGCAAGAGAAAATAAGAAGTGAAAGCAGAAACCCCTGATAAACCCACCAGATCTAGTGAAATTTATTCACTATCATGAGAATAGCATGGGAAAGACTTGCCCCCATAATTCAATTACCTCCCCCTGGGTCCTTCCTGGGAATTCTGGGAGATACAATTCAAGTTGAGATTTTGCTGGGGACACAGGCAAACCATATCTCATATCATCTCACAGCAATCAGAATGGCTGTTATTAAAGGGTCAAAAAACTACAGATGCTGGTAAGGTTGTGGAGAAAAAGGTACTCTTATACATTGTTGGTGGGAGTGTAAATTAGTACAACCATTGTGGAAAGCAGCATGGTGATTCCTCAAAGAGCTAAAAGCAGTACTACCATTTGACCCAGCAATGCCATTAGTAGGTGTATACCTAGAGGATTATAAAGCATTCTACCATAAAGATGCATGCACATGAATGTTCACTGCAGCACTGTTCACAATAGCAAAGACATGGAATCAATCTAAATGCTCATTGATGACAGACTAGATAAAGAAAATATGGCACACATACACCATGGAATATTATGTAGCCATAGAAAAGAATGAGATCATGTCTTTTGCAAGAACATGGATGGAGCTAGAGGGTATCATCTTTAGCATACTAATGCAGAAACAGAAAACCAAATACCACATGTTCTCACTTATAAGTGGGGGCTAAATGATAAGAGCTTATGAACCCAGAGAAGTAAACAACAGACACTGGGGTCTACTTGAGGAGGGAATGTGAGAGGAGGGAGAAGAAAAGAAAAGAAAATTATTGAGTACTGGGTTAAATACTTGGGTGATGTAATAATATGTACAACAATTCCCTGTGACACATGTTTATATATGTAACAAACCTTCACATGTACCCCCAAATCTAAAATAAAATATTTAAATTAAATAAACAAGCTATTACAGAAAAAGAGAACTATCTAGAGTATTATCCGGTATTGACGAATATCTTTCTCTTTTAGATCTATCCTGGCATTTAAGTAACTATACCTAAAAATCCATTACATTAGTTTTGCTCCCAAGCTTCTTAAATAACTCATCAATGTAAGCATTAAGAGAAAAAATTAGTGATGATTAAATGCAGACTGAGTTTGTGGTTTAAGCCTTGGTAGGTTCTACCACTTGGGTGTACTGAGAAGACAAAGCTATAATTTACCAAGAGCATTGCAGAATTAACGTGGGTTATTCCTAAGGCCACCTCTGAGTAGAAGTCAAGGAAAAACACACAATTTAACGGTTACAGTCTTATGGTTTGCAGGAACTGCTAGCCTCATGACAGGTAACAGTTTGGACTATAGTCTCTGGGCTGTAGAGCTATCACAAGATTTTTTTGAATTTGCAGGAAGTTAGCTCTAATGAATGATATAAGCCAACTTCAGGACGAGGAGTATTTTTTAAATTGCATTACCATCTTATTTAAAAAAAGTTGTTTCTTATGCATCTCTGTGACAAGTGCAAAAACATGATTCTCCATTAAGCAGGGCTAAATTAACGATAATGTTTCAGGAAATTTGAAACCAACTACCAAGTTCTTTCATTGTTAAAACTGTATTAGTATTACTGGCCTAAGTTTTTTACATTTTGTATATCGATAACCAATGTCAAGTATAAATTATAATATTTGGTTAAATAAATTATAATAATGGTTAAATAAAATACCATTCTTTTCCTCAGTCTGCAGTATTTTATAGACAGACAGAATTATCAATGCCTATTTTCAATGAGAAGCCTATTCATAAATACCTAGAAGTCCTATGAAAGGTTTAGAGAAGATTGAAGAAAAAAATGTGTTTATTACCTAAATTTAGAATTTTATATATCCTAAAAAGTATTTTACTAAGCATCAGGAAACCTAATCCTAGCTTCATGACTAACAGAATACATGCATTTTCATCTAACCTAAAAATGTTTCTTTGTTGTATAGAAAGTTTCAATAATAAAACCTTATTTTGCTTTAAAATATGTTAATTAATGCAAACTTGCAGATCCAGAGCCTGAAAAATATTTCTGAATCTGACTCCAAAAACATTAGACAGTCAGCAAGTAATTATTTAAATTAAAAATGGAAACGCCAACTCATCCTCCTTGAATTGCATTCTTCTGAATACTGCTTTGTGAGTGCGCAAAAGGCTTCTATTAATACATCTTTGATTTCAACTTTAGCTTGTGTATGTAAAACTTAATCATAAGATTGATATGTACTAGGGGATATTAGAGAGAATAATTAAAATAAAGACTTTAAACTGGATTTCTTATGAAAAATTACACAGCTTTCTACACGAAGGAATGTAACAAGTTACCCACAAAGCAATCAAATAGAGGAAGGATTGATTGTGAGGAGCAAAAACTATCAAGGTTCAACATTGATGGACAGACACACCTAATTGTATTGTGGCTTTCCTTAATACTCATGGGTCTTCATCAAATTACATAATGCTTCTAAATTTCAACTTGCTTTTTTTCATAAAATGGTTATTAGAATATTTTTCAGATGAGTCACGGTGATTATTTTTATATATTGCTTAACCCAATATCTTGTGCATAATAGCTATGCAACAATTGCAATTCTTTTTCATATTTTTTCTATGTTGTATATAGTCAATTCATAAAAGAGTGTTTTTACTTTAAGAGCCATTATGCGAATGCATACTTCTTTCATCAAATATTGGGGAAATATATTTAAAGAATAATATCAGGCTTGTGTGGTAGAGCCACAGCAGACTCTGTACAATTAATTTACTCAAAAGTTCATTCTTCAGACTCTGGCCTGATCCCAGGTCATCCTTGTTTTTATCTTTCTGAACTGGCTTGATTTCCTTAACATCTTGTTCCCTTTCTATGAATGAGTCTAAAATATTCTGCCACAAAAAAAAAAAAAAAAAAAAAAACAGAGAAGAAACAAAAAAATCCTTTTCTGCAGCTAACATCCACTAGATTTCATTTTAAGGAATCACTCCAGGTCCAGTTTTCTGCTTTCTATACTATGTTACTCTGATTTAGCCACAATCATGCCTGGATTCTTCCTCTCTGTCGTGGCCTCTTCAAATGCATATTACTGCCTCCTGTATCAACTTCAGTTCCAAGATTTGCAGTTAAAGAGTCATTTTTCCACATGGATGCAGCTGGAAACCATCATTCTCAGCAAACTACCACAAGAACAGAAAACCAAACACCGCATGTTCTCACTCATAGGTGGGAACTGAACAATGAGATCACTTGGACTCGGGAAGGGGAACATCACACATCGGGTCCTATCATGGGGAGGGGGGAGGGATTGCATTGGGAGTTATACCTGATGTAAATGATGAATTGATGGGTTCTGATGAGTTGATGGGTGCAGCACACCAACATGGCACAAGTATACATATGTAACAAACCTGCACGTTATGCACATGTACCCTAGAACTTAAAGTATAATAAAAAAAAAAAAGAAAAAAAAAAAGAGTCATCTTTCCCTCCACCTTTTAGGCCAACTCCAGCTAGATGGAAAAAATATACATCTGATTTCCAGAGAAGATTGTTCAAAAATCCTTCATAATTTTCCAAAATGTAGTCTTTTCTCTTTTCCTTCAGCCTTACTATTGTCTATTCACTCTATTCTAGCTCTCCCGCCTTCCTATCTAAGAAGACTGCATAGAATTCTCAATGATAGCTAAAGCGAAAGAGTGATCACTTTAATTCCTCATGTTAAACATAATTATCAGTGGAGATACCACAAGATTAGATTCTTAAAATGTCAAGAAAAGATAGCCAGTTGACAAACACACTAGGGAATTCTAATCAAAAAGACCATCAACTGAAAACAAAACAAAACACAACAAAAACAAAAAAAACACATGGACAAATGAAACAAAAGCATATTTGAGAAATTCCTAGTATGTATAGCTCAGTTTGCTGACCACATGGCTAAGGAAATAAACAATAATAAAATAAAGGACTGGAAATACAGGTAGGGCCTAGATCATGGAGAATCTTTCATCCTTTGCATAATGATTAGAAGTCTATTTTATTGACAAGAATACTGAGCAGCAAAACAATATTTTCAAATTTGTGTTTTAGGAAAGAAATTCTGGTTGGAATAGACTTGTATCTCAGAAAAAAAACAGTCAACCTTGAACCTGGGAGGTGGAGTTTGCAGTCAGCCAAGATAGCACCATTGCATTCCAGCCTGGGTGCCAAGAATGAGACTCCATCCCCCCTCAAAAAAAGAAAAATAATTCAACCTTATTTCCTTTTTCACTCCTGACAGTAAAATCGTACTACTTGCTTTTCCTTTTCCATCACTTCTACCATCATACTTCTAAATCTAACAAGTTTCATTTAGATGCGAAGATATAGAAATGAAATGGCTTGGCCTGAAATAGTAGTTGTGAAAGCAATGCTTTATTTTCCAAAACAGACTATAAATTCATAATTATCACTGAAACTCAAAAAAATCCTTTTGGAGTTGGCAAGCTAAGTGATATTATTTACATTTGCAGATGAAAATGAGAGGCCTAGAAAGGTCAATTTTTTTTATTGAAAGTTATACTATAAAATGTAGATCCTGGGCAGTCTCTTACACGTAACTAAAAATGGCAGAGCAGGAACTTCTGTCTCTGCCAACTATGGGCTTTCTCTTTTTAAACATGATGAAAATGCCAGAGAAGATAAAACAATAAAAACTAAAAGCTAGCAAATATAAATGTCTATGTGTAGGGGCATGGGTGGTGTAGGGTTGATTGATACGTAAAGGCCACTGTGAGGGCTCATCTTCGTGGAAGTTTAATTATTACAAGTACTTTTTTTAAGAAAGTATGACAGGAACAATAAACCTTAAACTCAACAATGATTGCTACATAGAAAAATGTGCTTGAAATACGTCTTTTTGCTGCATTAGAAAAGTTGATTCAATACAAAATAAGCTGCTACTGTAGAAGTGATCATTAAAAAGTTAAAAACGTGAAGTTGAGGGCCTTCTTTATGATAATAAATACAAGGGAAGAAAAACAAAAGCAAAACATAGTTAGCATCAAGGACGGTGATAGCTGAACTATTTACATTTTTTTCTTCTGACAATTTCTTAAAAACCAACTTGGTTTCATTATCATTTCCCTAATTTATGCACCTTTTCTAGACTCTAACAATTGTTATAAACACAAAGAATCAGAAGTAGCCATTCCATTTTCCAGGACAGCCATCTGGTACCAGAGTTTGCTGCCTGTAATCAAGAATAGGACTGTAACCCAGGCAACTGGTTGATTCTGTTACAAATATTTCTCACTTCCTTTACAGAAACACTAACAAATCTTACTCTGCCTAATTACCTGTCTACTGATAACATCATCGGTTACATGATATCCTGTCCCTGAACTGAGGTTAGAATCAAACTTCACAGATGACACAGGGACAAAGTATCCCCAATAATCTTTAAGAAAGCCTGTGTCCTGAGTGGTGCAATCTCACTGGTCTGCAAGAGATAGGAAGTTAATACAAAGTAGGAAACAAGGACAATGTGAAAGTCAAATGGAATCATGACAAGCTGGAAAACACACTCCGAAAGTTTATTTCTGCAAAATAAACTTTTTGACGATAAAGCAGAAGATAAAACAGAAATTCTGATTGCTATACAAGTTCTTCCAAATTTACATTTTAATGCCTTTTCAATACTGGCCTAACAAAACATTTCTTAAAAGTGTAGAATTTCTCTTCTTCCTTTTGAACCTCAGTTATTTTTTAGGTAGTCTGAGCCTGAAACGAACTAGCTAAAACATCTAGAGCAATGTGTCAAGTTGACTCAATTAAGGACAAAGTAAAAATAAATTTCCATGGAAATAGAGACTTGTATTCACATGAATGCCAAAATAATGCCTGATGAATAAGATTATTACAGTGAATACAAATGAAATCATAATTTGCCATTTACTTAATTTGTGCTATTAAATGCTTCATAAGAATGTCAGAAGGGTTGTTTTAAAATGCTCATTAAAATGGTTTATGATAATGATGAGGTAGAATTACTATTAAAGGATTAATATGAATCAAGCATGTATTGGGAAAGGATTGAAAGCAAAAATGCCGAGAAAAAAGAGAAAATATAACCCCAACCATAGATCATGAATACATATGTTCTGAGAATGTCATAGGAGAATTACGCAGCATTTAAAAGCACACGGTTTTTGAAAAAAATAAAATGCATACCTTAAGCACTCTTTAATATAAATGCATACCTAAATGTAAGAAATAAATGCTAATAAATACTTTCATATTTTCAAGATTTCAAGGTTAAGATATATAAATTACACATTATATTTCAATGACATATGAGTTGATATAATTATAATTTATAATTCTTAAAATATACTTTACCATGTAAGAATTTCATACGCATTTCTGAAACTTTATTATTGGCTTTTTTGGACATTTTATGCTAAACAATGTAAAGATATTTATCCTTGCAATGTTTTTAAAGCATATTTTATAATACAGACATAGCAAACATCCTTTATTTACATAAATACTGTTTATGTATAATGCCCAATTTCCATTGCATTTGAATTTTATCAGGAAAGTTTTTAGTATAAAATAATATAGTCTCTAGAATTGAACAGTTTTAGTTTCAGGAGGAATATTCACAAGCAACGTCAAAAGGAGAAATGAAAAATTATCTGCTGAATTTGGCTCATGTATTTTGAAAAGCAGCTTATATAAGCCAACCCAAAATTCTATCATCTGATAGAATAACAAGCGTGTTTTCACACATTGAATGTTTTAATCCTATTTGTCAGTTTGTTAGCTTGCTTTTCCAAATCTCTGATTTAAATTGGCCCACAGAAACTCTGGTTAACTTAAGTTTAGCAGAAAGAAATGAGTCTGTGACACTAGGCTGTTAAAAGGTCAACAAGAGTGACAGCTTCAGCATCTCAATTGCAGATTTTCAGCTAAAAGCCAACTGATGTCAAGATTAAGTCAAAGCTGAGACCTCATCATAATAAACAGATTGTCAAAACAGGAAAGCAGTGCACGGTTTATAATAGGAAGCATAAGAAGCTGGTTTTGTGTAAACTTGAAGGCATGACAGAAATCTGAGGGGCCCTCAGAAACCTAACCTACCAGTTTGCCATTGAAAAATAAATCTTGGAGGTTTGTTGATCTTCCATATATAATGAAAGAGAGAGAGATGTTTCTGTGTCTGTGGTGGTGGCTTGGGAAGGGGAAATGTTTAACATACATCAGCTTTCAGTTACTTTATTAATTTTCACATTTGTAGTAAATATAGAATCTATTAGAAAAAGTAGTAGAAACAAATGATAGAAATTTCGCAATAGATTAGTGCTGAATCAACAAATACAAAATGACACTGATGGTGGGAATGCAAACCAACATGAAACTGGCATATGTACAGTTTTTTTCTTATTTAAAAGTATATGTTGGCAGTTATTCAGGACAGGGATAACTTTAGAAAGAAACGGAAATAAAAGTTGTAAAATTAATAGCAGATATTACTGGAAAGGAGCTTTGGATCAAGTTACTGAGCAGTACGGGTATCTTAAAATGATATGATTGCATATTTAAATTTGAAGATACATCCCAAAAACTTGACGTAATTTACAATGAGTATCATTTGCCATGACATATGCACACAGTAACATACAACTAATATATATTGACCGTATATTATGCACCATTCTCTCTTCTAGATTTTTGAAATAAATTAGAGAATAGAAAACAAATTCCTGCCTTTATGGTGTGTACATTTTCATAAGCTAGAAGGTGGTAAGGGCTATGTAAAAATATACATGTTGCAATGGGAATTTCGATGCTCTGTGTGTGTGTGCACACACGCACAGGTTAGCATGGATGCATGACCATGTATATGTGTGCTTTTGTATGTGCTTAGAGACCTGAAATTTTATTTCATTTTATTTTATTTGTTTTATTTATTTATTTTTACATTTCGAGATGAAGTCTTGCTGTGTCTCCCAGGCTGGAGAGCAGTGGCCTGATCTCGGCTCACTGCAACCTCTGCCTCCCAGTTTCAAGCAATTCTTCTGCTTCAGCCTCCTGTGTAGCTGGGATTACAGGCACCCACCACCATGCCCAGATAATTTATATACGTATATGTTTTTAGTAGGGACAAGGTTTCACCATGTTGGCTAGGCTGGTCTCAAACTCCTGACCCTAAGTGATCTGCCCGCCTTGGCCACTCAAAGTGCTGAGAGTATAGGCATGAGCTACCTTGCCTGCCAAGAGTTGCAATTTTAAATATAATACTGTGTTCAAGGCAGGATGAACTGGTAAAACATTTTTGCAAAGATCTGAAGAAGACTATCATGAGAATCTTGAATAATAATTTAAAATCATAACATGGTTAAATTTAAAATATATAAATAAGAAATATTTATGAAAAAGGGATGGATAAATGGGCAGATATATGTTAAAGCAAATATAATAAAATATTAAATGAGAGGTAGTGGGTATTCACCATAAATTTATTTCACCTTTGCAGAATGCTTAAACATTTTAAATAAAATTTTGGAACAAAAAGTGTAGAATGATTTTCTTCTGTACACACATATTCTAATTTTTACATATCTTCTTTTCTTTCTTTTTTCTTTCCCATTCCTTATGCCTCTACTTCTAAAAATTACATATGAAAATTTATTTTAAATTATATTCTGTGTTCTACTATCTTGGCAACCTTTAATTTCCATAAATAATGTTTACTTTTCTCACATGACTTTACATTCAGAACTTCACTTCTAAGCATTAAGATTTTCTTTGACTTTCCTTGTTAAATTTCAGAGCATGGGGAAACCAGAGGGTAAGCCTCAGATAAAGTCATACGAGGAAGTTTAAATATCAAAACAAAACCAAGAAAAAAAAATCTCTAGAAAGGCATCTTTTTCTCAAAAGATGGACAGCAATATTTGTCTAGCCACTCCCAAACTTTGACCTGACTCCAAGAAATAGAATGACTTAAATATGACAAAGACTAGTTGTCAACTATGTATTCAAATACAAGTAGATTATAAAATTGTAAACTCATAATTGAATTTTATAGCATATTGAATAAAATCTCTAAAATTAGAGTGCATATAGCTCATGCTATCAATTATTATGGAGTTAAAACCTTTTTTAAAACCCGTATTTCTATATGAATGCACTTCTTAAAGATAAAGAGATTCTAATTAAAGAAAAGAGAGTAATCCTTCATTTCCAAATACTGGCTCCTGTGAGGTCAAAATACCTTTTTTCCTGTACCAAAAACATAACAGATACTCACTTGTATTGAAATGCTTAACTAAAGAGATGACAGCTCAAAACACAGGTCATAGAGCTGCATCAAATTGACACATATTCATGTGTTTTTCTTTCGTTACCATGTATGTTACACTATTCTAGTGTGGGGAGGCAGTGTCTCCTTCCTAGTTTCCTTATTCTTGTGATTTATTTTTTCTCGCCACCCTCTCTTCCTTCATGTTAGCACAATGAATTTCAGTGATTTTTAAGTAGAAGTTTTTAAAGAGAATATAGGTACACGATCACATCTTTCATGTTTTAGCTAAACGGCCTTATTCCTTCATTCCCATTGAACTTCAATTTTCTTCTCTGTAAATGTGTATAATAGCAGTGACTCTTTGAAATGTTGGGAAGAAGGATACAGTAAAAGATTCCAGGGATTCTGCAGAGTGGATGATTTTTCTAAATTCTATTTATTATCACCTTGCTAGGCACCAATGTGTCATTTTGACAGTTTATTGGGATATTTACATTTTTAGCTTTTTTTCTTTTTAAAATTTATCTAGCATAATTTTTATAATATAATACATTCAGTTATTTAAAGTGTTATATTTTCTGAAAGACATGTGTTTTTCCATTATAATTTCTATGTTGCTGTTTACCTCTGGCTAATCATGAATTCAAACTTTAACAAAATATTTTACGTACCTTATAACCCAAAATTGATTTTTATAATGTTTTATAAAAATATCCCCAAATTTAACAACACACAAATTTACAACCCATCACTATCATCAGCAGCATAAAAATTAATAAATGGCATTAATAATGCCATTTTTATTAAAATGGTTGAACATTTTTTAAGCACTTCCAATATTTAAGGTAATATTATACATTGTTCATTACCAAAGCAAAGATAAACTGTAAATCATAGACTGACATTTTGAACATGTTTAACTTCATGTAAAATGGTGTTCATAGATGTAAATTTATAGGATAACCAAATCCCTTCTTTGAAATTGCTCTTAGATGAAAAAGCAGCTTGGGCAAGGCTCTGTCTCCTCCCCAGGGTGGCCCATATTTAGTTACTAATCTTGATGGAGTTTAAATGCCTGGTCATCGTGCTTCAAAATCCATTCATCCTAGCTCCAAAACTGATCTTTGGACAATCTAAGTCCCTTATTTCCAAGGACATCCAAGTCTCACTCCCCACTCTGCCTAATCTTGCTTCCTTTCCTGAAACAGGCTTTCTTTCTGAGAATGAAGATGTCTTGGCAAAAATCGTAACAGTGGGAAAATTCTGACAGTGAAAAGGATCTGATGTAACCAGCTCCATTTTGCCTTCATCTTGCAAACTGCCCTTGGTCATTCCAGGGCTTGGGCCACATTTTTTGGGAAAAATTTAATTTATAGTTTAGATGATGATAACCCTTCCCCTCCATTAAACCACCTTCATAAAACTAATGAAAGACCAGCAGGTTAGGAGAATGAGAGAAGCCAGAAGTATGCTAAGATACTGGCATTTAATGATTACCAGCCATTATTCCTAAGGTCATACAATTTCCACCTTCCCCAATCACTTCTGCAGATAAAAATCATCATTGTAGAACCAAAGACTGGCCTTTTGAGATATCTTTTCAGGCTTTTGCATCTCTGATGACTAGATGGCCCCACCCAGAGTGTCGTGGGTCCCACTCAGAAGTGGACTAAATGCATGAGAACTATTTTCCACATCCTTATGATTGCATCTCCAACCAGTCAGTAGCACCCATTCTGTAGTCAGCCCTCTCCCTGAGGAACTATCTTTGTAAAGCCCTAACCTCCAAATTCTGGGGAAGGGTGATTTGAGTAATAATAAATTCCAGTCACCCTTTTAGCCAGCTGTCTGTGTATTAAAATCTTTCTCTACTGCAATTCCCTGGTCTTGATACATCAGCTCTATGTGGGAAGCAGGCAAAAGAACTCATTGGGCAGTTACAAGAAAACATCTCAGTTACTTTTCCATTGATCTCGGATCATCAAATTCTGTTTTCTGGGATAACAAAATATGAATGATTCTTAAAAAAAAATTGTGATAGTTTTAGGTGCTTGAAAAATTATTATTATGCTTTATATGAAAATAGGTAACTACTGTGAATTTCTATTTTATCAATAATATCAAGGCAAATCTGTTGGCTGTAATTCTAACTCAGCTATTGCCAGCAGTGTGGTCTTCTATGTTACTATAATTTTTCTAATTTTCTTATATGCATAATGTATTATTCATAGAGCAAACTCAAGATATAATGAACTAAATAATGTAAGAAAGTGCACTTAATGACTGTACTAACTTAGGTTAAACATTCTGAGTTAGGGCATGTTTTAGTAGATAAATATAGGATACTTGCTCATCTTTTAATGACAGCAGTATTCATAGATAAAATTCTATAAATTCTTTGCATTTGAAGCACAATCTCAAATTCAATTCCAAAATAAGAACAGAGACATAAATGAGCTTCATATTTATACTTGAATCAACTGAACAACCTCAGCAACCAGTAGGTGGTTTAAGAAAAAACAATGTTGCTCACTTTGACATGCAAGAACTTAAAAGTACACTTACAAAATGTATTTTTAATGCTTCTAAGAGTAATGTAGTAAGAAATTCTCATCGTTATGCTGTCAACACTCAATCATAAGCTGTAATGTCAAAGACCATATAGTTTCTTACAGTTCTATGAAATACAACACAAACCTAATAAGTGATAGGAATGTCAAAAACAGGTAATAAACTCTAAATTCTGGTTGTTTGCAAAACTCAATTTTTCTCAGAAGAAGCAGCAAAAATTACAGGTGAGCGCTTACAGTATTAACTCCTTAACAAAAACCTTACTAAATAATAGCTTCTGGAAAACTTTTGATTTTACATTTTTCCTTTCACACTGTGTGATTCTGTACTCTATTTCACAGAACAATGCTCCACTGAATGCTGTCACTCCCACAAATGGTATGGTAGCTGTCAGTGATTTTCAAAGAAAGCTGAATAATATGTACATATCATATTTTTATGTGTTCAAAACACATGGACCTCTTTGGTGTTAATAGCGAATACAGAATGTGACCATAAGGTGACACATGGCTCATGCTGTGGGGCCAAGCAGCATGAAACCGTAAGCTTCATTAGTGATTCTTCTCATAGCAGCTGGCCAATGGATCATGAAAATGAATCAGAAATATTAGCCTTTCTTTTTTCTTTTTGTCACTTTCTGCATTCACAAGCAATTACGAACAGTTGGATTCCACATGTTGATGGGTTGTATTTCAACTTTCTGCTTTTTACTTTACAGGTTTCCATTCTAAAATCATACACCCTAACTCATGCATTTGTTACAGATAACAAACCCATCTGAAGCTCTTAGTTGACTATCTTCTAGTAAAAATACATGTTAGGAAATAATGCCTTTCCTTTAAGTTGAGAAACTCCCTCAATTGTTTTGAAGTAAGCCAAACTTTTCTTATTAAATACAAAACAAGGCCGAGCACGGTGGCTCACGCCTGTAATCCCAGCACTTTGGGAGGCCGAGGTGGGTGGATCACAAGGTCAAGAGATGGAGACCATCCTGGCTAACATGGTGAAACCCTGTCTCTACTAAAAAATACAGAAAAAAAAAAAAAAAAAAAAAAAAAGTAGCCGGGCGTGGTGGTGGGCGCTGTAGTCCTAGCTACTCGGGAAGCTGAGGCAGGAACCAGGGAGGCGGAGTTTGCAGTGAGTGGAGATGGCCCATTGCACTCCAGCCCGGGCAACAGAGCTAGACTCTGTCTCAAAAAAAAAAAAAAAAAAAAAAAAGAAAGAAAGAAAGAAAAGAAAAAGAAATACAAAATGAGTTCATGAATTGTATTCTCAAAACAGTAAAGTAAGACTACTAATCTGAATCTATACCTATCCTCATTTATTACAGCTGTACTGCAATTCTCTTCCCAGACTCCACAAGAGCAAAGAAAGCAGGAATTCAAATTAAATAATTTTCTATCCATAGGAAACTGTTTGTATCACATTATTCAATGCTGTGGATACTGGAGTTTGGATGCATGGTGTTTCTGAACGAGCATCCCTTCAACATAATATTCTCCTGATGTGAAAAGAAGAGTACCTATCAAGGAAAGGAAAATAAATAAATAAATACATACATAAATAAATAAATAAATAATAAAAAACTTCATCCTGAATATTAATTATTCTCACTAAAAGTATCAGCTAAAATTAGTTGGAGATCCATTTTTAAGTAAGTTGAGTCATCAGTGGTATCCACTTTATTTTTACATGGAGTGGTGGTTCAATATTACCTAACCCAGTCAACAGTGTTAACTAAATAAATTATTGCAAAATAAAGTCCTATGTATTCGTTGAGGGAACTTTTAGCTACCTAAATTTAACCAATTTGTATTCTCAAATCAGCATGATGATTTTAACAAATGATTATTAAACTACCTTAGAAAAAGAACTACCCAATCAATTATACAACTTACTAGTCTTGCTTCCACTGTAAGCCAGGGAAAGTAACTTATTTAAAGAGTATCTAGAATTGTTAAAAATTAGTAAGTAGCTTGTAGTCTATTTTATTATGTACACCATAACTTGAGCTTTGGAAATACCTGTATAAACATCTAGTAATATAATTCAGAAATAAAAATAAATTGAAAGGCATTATATTTAAAAGTATTTATCAAAAGATTGAAAAATAAAATAGAAATAACGCAGGATTGGTACCTATTTTTCTAAAGTACTCTGTAATTATACACATCATGTAATCTACCATGTTACATTCTATCTCTAACCAGGAGACTCACATCTTAAGATAATTCCTGAGATAATTATCTTATACAATGAAGTTTAATTATTTATTTTTCTTGAATAGTCATGACATAACTTCATTTCTGACAGTTAACCTTTTTGTCTAGAGGAATTTATTAGGCTAATTATATAGGGCCAGATTTTTCTCATTAAAAATGCCATTGAAATTTCTTAAATTATGAAAGTACAAGCCAGATTAAATATATTAACATTCCTTCTCAAACTTCTTTTATTCAGATTATTTTAGTTATTTCCCATTTTGTACTGGCATCATATACAATTTTATATAATATTCCTACATCTTTTACTGTAAAATGCCTCTTGTCAAGGCCAGTGATAACTTGCTGTATGCCAAATCTGAAGAAGGTAAAACTTCTTTTTTTTTTTTTTTTTTTTTTTTTTTTGAGACTGAGCCTTGCTCTGTCCCAGGCTGGAGGGCGAAGGTGTGATCTAGGCTCACTGCAACCTCGCCTCCTGGGTTCAAGCGATTTTCCTGCCTCAGTTTCTCTACTTGCTGGGATTACAGGCATGCGCCACTGACACCTGGCTAATTTTTGTATTTTTAGTAGAGACAGGGTTTCGCCATGTTGGCCAGGCTGGTCTCAAATTTCTGACCTCAGGTGATCCACCCACCTTGGCCTCTCAAAGTGCTGGGATTACAGGTGTGAGCAGCCACGCCCACCCAAAACTTATTTCATCTCATGTGAGTATAACTGCCCAAGGGTTTCACCTTGCCCGCTGCCTAGACAGAGCTGATTCATCAAAACAGGGCAACTGCAATAGAGAAAGAGTAATTCACGCAGAGCAAGCTGTGCAGGACATGGGAGTTTTATTATTACTCAAATTAGTCTCCCCGAACACTCCGGGATCAGAGTTTTTAAGGATAATTTGGTGGATGGGAGCCAGTGAATCGTGATTGGTTGGCTGGGGTATGAAATCACAGGGAGTCCAAGCTGTTCTCTTCTGCTGAGTTAGTTCCTTGGTGGTGGCCGCAGAACTGACTGGCAGGTCAAGGTGGGGCCATCTGGTTGTTGGAAGTGCAAAAAACTGAAAAGACACCTCAAAAAGCCGATCTTAGGTTGGCAATAGTGATGTTAGCTTCAAGAGTGAATGAAGAAGTTGCAAATTTTACGACCTCCGGAATAATGACTGGTAATATTTAGAATTCCAGCCCCTCTCGTTTTGACTTGGTGGATGGTGACCTTTCATTTGTTTTTTAAGAACAGCTTAGCCTTTTGGGAAGGGCTGTTATATATAAACTATACACTAAATTCCTTCCCAAATCTAGTTCGACCTATGTCCAGGAATGAACAAGGACAGTTTAGAGGTTACAAGCAAGATGGAGTCCGTTAGGTCTGATATATTTCACTGTCATAATTTTCTCAGTTATGATTTTTGCAAAGGTGACTTCGAGAGCTCTTCATGGCATTCAATAGAGATGACATTTTACTTCTTGAAATGCACTAACTTCTTGTCTTCCATTGTAATTGACCATTGGGTTCACCTTGTCTGCTACCTAGACAGAGACAATTTATAAAGAGAATTGCAATAGAGAAAGTGTAATTCATCCAGAACTGGCTGGGAGAGAGACCATAGTTTTATTATTACTCAAATCACTCTCCCCGAATGAGCATTCAGGCAGCAGAGTTTTTAAGGACAACTTGGTAGGTGGGGGGAAGCCGGTGAGCCGGGAATGCTGATTGATCAGAGATGAAATCATAGGGAGTCAAAGCTGTCTTCTTGCACTGAGTCAGTTACTGGATGGGGACCACAAGATCAGATGAACCAGTTTATTGATCTGGGTGGTGCCAGCTGATCCATCAAGTGCAGAGTCTGCAAAATATCTCAAGTGCTCATCTTAGGAGCAGTTTAGGAAGGGTCAGAATCTTGCAGCCTCCAGTGGCGTGACTCCTAAACCATAATTTCTAATCCTGTGGCTAATGTTAGTCCTACAAAGGCAATCTGGTCCCCAGGCAAGAAGGAGGTCTGCCCTGGGGAAAGGCCACTATCGTCTTTGCCTTAAACCACAAACTATAAACACTAAGTTTCTCTCAAAATTGTTTCAGCCTATGCCCAGGAATGAACAAGGACAGTCTGGAGCTTAGAAGCAAGATGGAGTCAGTTAAGTTAGATCTTTCTCGCTGTCTCAATCACAATCTTGCAAAGGTGCTTTCACCATGACATAATAATTTTATCATTTTCTTCCCACCTCATGGTACATTTCCTCTCAGTTACATATGCTGCCTCTGGTTCACTGAGCTAGAGATCCCTAGAGGTTGATGTCATACTGTCCCCATTTGTTTCACTCTCATAGAGGAATCTTCTCTAGTCACATGACTCTAACATCTATATGTAGATGACTTTGCATTTATATCTTTACCCAGCCGGCTGCCTTGAACTCCAGATTCATAAATCCCATGGTCTCCTTGATACCTCCAGGTTGTTGTCTCATACATTTCTTAAGGTAACAAATCCAAATTTGATTCCTGACTTTCCTCCACAAGAGCCTTGTTTTTTCTCATCTTAAGGATACCACAGCTCACCCAGTTGCTCAAACCTGGGGGAATACACTTAATTCTTCTTTTCAACTAATTTCTCATATCGTGTATATTTTGAAGAATTATCAGATTTATCCTGAAAATATGAAGGATAGGTAATCAATGATTCCAGTTTTTTATTGCTGGCACTTTAATCAAAGTATTGTTTATTATTGTCTGAACTAAATCAATAACCTTCTAATTGATTTCTCTGATTCTGCTATTGCCTCTACATCAATCAATTTGTTCACAGCATGTTAATCTAAACAATTCTGTGATTAAAATATGCCAATGGCTTTTTCTATCATTAAAATAAAATCCAGGCTTATTTATATGCTTTCAAGGTCTTACTTCATCTGACCCCTGAATAGTTCCACACCATTTTGATTAACACCTGCCAGCATGGTTGCTATTCTCCAAACATATCTTTCCTTCTGATGCTTAAGTGTCTCAAACTCATTCTGCCTTTTCAGATTTGGGAGTCTCAAGACCCTCTGCCAGATATTCTCCTAACATATTTCCTGCAGTGGCAGACCCCTGTCCTTCAGAATACAGCTAAAATATCACCTTCTCAGGTGATACCACATTCACACATTTTATTCTATTTATTATGCAACAATAATTATCATTTTGCATCTTTTTTTTTCTTCTTTCACTTTTTGTTACCTGTCTCCCCTATTAGAATCTAAACAGTATCCCAACAAAAAAATGTGTCTTATTCTCAGTTCTATCCTGAGACCTAGGAGTATATCGGATTACTAAGATGTGTCTAATAAATATTTATTTTTCAACTATATAAATGAATTATTTTATTATTTCTCTATATGAAAAAATATCACCAAAGAAGGTTTAGCAGTCCTGCATGTTAATCTCTGTTCCAATAATGGCTGGCTTTTCTCTCATAAATGTGTGTAAATCTCTTTACTTCTCTGTGCCCCAATTTTCCTGAGGGATTGGGCTAAATCACTTCTAAGCTCCTTTCCTACAATTCTATTTCAATGAGCAAAGGAGTCTATAAACTATAATATTAAATTTATTTTATATTTCATTTTATATCTTTCCCTTAGATTGAGATATAGCAAGGAATCTCATCACCTTGGAAAGTTTGAGGAAATTCACACCTAGATAAGATAGAAATGCAATGCTTGTATCTTTCATTCTCTGTTTTTATTTTAGACCAGCTCTTTCAATTTCTGCAGTTTCCTAGATATGTTGATATTTAAAATCATCCCTGAGGTTATAATTCTGATGTTATTTTTATCTTTTTATTATATAAAAACTTCTTTATAGTCTCATCCACCATGGGTCTCCAACTCAACAATTTCAAGGAGCATTTCAATAATTTTGCTTACAAATGTAAACAGGAACTTACTTTAATTGTCTCCACAAGAAGACACTGAAATAGATAAGGTTGTGAAAACACCTACCAGAGTGAAACCTTTTCTATGCAGGGAACTTCTAGCCCTCCAGCAAGGACTCCACTCAGTTGCAAAGCTAAATGTTTCCTTCTCTTTATAGCATTTTTTTTTTTTTTTAATCTACGTCTGTGTTAAAAGCCTTACAAAAAAAAAAAAAAAAAAAGGATGGTATTCTGTTTTTTCAAGTTTGCACAACAAAAATGTCCTTTGCTCTTTTTGCACCAGGTTCATTTTTAGTGAATGCACTGATGGATGGGCTAAGCCTGAGGAAAAGCAATCAAGAATGTTATGATGTCGCTTTAATACAAATTTCTGATTTGGCAGAGCCCTTTTACAACCATTTCTTATTAAAAGTTTGGGAATCAAGAAGCCTTTTCACAGCAAAATCTTTGGGCCAACTATGATTCACTAGCAATAAGCACTTCACATCATGTCTGCAATCATTATCAAGAGACTTGATTTGTACACATGAATGGAAGCTTCTTTTGGTTTTCCAGTTGCCAATTCAGTCATCTCCACTCCCAGATGTTAATCACCATCATATAGCATCAGATTAAGAAATGGAAGAAAAAATATCCTCATTTACTGTCTGAAGAGGAGTATATGTATATCCTACAGAGATAAAAATTGCATACTAATAAAGTAGAAGACATTTTATTTTATATTTATATCCTGCTTCTAAATTATATGAATTTCCTTCAGAGTAGTTGACTTATGTTTTCTTAAAAAGTGTATTACAATCACAATTCATTTTTCACTTCATAGGCTGTTTAACCTTTAAAAATATTCTCACACAAATATTAAATATTCTTGGTAACAAAAGAAATGATGAGTTGTAGACAGAATTACGTATTGATCTATTCTTCCAGTGCAAAGTCCTGGGTTTTTTGTCATAGTTTTTTGTGAACCTTTTCACATTCTGCTCTAATTATACATACGTACTCACATGCAGTTATTTTGTTTTATTTTCAGTGATATCCTGAGATATATAATGTATAAGCAAATATACATGGTATATAAAAAACTTATATAGATACGTTTTATTTCTTCTACTTAATATTTTTTACTTATATTCTTGCCATTTACAATCTTAATATTTTTTAAATAGGCATATTTCTTATGATGAATGTGCCATAATCATTTATCATCAGCCCCCTATTTATAGACATTTAAGTGCTTATATACATTTTGCAATTGCAAACTTTTCCCTAGATAGTAATGCACCTGTATTTTTTTTTATTTAGGCTTTTTAAAAGTTTTGTTTTCCATAGGTACAGGGCTGAACTTCTAGTTTTAAAAATAATATACCTATTTTAATATTAATAGATTATCCCACATTTTTTCTGAATGAATTTTAACAGTAATTGTCAGTAGCCTGAGCTTACTTATTGCACCTAAGATTATCATTCTTGGTTGAAGGCAAATAACTCATTTATATTTTAATTTACAATTAATAATGTCAAATTAACTTATTTTTATCGAAATGGTTGATAGCTATATAGTTCTGTATACTTCTAGCTGAAGAGGACACACTTTTATGTTTGATAATTTTTAATGATAAATGTTCTTAACATCATATTCCTACTTACAGAATGTGAACTAGTTGAATGTGTATTAAAAACAAAACATGCAATTTTCTTACTAGCAATAACACGGTTACTAGTATTGTTTTATTTAAAATACTAATCAGCATATATGTAAATAAAGTAATTTTAATATTTTAATGATCCCTTGAAAATTAAATTGTGTTTATGATATGTAAGAAAACAATGTATCCTAAGAGAAGTTTTCTTTAGAAATTTATTATAAAATATTTAAGATCTATAGAGTCATGTAAAACTATTTCCAGGAAGATGTGCATATGCACCATTCAGTATACAAATAAATAAATAAATAACACCTTACCAAGTCAGTTGAAGTTGTGTGTGTACTCTGTATCAATTGTGTAAACTCCTTTCAATAGAGATAACCAGTATCTTTAAATCGCTTTTTCTTATTCTCATGCATTTCTGAATATTTTGTAACATACATAATAACATATTTTGTAACAAACATTTAATTAAATAATATATAGTGTTGCATTCTTCACATGTTTTTAACTTTACAGATAAAATATTAATACTCTACGTCAGGGGTCCCCAGCACCCAGGTTGCAGAGCTGTACTTGCCCATGGATTGTTAAGAACTAGGCCTCACAACAGGAGGTGAGTGGTAGGCAAGCCAGCATTACAGCCTGAGCACCGCCTCCTGTCAGATCAGCTGTGGCATCGGATTCTTATAGGAACTCAAACCCTATTGTGAACTACATGTGGAGGGAATTAGATTGCTCACTCCTTATGAGAATCTAATGCCTGATGATCTGAGGTGGAACAGTTTCACCCCAAAACCATCCCCACAACATCTGTGGAAAAAATGTCTTTCATGAAACTGGTCTCTGATGCCAAAAAGATTGGGGACTGCTGTTTTATGTGTTCTTTTGGGATTAGTTTCTATTTCTCAACACCAGGTTTAAGATATTCACCAATGTAATCTAGTTTATATATACAGCATTTGTCTATGTATAGTATTTTATTCTATGGATACATCCATAATTTATTTACCCATTTTGTTTTTGATTGACATAGTTTGTTTCCAATATATTGCTTTAGTAAACTATGTTGTTACTCATGTCTTAAACATTCTTTATTGATTCTTGCAAATGCATGAGAATTCCTTTGCATTATAACTAGAGGTAGAGTGATTAGATTGTAAATATCCTCTCTACTATATATTGCAAAATATTTTCATAAGTGCAATTGTTATTTTCAAAATAATATGTTGACATCTTGGAAATGTATTTTATCATAAAAAATTAAAACTATTTTTATTTTAAAATTTTGAATTTCATTATGCATTGTATTTATAAATTACCTTTTTGCAGTTACTAACATTTGAATATTTAAATCTCTGTGAATAATAATTATTTTTCTCTGTTCTGAATTTCATTGTATTTTAATGTTACTTTCACAGCTTTATTTGTATACTTCATCCCTTTTATGATTAGTGTTTATAAGTAATTTTATGGATTTCTGTTATGATTATAAATAGGATTTTTAAACTAATTACATTTCTAGCTAACTATGGACTGTATATCTCGCTCTTTTTTCAGTAAGTTAATCAAATCCTCTAATCTTAGTAGTTTTTATGTGAGTCATGCTGGTTTTCATAGTACCTTATTTTATTATTTCCAATGATGTTGGTCTCACTTAATATTTAAAATAATTTAGTTAGACATATAGGCAGTGATTTAAATTTTTCAGCACAACAAACATATGAATAAATACTTTAATGAAGAAACATTTCATTTGCTGTAATAAATATTTACTTTAGAAAGCATATTTTTTTCTCAATTCAATTATGGGCAACCTTTATTTTATAAAGTAAGATTTGTTTTATCTTAAATATAACAAATTCACATTTCAAAAAAGTAAAGAATAAATATTGCCACTCCATTAAAGTGGCCTGTGCTACTGTTCTAGATGCCCTCAAAGAAAGATTAATTTAAGGTAAAATGTGTTTAGAGGATCCAAATAGATGTGTTGAGAAATCACATCTGAGTAAGCTGGAGAGACACTTTTGGAACAAGTGATCATTGAAGTTTAGGTGGAAAACGAAGTGTTGAATTCCAATCTGAATTCTGATTTTGAAATTTGGTGGCTATGTGGAATTGGAGAGTCAATTATTCTCTGTGATTCAAAGATCAGTTGTCTGTAAAATGAGGACTTTCAGTTACATAAAGCTGAACTAGCTTAATTATTGCTACTTCTGTATATGAGACAGAGCATAAGTGTAAAGCATGCGGAGGGAGATATATGAAATTGTTTCTTCTGGATGCAATAACATTCAATGAGTAGGGAAATGTGAGTGATTATTAGAGCAAATTCTGGGAAGAATCATTAAAATCTGAGTTCTGTGCTGTTGATTCTATCTAATGGTGAGGTGTTTAGTATAACAGTCTATGTTTTTCAACCCATACTAACAAAAATTATGAAGTGAGTCATGAACTTCAACAACACATTCTTTTTCTGTTTTAGAACATAAAAAATGAACAAACGATTTCAAAACAATGAACTTTAAAAAATTATTGTTAAAGTTCATGAACTTATATTTTTTTGCTTTAATTTCTGACTTTCTTACACGTGGTTAAATATAACTCGGACACACTTAGCTTTCCCAGTTCTTGGTTGGCACATTATAAAAGAGCAATTGGCCCACAGCAGAAAGAATATGTAGAATAAGGGACAATGAACTACTCATGAAGTATTATGTGCTGACCATTTAACTCTAAAGAAACAGATAGAAAGACATACTTTATAATATAGTACTACTTTATAGTACTATAGACATACTTTATAATATAGTATAAATGTGTACATTTATATATGTGAGTGCTTATGTATATGCAAAAGCAATGTGCGTGTATATATAGACAGTATATGCATATATAAAAACAGCATATACATATATACACTATATATGTACGTATATAAAAGTGTGCTTGCATGAGAGCACACACAAACACACACACAGACACACACATATGTCTCTGTTTAGGACCAGCTGGTTTAACAGCCATATATAACTTCATGTGTATAGAATATTGCTCTCTGAAACAGATCTAACATATGACCTAACCTGCAATATAAACTACTCTTTGGCAAGTAAACAAAAATGGGTATTTCCTAGGGAAATAAAAACAACACATTTGATTTTTCTGTTTTCATTCTTGTCAAGCACTACATTTGCTTTCACATTTCATAGTTAGGCAAAGCAGAATAATTAACATCACATATTTATTCTTACTTCGTTAGTGACATTTACACCTGTGCTATTACAAAAATGTGCTAATGTTTTATTTATGATTTCTTTATAGCTTCCTTATTGCCATTCACATCATTCACATTTAACAAAGACAGAAACTAATAAAAGCCAGGTATTGGGTATTATTTATTTTGTCCCTGGCATGATAACACCTTTAATGAAAAAAGAAATAAAAACTTAGGTGGCAGTAATTACCTCAGTCACATTTACCTCGCTACGCAGATGGAGTATAATGCACTAAGTTTCTAGGCTGTGTCCTTCATGTATTCACATCACAGTGAAAAATACGCAGAGCTGTCACTAAGCATAAGTCAAGCTGAACAAATGCTTTTTTAATTTGAACTAGAAAATACAGTCCACCTACTGTACTTGATCTTATATGGAAGGGCATTACAAAGGTCTATAAGAGGTTAAAACACTTAAAGTAGTGAAATTGAGATCTGCAGGGTGGGGGGGTGAGATATTTAAAGTGAAGCAATATAACAATGCATCAATACATCAATTAATAGAAATACTTTGCTGTGAGCAAACATTATAGAAAAGGAATATTACAAAAGATGTAGAAGTTGAATGCAGATATGTGTAATATGTGCAAAAAAGAGGCTATAATAAGTCCTAAAGAGATTACTGATTCAGATTAAGAGACAAAGCTGAAATAGTGGGATGGTTATTAAAACCTTGTAGTTAAAAATCAGGATGGCAGATTACTACAATCATTAATCTGTTAAATCTGATTGAGGGCAGTCGCAAAAAAATGGCAAGTGCTTTTAACATATGGGCCTATCCTGTTTGTGACAACTGTCCATAAATCAATGATGCATGAACAAAGGCTTTATGGAGGGCTAAATAAAACTGGAGTGTTTAAGCTGGAGTGGTTTAAAAATTCTATCATAATTTTAGGACACGTTTAATATATTATGCTCAATTATATTCTTCCAAAAAAATGTGTTGCTTGCAAAGGCAAAATGAACACATTTAATTTAAATTTTTCATTTTCTATCAGATTGTTTCCTTAAACTTAGAATGTGAAAAAAAATATACCTTGACTATGATATAATATGCCCATTCACTAAATGTATTACTAATACAGAGAAGGTAGTTTGGTGGATATTCTATATATAATCATCATGTAATAATTGCCTTAAGATAGATATTATTATTTCTGTATAATAGGTTAGGAACCAGGGGCCAGCTGAGTTGGTTAAAACATGCAATGAAGCTGTTTTATTCAGACATTCTGACTTCAACCTCAAGGCTTTTTGAATTATCCCAGAAATTCTTATATTTCAGGCTTATCTCCAGGTACCTCACAGTATGACTGTATTTAGTGAGAAGGCCTTTCATGGGGTGATTAAGTTAAAATGAGGCCATTTACGGATGCTCGTCCAATCTGACTAGTGCCCTTTAGAGGAGGAAATTTGGGCAAAGAGTCATCAAGGATGCATACACACAGAGGGAAGACCATGTGTGGACATACCAAAAAGCCATCTGGAAGCCCAGAAGAGAGGCATCAGAATAAAACTGCCTTGAACTTGGAATTCTAGCCTCCAGTAACTAAGTATATATTATGTATATTTCATATATATATATATATATATATATATATACACACACACACATACATATTGCTTAAGACATTCATACTGTTGTATTTTGTCATGGCAGCCCTAGAGAACTAATACACCTTCTGATCTAGGAAGTAGAAAAGATACTGTTAAATAATAAAGTAGATAATTATACTTAGATAATTTCCATTATATAAATATATACGCACACATAATGGAATATATGTACATAATGAAATATATGTGAAATGTAACCATGCGTGTGTATGTGTGTGTGTGTGTGTGTGTGTATACTCAGCTTAAGCCTCCAGAATTTAAAAATGTTTTGTTATTTCCTATTTATTTGTCTCATTATATGGTGTGATACTGGTTCAGATGAGCTGGTTATGTGGTCCCTGGACCAACAACCTCAGGTTAGTGAATGGAACTGGCATGTTTCTTTCTCCAGAAATTTTCCATACCCTACCCAGAGCCTCAACCTGGTGTTGAGGATGCCCTTGATCTGTTGCTTTGTTTAATACAAAGACTGATGAAACTGAGCTTTCTGTTAATAGCATAACAATATGAAATAACATTATTGAGATACAGGTTAATACCAATTTAACTGTAGTGACAGATTTGTTTCTCTCTCAATATATTAGGTAAGACTTTCAAGACTTTCAAGATATAAAACAAATTGGGCTTGTAATCTCAGCGCTTTGGGAGGCTGTAGCTGGTGGATCACCTGAGGTCAGGAGTTTGAGACCAACCTAGCCAACGTGGTGAAACTCCGTCTCCACTAAAAATACAAAAATTAGTCAGGAGTAGTGGCAGGCACCTGTAATCATAGCTATTCGGGAGGCTGAGGTAGAAGAATTGCTTGAACCTGGGAGGCAGAGGTTGCAGTGAGCTGAGATCATGCCATTGTACTCCAGCCTGGGTGACAAGAGCAAAACTCTGTCTCAATAAATAAATAAATAAATAAATAAATAAATAAATAAATAAATAATTTATTGGTTGTGGGGAAAAGAACGAGAGATCAGCTTGTTACCATGTCTATATAGAAGGAAGTAGACATAAAAGACTCCATTTAGTTCTGTATTTGAGATGCTGTTAAACCGTGACCTTACCTCCAACCTTGTCCTTGCAAGAGACATGTGCTGTGGTGACTTAAGGTTAAAAGGATTTTGGGCGGTGCAGAATGTGCTTTGTTAAACAAGTGCCTAAAGGCTGCTTATGGTTAAAGGTCATCACCATTCTCTTTAATCTCAAGAAAGAGAAAAACATTTGTCTCCTGCCCCTCCCTGGGCTATGGAACATCTCCAGGTAATACCCATTGTGTGCCTTGTTTACTGAGTGAGGAGAAACCGCCTTTAGGAATAAGGTGGGACTTGCTGGAGCAATACTGCTAAAAGGTTTATGGAGATGTCGCATATACATCTCAAGGCACAGCATTTTCCTTTAAACTTATTCATGTTACAAGGATTTTTTGTTCATATGTCTTACTGCTGAATTCCTCCCTACAATGATCCTATTGTCCAGCCACTCCCTTATATTTTTGATGGTAAAGATAATTATCAATAAATACTAAGGGAACTCAGAGGCCGGTGCCGGCGTGGGTCCTCTGTAAGCTGAGCGCCGGTCCCCTGGGCCCCGCTTTTCTTTCTCTACACTTTGTCTCTGTGTTTTATTCCTTTTCTCAAGTCTTTCGTTTCCACCTAACGAGAAACACCCACAAGTGTGGAGGGGCAGGCCACCCCTTCAATTGGTTATACTTTTTTCCAAAGAAAACTATAGGGGTTGGAGTCAGGAGAGTATGAAAAGGGACCACCTCAACCACCACATAACTTTGTTTAAAAACAAAAATCTCTCAGTAGGAAAGTAGGATGAGACAGATAAAAGAGAATATCCTTAATGATGAAGACAGAAAAGTTCCAAAACAAAAAATACGCAAATGACTTATGAACTCTAAAACCAGTTTAAAAGATATTGAAAAATCAGAATACAATTTTAAACACAAGCTATTTAAGACAAAGATATTAGCTTTCAAACTAATTTTGAGATTTTAAATTTTACAATATTCCTTTGGAAACTTTAAATTCACAATGTATTTAACATCTTTAAAACTCAGAGAAGACATAGAAGCAGCTACCTGTTAGTTATCTAATTAATCAAATTTGTACAAATATTTTAGTGGAAATTCAGTCAGCATATCTAACTCAGAGTTATTCGGTCAATGCATATTATTTTAAAAAATGATCAACAGCTAAAATCAAACAATAAAAAATAGGAGCTATTCTTAAACAGTACTCCTGGAAAAGTCTAGGCCTATAAGTCCCTATACACATGTCACACAGAGAAAATATTATTTTATGTGGTATATCACTGAAGGTTCCTTGAATAAGGATAAAATGTATGGGAGTTTTTTGTTCTTTACATTATAAGTATTCTAAGTATGGAAAAATCATAAGCAGTGGTTTGTGAAGCATATTATTGAAATATATTTTTAACACTCTCTTATTTACTTATAAGAAGAAGCAAATACTCAAGTTAAAAAAAAAGTTAGACATATTAATTTAACAGGATTTACTTGAGCAAATAACAATTTATGGATCAGGCAGCACTCAGGACCAGAAGAGGTTAAGACAGCTCCACTTTAGCAGCACGAACAGTGACATTTTATAAGCTGAATGTAGACATGAGGTAAAGAAATTACCTGATTGGTTACAGCCAGACATTTGTTTATTTTAGCTATAATCCTGTGGAAAGTCCTTAGAGGACAATTGGCAGTTTCTGACAGGTAAAGTTTATGTTTCATTTCAGTCTTCACATTGAGCTTCAGCTTGCTTGTGTAGGAATTCAAGACATGGGAGCTGTCTCAGCCTAATGGCCTCTCAATTGAAATTATTTTTAATGTTAAGAAAACTTAAATCTCTGAAATCTCTTGTCAAGCAGTTAAAACCAGATAACTAAGTAATCAAAGACAATGAAAAGATTTTTGAGTATCATTTGACAACATTTTGTTAGCAGCAGAATATATCTGAGTCACACAGCATCAAAGTATGTTACTGGTGGTGAATCCATATGGGTCTGAAGGAACCTCAGTTCTTCTTTCCTCAAAAGAAAGAATTTGACTGAGGGGCACAAGGCAGAGGAGAGACAGGCAAGTTTTAGAGCAAAAGTGAAAGTTTATTAAAAAGCTTTAGAGTAGGAACAAAAGGAAGTAAAGTACACTTGGAAGAGTAATAATAATAAGCAGGTGAGTTGAAAGACAAGTGCACGATTTGCCCTTTGACTTAGGGTTTTATATGTTGGCATATACTTCAAGATCTTGCATCCGTTGTCACTGATTCTTCCCTTAGGGTGGGCTGCACCCATGCACAGTGGCCTATGAGGACCTGGGAAGGGAGCACACACAGAGTGTTTACTGGAGTTGTAAATATGCTTACTTGAGGCATTCTTCCTCACCAAATATCCCCGGGAGGTCATACAAGTAGAACTCTGTCATTTTGCATTTTAATGTGCATGCTTGAGCCCGCTTATCCAAATCCTGAGATCTTATTGGGAAGCTGCTGATCATCGGCTTCAGGTGCTTTCCATCTGCTGGGAGACTGCCTTTCCCTGGTGCTGGCTGTGATCAATTATCATTTTAGAGAGACAGTTAACAACTGCCTGGTGGCCTGACAAGTTTGGTGCATGTGGAGTTGGGGAGTCCTCTCTTGCCCTGCTCATTCTGACCAGCTACCTACTATAACAATTGATTTACTGAAAAAAAAAAAAAAAAATTAAAGCTATGCTTTTTATGTAAACTTTTTTTACTCTTTTAGATTAAGATTTGATAACCTTTTCTAATTAAAATGTTATCTTAATAATAAAATTAAGACTAAGACTACACTCTTATAAAACAAATAGTATCATCGGACTATTTCTAATGAGAAAAACTGGAAAAAAGCATTGTTTTAAACTTTAGTAATTCTGTAAATCAAAGCAAAGATACTAAACTAATACCAACTAAATGACAGTGGCATTATGGTACTTTAAAACATAAGAGAACTCAATGATGTAGTGAAAGAAAAATAGAGTAAACGTTAAGTCTGAGGATATAGTCCTGGTTCTGGCATCAGTTAAACAAATGGCACGGGTATGTTATTTAGACAAATAGCCCAAATATTATCATCACTAACAGTAGCAGTTTGCTAAGGGATATTGCAACCCATGTCTGTATAGAGGGAAAAAAAATTTTCTCTATCCTTCATAGTTTTTTACTGGACTTTCTGTTAAAAAAAAAAAAAAAAAAAAAAAAAAAAAAAAAAAAAAAACACACACACAAATTAACATTAGAAAAACAAATAGACATTTATTAACGTTTATAGTTTTATATATACATGGGACACACCAGAAGGTTTGTAATTTTATGAAGTATATCTCAAAGAATACTTTTAAACTTCAGACTTAAATATCATCATTACCTAAAAGAAAAAAAAGTGTGTGGGGAAAGACCTGGTTAAGATGAAATGATGAGGAAAATCGCCTTTAACAAAGGTATGGTTTGTTATGCAGATTTAAGTCCTTGCCTTCTTCATTCAGCCATCCCTCAATTCCTGGTGCAGAGAGGAAGATCCCCCTATAAACAGAAATTATCTTTTTTTGATGTAACTCTCTCTTACAGAAAGGCAAATTTTCAGAGCTACTTCTGTGTCTGTTTCTCAGAGTAACCAGTTCAAAATAATTAATATGCCTAAGAAGCACTTTTTAGGGTGGTATATTCTGATCTCCAACAGTCATATTTTGAGTGATGTGTTTGGAGTCCCACTGTCTGTAGAGTCTATTCTCACTTATAAATAGTAGAATATATTATTTATAAAATTATCTCCACTTGTAATAGACAGAGTTCTAATTTAATTCTTTTAACATTTGAATACACTCAGAACATAAAAGTATTGAAACTTCTATAATAAAAAATATAATTCTCACATTTTACAGTTGAAATATAAACAATATATCACCAACTAAAGTTATACTTAGACTAGAAGAACATATCCTTACAAGAAATACTAAGACTTCGTATGTGTTTAAACTACAGTGATACTTCACCTTCTAAGAGCTTTAAAATATCTGATCATTGGACAATTTGTCTCTCAGATATATTCAATTGAGAATTTGGCCCTGGACATTTGTACTCAAATATACTACAACCAAAAGTTGAAACTCAGTTAACAGGAAATCATTCTGATATATGTGTTACAGGAAAGGGATCCCTATCCAGACCCCAAGAGAGGGTTCTTGGATGCCACACAAGAAAGAATCCAGGGCAAGTCCATACAGTAAAGTGAAAGCGAGTTTAATAAGAAAGTAAAAAAAAAAATAAAGAATGGCTACTCTATAGAGAAACACCAAGGGCTGCTGTTTGCTTATTTTTATGGTTAATTGTTGATTATATATTAAACAAGGGATGTATTATTCATGCCTCCCCTTTTTAGACCATATAGGGTAACTTCTTGATGCTGCCATGGCATTTGTAAACTATCATGGTGATGGTGGGAGTGTAGCAGTGAGAAAGACCAGAGGTCACTCTTGCGGCCATCTTGGTTTTAGGGGGTTTTAGCCAGCTTCTTTACTGCATCCTGTTTTATCAGCAAGGTTTTTATGACCTGTATCTTGTGCCACTCTCCAATCTCATCCTGTGACTTAGAATGTCTAACCATCTGGGAATGAAGCCCAGTAGATTTCAGGCATATTTTACCCAGCTCCTATTCAAGATGGAGTTCCTGTGGTTCAAACACCTCTGACATATGCGGTAAAAGGGAGTCGAAAGTATTATTTTCGGATTGATCATACCACATACATTCAGCAAAATATGAGTCTGACATACCAGAAATGATAATAGAAACAAAAATAAATTTCAGTGGAGTTAATGAGTACAATTAACTCATATTTTGAATTTGCACATTCAAAATATGAATCTAGACTTTTTTTTTTTTTTTTTTTTTTTTTTTGCCTTTTTGGGAATGTGTTATGTTAAAGAGAACCTTTGGACAGATTAAACTGAGCAGAGTTTAACTGAGCTAAGAATAATTCATGAATTGTGCACCGCCACCACACTCCCGTTACAGACAATAGAAGTGAAGAATAGAAACAGTTTCATTGGTTACAGCCTGGCATTTGTCTTACGCTAACACTGTTGGAAAAGTTCATCACTTTTGACTGAAACTTGCTGATTTGTATAAGAATAGATTACTGTCTGTTTAAACATCCACTTAAGGTTACAGTCCACTGTGTATGAAGGAACTTTTAAGCTGAACTTACAAGGAGGTTGCTTTAGGCTAAACTTAATTTAACAGTTATATGAACTGACATATGGAAACATATCTACTATTGTCTGAACATAAGTGAACTTGCACTTACAGTATAACAAATTATGCCACTTGAAGAAGGCAATGGCTAGTAAGGTTGAAGTGTTGACAATAACGGGCTGCAGTGTATCTTGAAATAAATATCTATTCATTGGGAGAAGTAAAATAATTTTTTTAACAAAAATAAAACCACTAAAAAAATAAAATTTGAGTGCTCGCTTCAGCAGTACATATATAAAATTGGAACGATACAGAGAAGATTAGCATGGCCTCTGCGTAAGGATGACACGCAATTTCGTGAAGTGTTCCATATTTTTGGCCAGGATCATCCTGATACAACAACCTGGCAGAGACACGACAAAAAAAGGAAACTTCAGGCCAATATCCCTGACGAACATCGATGTGAAAATCCTCAATAAAATACTGGCAAACCGAATCCAGCAGTATATCAAAAAGCTTATCTACCGCTATCAATTTGGCTTCATTCCCAAGATGCAAGGCTGGTTCAGCATATGCAAGTCATAAATGTAATCCATCACATAAAGAGAACCAATGACAAAAAACACATTATTTTATAAATATATGCTGAAAAGGCCTTTGATAAATTCAACATCCCTTCATGATAAAAACTCACAATAAACTAGTTATTGATGGAACATATCTGAAAATAATAAGATCTATTTATGACAAACCCACAGCCCATATAATACTGAATGAGCAAAAGCTGGAAGAATTCCCTTTGAAAATTGGCACAAGACGAGGATCCCCCTCTCACCACTCCTATTCAACATAGTATTGGAAGTTCGGGCCAGGGCAATCAGGCAGGTATTGAAATAGGAAGAGAGGAAATCAAATTATCTTTGTTTGCAGAAGACATGATTCTATATTTAGAAAACCCAATAGTTTCAGCCCAAAGACTCCTTAAGCAGATAAGCAACTTCAGCAAAGTCTCAGGATACAAAATTAATGTGCAAAAATCACAAACATTCCTATACACCAATAATAGACAAGCAGAGAGCCAAATCATGAACGAACACTCATTCACAATTACTACAAAGAGAATAAGATATCTAGGCATTCAGCTAACAAGGAGCATGTAGGACCAGTTCAAGGAGAACTAAAAACTACTGCTCAAGGGTATAAGAGAGGATACAAACAAATGGAAAAACATTTCACCCTCATGGATAGAAAGAATCAATACCATGAAAATGGCCATACTGCCCAAAGTAATTTATAGATTCAATGCTATTCGCATCAAACTACCATGGATATTCTTCACGAAATTAGAAAAAAAAAAAAACTTTAAAATTCATATGGAACAAAAAAAGACCTTGCATAGCCAAGAGAACCCTAAGCAAAAGGAACAAATTGGATGCATCATGCTACCAGACTTCAGACTATACCACAAGGCTACAGTAACAAAAACAGCATGGTACTGGTACGAAAACAGACAAATAGACTAATGGAACAGAACAGAGAACTCAGAAATAAGACCATATGTCTACAACCATCTCATCTTTAACAAACATGACAAAAAAAAGTAATGAGGAAAGAATTCCCTATTTAATAAATGGTGCTAAGAAAACTGGTTAGCCATATGTAGAAAACTAAAATTGGACCCCTTCCTTACACCTTATAAAAACATTAACTCAAGACAAATTAAAGACTTAAATGTAAAACCACAAACCATAACAAAACCTAGAAGAAAACCTAGGCAATACCATTCAGGACACAAGCATGGGCAAAGACTTCATGACTAAAGCACCAAAAGCAATTGCAATAAAAGCTAAAATTGACAAATGAGATTTAATTAAACTGAAGAGCTTCTGCACAGCAAAAGAAACTATCATCAAAGTGAAACCGCAACCTAGAGAATGAGAGAAAATTTTTGGAATCTACCCATCTGACAAAGGCCTAATATCCAGAGTTTATAAGGAACTTAAACAAATTTATGAGAAAAAAATAAACAACCCCATCAAAAAGTGGATAATGGATATGAACAGGCACTTCTCAAAAGAAGACATATATGCAGCCATCAAACATAAAACAAATCTCAACATCACTGATCATTAGAGAAATGCAGATAAAAACCACAATGAGATACCACCTCATACCAGTCAGAATGGTAATTATTAAAAAGTTACAAAACAAGAGATGCTGGCGAGGCTAGGGAGGAAATAGGAATGCTTTTACACTGTTGGTTGGGATGTAAATTAGTTCAACCATTGTAGAAGACTGTGCGGTCCTTCTTCAAGGATCTAAAACCAGAAATACCATTTAACCCAGCAATCTCATTGCTGGATATATACCCAAAGGAATGTATATCATTCCATTATAACAATACATGCACATATATGTTTATTGCAGCACTATTCACAATATCGAAGACCTGGAACCAACCCAAATGCCCATTAATGATGGTCTGGATAAAGAAAATGTGGTACAAATACACCATGGAATACTATGTAGCCATACAAAGGAATGAGATCATGTCCTTTGCAGGGATATGGATGAAGCTGGAAGCCATCATGCTCAGCAAACTAACATAGGAACAGAAAACCAAACACCACATGTTCTCACTCATAACTGGGAGCTGACCAATGAAGACACATGGACACAGGGAGGAAAACAACACACACACACTGGGGCCTGTCAGTGGCAGGGTTGGGGAGCAAGGGATGGGAGAGCATCAGGATAAATAGCTAATGCATGAGGTGCTTAAAATTGGCTGGGCATGGTGGCTCATACCTATAATCTCAGCACTTCGGAAGACTGAGGCAGGAGGATCACGAGGTTAGGAGTTTGAGACCAACCTGGTCAACCCAGTGAAACCCTGTCTCTACTAAAAATAAAAAAATTTAAAAAAATTAGCTGGGTGTGGGAGCACACGCCTGTAATCCCAGCTACTGGGGAGGCTGAGGCGTAAAAATCGCTTGAACACGGGAGGCAGAGGTTGCAGTGAGGTCAGGTTGCACCACTACACTACAGCCTGGGTGACAGAGCAAGACTCCATCTCTAAATAAATAAATAAATAAACCTCAGGTGATGGGTTGATAGGTGCAGCAAACCACCATGACACATGTATACCTATGTAACAAACCTGCACATTCTGCACTTGTATCTCATAACTTAAAGTAAAAAACAAACAAACAAACAAACAAACAAACAAAAGATTTCCAAATGCAGGTAAACCCCAAAGCTGCAGCAGCCATTTTGTTGTCATGAGGGTAACAAGCCTAAAAGGGAATGCCAGCATGCCGAATATAGTAAGCACAATGTTACAAAGAAACTGTGTCTTTGATTATGTTGCTGAGGTGCTGAAACAACCAAAGTAGGGAGAAAAATGTATTTTACTGTTAACTTTCATGCAATGTTGCTGCTGAAAAATCTGTTATGCCTTTGTATAACACAATTAAAAAAATTAGAACTTTTTTTGTAATAAATAAAAAGATGATTAAACTTCTTGTTACTAACTATTAAAGGCCGGGCGCGGTGGCTTAAGCCTGTAATCCTAGCACTTTGGGAGGCCGAGACGGGCGGATCACGAGGTCAGGAGATCGAGACCATCCTGGCTAACACGGTGAAACCCCATCTCTACTAAAAATACAAAAAAAAAAACTAGCCGGGCAAGGTGGCGGGCGCCTGTAGTCCCAGCTACTCGGGAGGCTGAGGCAGGAGAATGGCGTAAACCCGGGAGGCGGAGCTTGCAGTGAGCTGAGATCCGGCCACTGCACTCCAGTCTGGGCGACAGAGCGAGACTCCACCTCAAAAAAATAAAATAAAATAAAATAAAATAAAATAAAATAAAATAACTATTAAAAAAATAAATAAATACAATTTGCATTTGACCTGCAGGGCTTGATCTCAACTGAGGAATTTAACCTGCAGGGACGAAGTGTTCACTGGAAGAATTAATGGAAGAATTTGACCTACAAGGACAAATTGTTTAATTGTTATAAAATTTTCAGTATACCTAAGGTTATGATTTATAAACATTAGAAATTAAATTTTTTATTTCATTTGTTAGTAAATATAGTTTTTTTTAATGGAGAAAGTCTTTTTATTTTGTTTTATTATTATAATTACACTTTAAGTTCTAGGGTACATGTGCAAAACGTGCAGGTTTGTTACATATGTATACATGTGCCATGTTGGTGTGCTGCACCCGTTAACTCATCATTTACATTAGGTATATCTCCTAATGCCTCCCTCCCCACCCCACTCCCAACCCATGACAGGTCCTGGAGTGTGACATTCCCCACCCTGTGTCCAAGTGGTCTCATTGTTCAATTCCCACTTATGAGTGAGAACATGTGGTGTGTGGTTTTCTATCCTTGTGACAGTTTGCTCAGAATGATGGTTTCTAGCTTCATCCATGTCCCTACAAAGGACATGAACTCATCATTTTTTATGGCTGCATAGCATTCTATGGTGTATATGTGCCACATTTTCTTAATCCAGTCTATCACTGATGGACATTTGGGTTGGTTCCAAGTCTTTGCTATTGTGAACAGTGCCGCAATAAACATGTGTGCATGTGTCTTTATAGCAGCACGATTTATAATCCTTTGGGTATATGCCCAGTATTGGGAGGGCTGGGTCAAATGGTATTTCTAGTTCTAGATCCTTGAGGAATTGCCACACTGTCTTCCACAATGGTTGAACTAGTTTACAGTCCCACCAACAGCATAAAAGCATTCTTATTCCTCCACATCCTCTCCAGCACCTGTTGTTTCCTGACTTTTTAATGATCATCATTCTAACTGGTGTGAGATGGTACTTCATTGTGGTTTTGATTTGCATTTCTCTGATGGCCAGTGATGATGAGCATTTTTGTGTGTGCCTATTGGTTGCAGAAATGTATTCTTTTGAGAAATGTCTGTTCATATCCTTTGCCCACTCTTTGACGGGTTTGTTTGATTTTTTCTTGTAAATTTGTTTAAGTTCTTTGTAGATTCTGGACATTAGCCCTTTGTCAGATTGGTAGATTTTAAAAATTTTCTCCCATTCTGTAGGTTTTCTTTTCACTCTGATGGTAGTTTCTTGTGCTATGCAGAAGCTCTTTAGTTTAATTAGATCTCATTTGTCAGTTTTGGCTTTTGTTGCCATTGATTTTGGTGTTTTAGTCATGAAGTCCTTGCCCATGCCCATGGCCTAAATGGTATTGCCTAACTTTTCTTTTTCTTTTTTTTTTTCTTTGAGATGGAGTCTTGCTCTGTTGCCCAGACTGGAGTGTGCTGACACGGTCTCGACTCACTGCAAACTCCGCCTCCTGGGTTCATGCCATTCTCTTGCCTCAGCCTGCCGAGTAGCTGGGACTACAGGCTCCTGCCACCACGGCCGGCTGTTTTTTTTTTTTTTTTTTTTTGTATTTTTAGTAGAGAGGGGGTTTCATTGTGTTAGCCAGATTGGTCTTGATCTCCTGACCTTGTGATCCACCCCCCTCAGCCTCCCAAAGTGCTGGGATTACAGGCATGAGCCACTGTGCCTGGCTGCCTATGTCCTCTTCTAGCATTTTTATGGTTTCAGGTCTAATATTTAAGTCTCTAATCCATCTTGAAATAATTTTTGTACAAGGTGTAAGGAAGGGATCCAGTTTCAGCTTTCTACATACAGCTAGCCAGTTTTTCCAGCACCGTTTATTAAATAGGGAATCCTTTCCCTTTTTCTTGTTTTTGTCAGGTTTGACAAAGATCAGATGGTTGTAGATGTGTGGTATTATTTCTGAGGGTTCTATTCTGTTCCACTGATCTATATCTCTGTTTTGGAACCAGTACCATGCTGTTTTGGTTACTGTAGCCTTGTAGTATAGTTTGATGTCAGATAGTGTGGTGCCCCCAGCTTTGTTCTTTTGACTTAGGATTGTCTTGGCAATGTGGGCACTTTTTTGGTTCCATATGAACTTTAAAGTTGTTTTTGTCAATTCTGTGAAGAAAGTCATTGGTAGCTTGATGGGGATGGCATTGAATCTATAAATTACATGGGGCAGTATGGCCATTTTCACAATATTGATTCTTCCTATCCATGAGCATGGAATATTCTTCCATTTGTTTGTGTCCTCTTTTATTTCGTTGAGCAGTGGTTTGTAGTTCTCCTTGAAGAGGTCCTTCACATCCCTTGCAAGTTGGATTCCTAGGTGTTTCATTCCCTTTGAAGCGATTGTGAATGGGAGTTCACTCATGATTTGGCTCTCTGCTTGTCTGTTGTTGGTGTATAGGAATGTTTATGATTTTTGCACATTAGTTTTGTATCCTGAGATTTTGCTGAAGTTGCTTAGCTGCTTAAGGAGTCTTTGGGCTGAAACTGTTGGGTTTATTTCTTGACTTCTGCTAGCTTTTGAATGTGTTTGCTCTTGCTTCTCTAGTTATTTTATTTGAGATGTTAGGGTGTCAATTTTAGATCTTTCCTGTTTTCTTGTGGGCATTCAGTACCATAAATTTCCCTTTATACACTGCTTTAAATATATTCCAGAGATTCTGGTGATTTGTGTCTTTGTTCTCATTGTTTTCAAAGAACATCTTTATTTCTGCCTTCATTTCATTATTTACCCAGTAGTCATTCAGGAGTAGGTTGTTCAGTTTCCATGTAGTCGAGCCATTTTGAGTGAGTTTCTTAATCCTGAGTTCTAGTTTGATTGCACTGTGGTCTGAGATACAGTTTGTTATAATTTCCATTCTTTTACTTCTGCTGAGGAGTGCTTTACTTCCTACTATGTGGTCAATTTTGGAGTTAGTAAATATAGTTTTTAAATGGACATGTTTTACAAAAATTGTTTCTGAAGTTTTTCTCATTGACGAAGAATATCTGAACTTTTAAATAATGGCTGTATGTATAATATTAAATTTATGTCCAGTACCTGAAAAAATATTGTGCTGTTACATTGATTTATCTAAAAAAAATTACAGTATTTGATTTTAAATTGTATGACCAGAATTTACTTCTTAGAACCCAGTTCATATTTTTGTATGCATCCTTACCTTGTGTTTGTTAGAAGGCAGAGCTTTACACTTCTTTTTCGTCTCATTCAAATTATCACAGAAATGTAAGTGGCCACCTAGTCTTTCTCTCGATCTTCCATTTGTAAACTATCTTATATTTTTCTGTCATAGCTATTTCCCTAAAACAAATATCCAATACGCAGTGTCATCCTTCTGTTCACAAATCTCCATTGACTTCTTGAAGCTCACATTGTTAAAAAAAAAAAAAAAAAAAAAAAAGCCAGATTTTGTGTCTGATGCCTGAAAACTCAGCACTTTGGGAGGATGAGGCAGAAGGATTACTTGAGCCCAGGAAATCTAGAACAGCTTGTGCAACACAGTGAGACCCTATTTCTACAAAAATTAAAAAATCTGGCTGAGCATAGTTGTGTGCACCTGTGGTGCCAGTTATGTAAGAGGTTGAGGTAGGAGGATCGCTTGAGTCCAGGAAGTTGAGGCTGCAGTGAGCCATGTTTATGTCACTGTACTCCAGCCTGGGTGACAGAGTGATACCTTATCTCAAAAAATAAAAAATAAATTAAAAAATAGAAAAAAGAAAATAGATATTCACTGTGATAGCAATGATCCTTGTGAAAGCCCAGTAAGAAAGACTATTCAGTTCTCAGTGATGAATATAGAGACCACTGCAATGGGATTTTGCAGTGGGGAAGAGAGATTGGGTTTAACTAAGCATGGACAATGCGTATACAGCATGACTAAGTGGTCATTTACAGCCAAGGACAGGATAAGGGTCAGTGGATGGAAAATTACTAACAGGAAATATCAGAGGTCAGGGGGATTCTGGCTAAACTGACCTAGCAGGATTCCAGCCGAAGACAGGCTAGAGTGATCAAACATTACCTGGGGGATGGTGGAGAATGAAAAACCACATCCAATACCAAGGATGATCAGATATCAAAGGTAGAATTTCTTGCCCAACTGATCTAGCAAGATTTTTAATAAAACTGGATTTTACAAGGAAATGCACAGAGGAATTTCAAAGCCCTGATTAAAGTTTGGTCAACCAAAAAAAAAAAAAAAAAATCCGTAAACATCAGAGTCCAAACTCCTTGCTGTGCTTGTGATCTGAGCCTGGCATGTCACTAGTAGTCTTGTTTTGTTCTTCTTCTACCTCCATGAGTCCCTATTCCCTCCAAAATAACATTGAAATTCAATAGAAAGATATTTAAATTCTGGCTCCTCAAGCACACACACAAATTCACATGCACACACAGACAAACACCCCACTGACTTGACCATAGTCAACTCTACCTTCTTTGCTTATCAGGACACTTCTCCTGTCATCCTTTATTTGGACCACAGTGGACTCCCTGTCAATTTCCAAACACGCACGTGTTTCCTCTGTCTCTATTTATTTGACACTCTTACCCTCAGTGCCATCTGTATGACTCAAAATCTTATACCTACTTCAGAACAAAGCCTACATGAAACCCTTTCAGAAGCACTTACTTCGATTATTTCTTCCAAAATTATGCTCCCATGAGACTTGTTTTTAATAAACCCTTACAATATTCTCCACTCATTACTTGCTGATAGATTGTAAATATTGCAAAAGCAGAAATTGTTCCACTCATTTTTCTCTCTTCTACAGTATAATTTAAATATTTAATGAATGATGAATAAAAATATTATTTACATAAAATAATTATTATGTAAATTCTCTAGAATTTATATAAATTTAATTCACTACATTTCAGGTATCTTTTGAAAGTAAATCAAATAGAACATAATTATGGAAGGTGTATGCATTTCATAGAAAAGTCTTCTATTTTATCTGAAGATACTGCAATCACTTTGGCATGAATAAGAAATTAAATTCACAAGAAGACTAAAGAATATACCAAAAATCTACATTGTGTCCTCATTATTTTATAGTAAGAAGATCACAATAGGCTATTGACTGATTTCTCCAGATATGTAGAAACCTATAACGTAAATCCTTAAGTAACTCACAGCCCAACGAATTGTTGTAAAACAATGCTGTGTACCTCCTTCCACTACCTGAATCAAGTGTCATGACTCTGCTACCTAAATCATGGACCACCGCTGAAGTACTGGCCTTCAAACCCCTCATAAGCCAGTCTGTATATCTCTAAATGTATCACTCACTACTTCTTTACCTCACTTACTCTTTATAGTGAGTGAATTGTTTACTTTCAAAAGTTGATCTAATATTTTCCCCAGAAAATAAGCCACAGCTTCCTGGCTCTGCTCCATGGCTTACTTCATTTCTACCACCTGGAAAGCCCTTGACTTTTCTCTCCTTTCATTAATGTTTATCTCTCCATGGAAATTTCACTGAAATGGAGTAACCCACACTGATGCTCTACCCTGAACTCTTAAGGAATTTTATTATCTGAACTCTTAATTAGTGAAATACACAATGAGTACTATGTTGCAATTTAATTTTTCCATGGAAATGCCTTTTCTGCTGAAAGAAATTTTCAGAAAGATTTTTTAAGTTTTTTATCTTCAATATTTTTAAAATGGCTTTAATAGACAGCTTTCTAAAATATGTTTAGAGAAATGTAAGTATATGAATTAAAACACCTGAGAGAGTATTTTCTTTTTAAATTGCTTGTTATGTGCTATTTTTGGTGGGTAGCTAAATAAATGATGAGATATGGGCTCTGTACTCCAAGAGTTCATTATCTAATAATAAGAATAAATAAATGAATTGAAATTAAGTAATGAATATCATAATAAATATATATACAAGCTGCACTAAAGCTAATCTGAATAACTTTTCTTAAACTTGGGAGGGAGAAAATGTATCAACATTCCTCAATAAGTCTTCAAATATAGGCTTTCAGACAGATAACATGGCAAAACCATTTGAATCAGATGTGTCAAAAGTAGAAAGATAATAAAAGGAAATATAGAAATATGTAGACCTCCCATTATTAGTGAAGTCTGACACATAGTAGGTACTCATGAATTCATAACTGAATGAGTAAAAGAGTGGCTTATAAGAGGTCGGGGAAGGGCCAGATAAAAATCAACTTAATGAACAGTGTGTACCAAACTCTTTGTTTATAACACATCATAACCTCATTCTAATGATGTATGCCCATTTTACAAATTAGGAAATTAAAGAAGAGAGAAATAGTCTTGCCCCAATTAAGGCTAACACGGTGAAACCCCGTCTCTACTAAAAAATACGAAAACAACTAGCCGGGCGAGGTGGCGGGCGGCTGTAGTCCCAGCTACTCCGGAGGCTGAGGCAGGAGAATGGCCTGAACCCGGGAGGCGGAGCTTTCAGTGAGCCGAGATCCGCCACTGCTCTCCAGCCTGGATAACAGAGCGAGACTCCGTCTCAAAAACAAACAAACAAACAAACAAACAAACAAACAAACAAAAACAAAAACAAAATAATATGGAGAACCAGTATTCATTCTCAAATTCATCTAATTCCAGTCATATAGCTTTATTATCCATCACCCTACTTCTCTACTTGCTACTGAATTGTAAAAAAGATGGCATGTGCAGGGAAATACAAACAGCTGAGTCACTATTTGTGAGAAGCTGCTGGGGAGTGCAAACGAGGAACGTATTAAAATGCAATTGTTTTGGTGAAAAAAATAGGGTCTAACTAAAACATTGGGAGTTTTAAAAAGAGGGTGATGTCATACTATTTAGGGGTAGAATGTATAGAACTGGGAGACAGGTTGGCTGCGATGAGCAAATGAAAATGCAAATTTTAGGACATTGCCCATGTTTTAACGTATCCCACAGGTAGCAATGCCTTTAATTTAGAAAATAAGTTTAGGTGGAAAAGCAGATTTAACCTGAAGAATGTGTTAACTAAGGAGGAATAGTGCGTTGCAGCGGATACTTCTATACACACTGCCAAAATTTAGGTCTGTACCTCAGCAAGGTGGAATACAGAGAATAAGGGGTATGTAACTAGTCTTTGAAGCGATGGGTTTGGATGAGTTCACATAGAGATTTGGATACAGATTTTAAAAAGCTTTATGATCATCTAGGGTTTAGAGGTTCTTAAATTGCTAAGGAACAGCCAAAGTAACGGGTAAAAATAGATAATGGTTTCACAGAACAAAAGAGAGAGTTTGAAAGCAGAAATCCTCAACATTGAAAGTTACTGGGATTCATTCAGGATGGTGGCAGAAATATTAAAGGGAAATATTAAGAAAAGTTATAGGGAATAGTCACAGACCTTTTTGGAAGGCCGAAAGGTTACATAGCTTGTAATAATTGAACAGGCTGAAGGCAACCGGTTCTTACCTTAGAGCATTAGGTCATAGGGTAGATACTAGGGACAATAGAGGCTTCCGCAGTTAAGTCTGTAGGTCGACCAGGAAAATTGCCCGCCTAATGGTATTTATTTTAGATCTCAGTAGCTGAACTTTAATCATTCATAGAACTACTCTCTTAACCATGTTAATTATCCACAAGTGTGTTTACTCAAAGCTTCTGCTGTTAATTCTATACTAAATAAATGACTGGAGTGCGAGCTGCTCAGGGCTGCGGCTGCCATTCTTTACAGGACTCTCCTTGGAGTCTGTGAGTGGTCTCGGACCCTCAGCTGCACTGGCCAAGCAGAATATCTGTGTGTCAGTGGACTTTATTCATCCATCCCTGGGTCAGGGGTCTGAAAGGGGCAGACTCCCCGCAGCCATTGCCCCCACGAAAGGAGTGCTGCCTCGGTAAGCAGTTGCAGTTTTGTTAGAAGCTGAAATAAAATTTAAGATAGAAAAATTTGGGAGGTTGAGGCGGGCAGATTACGAGGTCAGGAGATGGAGACCATCCTGGCTAACAAGATGAAACTCCATCTCTACTAAAAATACACAAAAATTAGCTGGGCATGGTGGCGGGCACCTGTGGTCCCAGTTACTCGGGAGGCTGAGGCAGGATAATGGTTGGAACCTGGGAGGCGGAGCTTGCAGGGAGTCAAGATCGTGCCAGTGCACTCTAGCCTGGGTGACAGAGCGAGACTCCAGGAAAAAAAAGAAAAAAACAAAACAAAAAAAACAAAAACAAAAAAAATGATATAAAAAAATGGAGAAGGCATTGATGACATAAGAGCAATTGCAGTATACCTAAGTAGGAGCTGCAGTTGGATGCAGTCTAGCACTGATGGAATTATCTTTGAAGTAGCTTGCTTGTGAAAATAGAGGGTAAAACAGGAAATTGTCCAAATCAGTATTAGTAAAATAGTAATCTCCTAAGCATCAATCGGTCCTTAAGGTGTCATCTAAAAAAATAAATTTGTGTCAAATCCTGACTTGTCAAATCTGAGTTTTCCAAAGCATGACAATTTTTTGCTTGGTCAATAATTACTATTTTTTATATTGGATAAAGTGGTTTTTCCAATATCTTAATAATGCTATCTCTTCTATTAATACATTATCTTGTTGTAATTTATTTTGGTTTTTCAGAATCTGAACCCCATTTTGCACGGACATTTCTCGTCTTAAACATCTTTTTTTGGAGGCAAAATCCCCTTAAAGGCAAGGATACAGACACCAAACTATGTCCCAATTGATTGTCTTAGCAGGCCATAAACTTTCAATCAAGAGGTAATAACACACACAAAAAAGAAGTCCCGGCTGGGCGCGGTGGCTCAAGCCTGTAATCCCAGCACTTTGGGAGGCCGAGACGGGTGGATCACGAGGTCAGGAGATCGAGACCATCCTGGCTAACATGGTGAAACCCCGTCTATACTAAAAAATACAAAAAATTAGCCGGGCGAGATGGCGGGCGCCTGTAGTCCCAGCTACTCGGGAGGCTGAGGCAGGAGAATGGCCTAAACCTGGGAGGCGGAGCTTGCAGTGAGCCGAGATCGCGCCACTGCACTCCAGCCTGGGTGACAGAGCGAGACTCCGTCTCAAAAAAAAAAAAAAAAAAAAAAAAGAAGTCCTAGAAGTAACACCTATTTTTAGGTAGTGACCGTAGCACCAACTTGAAGTTTGCAGAGATAGTACTAGGGTTGACATTTGTTATAGCATTCAATAGCAAAAGACAGCTTTATTGGCTATACAAAGTACAGTTTTTGTACCTATGAATATTGGGACAATTCTGTACACAGTTTTGAGAGTCATTTCAGAGTTCCTCAAAGTTTGTTTCTTATGAATTCTTATTTCTCTAAATTACCTATTTTCTTTCTGCTAAACTGCATAAACTTAATTTATTTGACATGAATTTAAGAAGCTTAACTAGTCAAATTTTAAATAACTAGTTCGCTTTTTTTTTTTTGTAAGTTTTGGTTTTATGGAAAAATTGAACAGAAAGTAAGAACTTCTAACCAGTACCCTCAGTTACTGCTGTTGTTAACATGTCTAGTTACTGTAGTACAGTTATGATTGATGAACCAATGTTGATACTTTTTTTTTTTTTTTTTTTTTTTTTTTTTTTTGAGACGGAGTCTCGCTCTATCGCCCAGGCTGGAATGCAGTGGCCAGATCTCAGCTCACTGCAAGCTCCGTCTCCTGGGTTTATGCCATTCTCCTGCCTCAGCCTCCCGAGTAGCTGGGACTACAGACGCCCGCCACCTCGCCCGGCTAGTTTTTGGTATTTTTTTTTTTTTTTTTTTAGTAGAGGCAGGGTTTCACCATGTTAGCCAGGATGGTCTCGATCTCCTGACCTTGTGATCCGCCCGTCTCGGCCTCCCAAAGTGCTGGGATTACAGGCTTGAGCCACCGTGCCCGGCCGATACATTTTTTTTAGATAAAGCTCATAGTTTACATTAAGAGTCTCTGTTGGTATTGTACATTCTGTGGGTTTGACAGATGTATAATGACATGTGTCTGCCTTGACACTGTCATACAGAATAATTTTACTGTCTTAAAAGTCTTTCTGCTTCATCTATTCACCCTTCTTTCCTTCATAATCCCAGGCAACTACTGATCTTTTTACCCTTTCCTTAGTTTTTTTTTTTTTTTTTTTTTTTCTTTTCCAGAGTATCATGTAGTTAGAATCAGAGTATCTAACATTTTCAAATTGACATCTTTCACTTAATGACATTTATTTAAGGTCCTCTATATCTTTTGATAGCTTGATAGCTTATTTATTTCATTCTCTCTTTCTCTTCTCTCTTTCTCTCTTTTTTTTCTTTCTTTTTCTTTCTTTATTTCTCTCTCTTCCTTTCTTTTCTTTGAAGTAGGGTTTCACTTTGTACCACAGGCTGGAATGTAGTGGCATGATCATAGCTCACTTCAAACTCGACCTCCTGGACTCAAGATATTGTCCCACCATAGTCTTCCCAGTCACTGGGACAAACGGTCCCAGCCACCATAGCCAGCTATGTTTATTTTTACTTTTTTTTAATATTTTGTAGAGACGATGTCTCACTATGTTGCCCAGGTTGGTCTCAAACTCCTGGGCTCAAGCAATTCTTTTGCCTTGGCCTCCCAAAATGTAGGGATTAGAAGCATGAGTCATTGCATCTGAAAAGCTTATTTCATTACATTGGTGAATAACTGCATGAATGTACCACAGTTTGGTAATTCATTCACTATTGAGGGATGTATTGGCTTGTTCCAAGCTTTGGCAATTATAAACAACACTGATACAGCATTCATGTGCATGTTTTGTGTGTACATACATATATTTCCAACTCATTTGAGTAAACACTAATGAGAGGTGAAGCCACCTGGGCTTCTCCTTTGGGTGGGGACTTGGAGAACTTTAGGTCTAGCTAAAGGTTTGTAAACGCACCAATCAGAGCTCTGTAAAAACGGACCAATCAGCACTCTGTAAAACGGACCAGTCAGCACTCTGTAAAATGGACCAATCAGCTCTCTGTAAAATGAACCAATCAGCAGGATGTGGGTGGGGCCAAATAAAGTAATAAAAGCAGGCCACCCTAGCCAGCAGCAACAACGTGGTGAGGTTGTTTTCCCTGCTTTGGAAGCTTTGTTGTTTCGCTCTTTGCAGTAAATTGTGCTGCTGCTCACTCTTTGGGTTCGCACCAGCTTTATGAGGTGCAACACTCACCAGGAATATCTGTGGCTTCACTCCTGAAGCCAGCCAGAACACGATCCCAGCGGGAGGAACAAACAACTCCTGATCTGCCGCCTTTATGAACTGTAACACACATCGGGAAGGTCTGCAGCTTCATTCCTGAAGTCAGCAAGACCACCAACCCACGAGAAGGAAGAAACTCCGGACACATTCAAACATCAGAAGGAACAAACTCTGGACACACCATCTTTAAGAACGCTAAACACCGGGAGGGTTCGCGGTTTTATTCTTGAAGTCAGCCAGACCAAGAACCCACGGATTCCGGGCACACTAAGAAGCACAATACATGAAATTAATGCATTTTTATACCAGAAAATAATCTAGTATAATTCCGTGAATGAAAAATAATCCAAATAGAAAAATGCAAGCAATTATTACTACAGTCAGTATTTATATTTTATACAGTCTTAAAGAACATTAAATTAATTAAATTAATGAATACCAAACTATTGCTCCTAGGAAAAAATACAAGATTAGGTTTCTCTGGTCACATTTTTGTCAACTTATCAATACATAACCTTGTTTATATGTATTTCTCTATAAGGTCACCTTATTGGATGTATATTGCTGATTAACATTAAACTCACAGCCAATAGTACTATAACTCATGTCTGAACAAAGCTTATCTAATGCATATTTGTTTCTACAAGGTAAATTAGTCTGCTTGTGCTTTGGCACTAGATAGTACTTCACTATGTTTGGAGGCCATTTTAAGCTATAAAATCACCAAAACAAAACAAAACAAAACAAAAAAACCACAAAAATGCTAAAAATGTGGCTACGAAAAGAACACTTAAGGAGTTTGCAGTAGAAGAGCTCTTATGCTGTTTTCAGGATAGGAGAAAATACATGAAAGTGGAGCATCTCCTTGTTTGACCTCAGCTGGGAGTGTGTGTGTGGGAGAATTCAAAAGTTTTTCACCTTTCTGCATGTATCTGAAAATGACCACAAAAGTTTCAGAGTGTTCATTTTGAGAACAAATAAACTTAGCTGTTTGTTTCGTAAATAAAGAATCTCTGAATAATGAAGATCAACTATTTCATACATATAGAATCTCGAAACAATGAAGATCAGCCATAGAAACTCCTGGAAAGGTTCCAGGATTTATAACACATATTGCTCATGATACACATTTAATGGAACTTTTCTCTGCAAAATTTTGCCAAACCATTATGGTATCTGCAGGGAAAATGCTTCGACGTGTCTTATTAATATGAGCAGAATGCGCATTGAGCAGCTTCATCAATATTTGGAGTATACATTTGTTTACAGATTTATAGAAAATAGATTTGTAACTATATGTTACCAATTACTTTGTAACGATAAAATTCATAAATATAATTTCACTTTCACAAAGTGGTGTGATTTTGATTACTGGAATTTTGAAAATAACCGCCGATTAGAAACTATACATGCAGTTAGTCAAAAGGTACTATAGGAAACTTGCCGTATATTGCAAACCTTACAAATTCTGTCATAACTTGCTGTATAGGTTTGCTTCACAGATTACCAAATAATTTCTCCAAAGTATTTTTCAATAAAATCATATAATTGATTTCTTTTTTTGTTCACAGAACCTTCCAATTTCCCATGAGGGTATCGAACACTAAAATATTTAGTAAAGTCAGGATGACAAGCATCTATAGGGCTCCTAAATGTTATTATATATTACACAAATGTATTTATATTCCTAAATTAAATTATATTAGTTTTTTTCTTTAAAATAATAACAATTTTATTATTACTATTATTATTATTATTATTATTATCATTTTTGAGACAAGGTCTTGCTCTGTCACCCAGGCTTAAGTGCAGTGGTGCAATATAGGATCACTGCAAACTCCGCCTCCAGGGTTCAAGTGATTGCCATGTTTCAGACTCCCGAGTAGCTGGGATTAGAGGCATGTGCCACCCCACCCTGCTTATTTTTTAATTTTAATTTTATTTTTAATTTTATTTTTAGTAGAGACAGAGTTTTGCCCTGTTAGCCAGACTGGTCTCAAACTCCCGACCTCAGGTGATCTACCCACCTCAGCTTCCCAAAGTGCTGGAATTACAGGCATGAGTCACCTTGCCTGACCCTATATTATTTCTGTTTTTGAGACAGGGTCTCACTGTGTTGCCCAGGCTCTAGTGCAGTAGTGCAATATCAGCTCACTACAACCTCCACCTCCCAGGCTCAAGGGATTTGCTCACCTCATGCTTCCAAGTGGCTGGAACTACAGGCATGAGCCACCACACCTGGCCATATCATTTAATTGCCATAACATATTAGATGATAAATTATGACTCAACTAACTCCCTAAAAGCTCACATCTATAGTCCTAGCACTTTGGAAGGCTGAGCAGGAGGATCACTTCAGGCCAGCAGTTTGAGATCAGCTTGGGCAACACAGTGAGACCCAATCTCTACAAAAAAATTTAAAAATTAGCCAGATGTTGTGGCTTGTGCCCGTAGGCCTAGCTACTCAGGAGTATGAGGCAGAAGGATGGCTTGAACACGGGAGTTTGAGGCTGCAATGAGCTATGATACCGCCACTGCGCTCCAGCTTTGGCAGCAGAGAACAATCATTTTTCTAAAAAATAATAAAAATAAAAAAGAGCACCTTCCTGAAAGCCACATTGTTGTACTGCATCTCCAGTACAACATGGTATTATAGTATTTGGGATCTTCAGACTATACCCAGTTGGGATTCTCAGTTGCCCCATCAAGGTTATGGTTGCCAAAAATATTTTTGGTAATCTAGTAGGACATTGAGAGATCAGACCTTCCCAAATAGTTCATTTTTGAGACAAGGACTCAAAAATTGACAAGAACTCATCCAGTGTTAAGTATATCTGAATAAGGCCGGGCGCGGTGGCTCAAGCCTGTAATCCCAGCACTTTGGGAGGCCGAGACGGGCGGATCACGAGGTCAGCAGATCGAGACCTGGCTAACATGGTGAAACCCCGTCTCTACTAAAAAAAAAATACAAAAAAAAAAACTAGCCGGGCGAGGTGGCGGGCGCCTGTAGTCCCAGCTACTCCGGAGGCTGAGGCAGGAGAATGGCGTGAACCCGGGAGGCGGAGCTTGCGGTGAGCTGGCATCCGGCCACTGCACTCCAGCCCGGGCGACAGAGCAAGACTCCGTCTCAAAAAAAAAAAAAAAAAAAAAAAAAAAAAAAAAAAAAAAAAAAGTATATCTGAATAAGCATTCAAAACCTGAATTGTGTATTCTGAATTTCAAAAACTACAGAATCTAAGAATCAATAAAAGAGCATCATAGAGTTAAATAGATGTGGCCATCAAAAATTTCTAAGAAATTATACCACAATTGACATTATTTATTTATGCCATTAAAATATATAGAATGTATAAAATAAGATTGTTTCTGAACAATATAGTCATATTTTAACCTATTATATTTAAAATACATAAGTGCGTTTTAGAAGAATTTGATGGAGGACTAAATTTAAAACTCTCACTTTTTTCATCGTCTAATATTTAAAGATGCTATGGTTATTAGAGAAATGACAATCTCTTTCGATGCATTAGCACTTAAAATATGATTGCTTCTTTCATGGTTTGCTTCAGATCTTGTGCTTCCAGAGAGATTAATCCTAAAAAGGGTAGAGATATTCTAAACCTTTGGCAGCACTGCTTAACTTGTTGTTTCTCCCCCTAGAATTTTATAATAATACACTCAATTAGCTTCTTTGTCCCAGATTTCATGAAATAATTACTAGAATTTTATCTGGTGCTTATAAGTCACAGGTGTTTATTCTTTTAGAGAATGTTTTCTGGATATTTTAATAATTTCTATGCAAAGTAAAATATGAAATTTAAATGGGAGCACAACTAATAAAAATTGTAGTTCCAATTTTAGAATTACCGCTTTACATTTAAATTAAGCATATAAAATGCACAAGATTTTCTTATAATGTCCCTATTCACATCCTCTAGGCACAATTTTACTACCCATTTTCTCCATTATCTATGACCAACATATGTTACTAATATATTTGTGATTTTTCAGCTGATTTTATTATTTTTGGAGACACAGTTTTATTAATAAATATTTTTCACATATATTTGCAATACCATGTACTTTATGATTTTAATTTCAATAAAAAAGAGGTTTAGATGAAATACCTCAATGGATGTATACATGCATTAACATCAAATCGTATTTGCACTTGTCATTCTTGGAAAACATCAGCTAGTTGATGTTTAGTAACTCTCTATAAATAAAGATTGGTTTTCAAAGCTTCAGTAAACACCCCACTCTTTTTGTATGCAGGATGCCAATTTTATAAGCCATAAAGTTTAATAGGAGGTATATTTATTAATAACTAAAATGGCTTTAGGGTCCAAAATATGCCTAAATGAGAATGAAAAATATGTCCCTGGATAAAGGACCATGTATTTATCATTTATAAACATAGTTATACTGAAACTTTTTTTTTTTTAAAGTCAGAGAGTTGGACAAAAGAGCTACAGAAATAGAAAAATGTATCTATTTCATTGGTAGAAAAGATTACATTAACTTGTAAAGAGAATATTTTAAACTTTTGTAATTAACATCCATTTTTAATTGGTATCATTGTTGCTGTTAGGAAAAGTGAAAACCTAGAGAGAGTTCAAAAAGAGACGAACTATCCCAGTGTAATTACCACAACTCCCAGCAGGGGCTTCTCTCCTCTGATTAGCACCACAGCAGGGTAGCCGGTGGAGTACACAGCTAACTGCCATAATCATGAAGAAAGTAACAGGGGTGAGAAGACTCAAAAAAGAATTTTTCTGGCATCTAAAATACATTATCTAAACTTCTTTATATTTGTTATAAGAAAACTCATAATTCTGAACATTTCTAGGAAATACAAACTAATGACCTCAAACAACTTAAAATTAAGAGATCTGAAGGTGACTGTTTCAATAAAATCAAACAGACAATGCAAATTTTTTTTTATTTCTCTCACATTGAGAAAATATTTTGACTACCAGTTGGCTATTCTGTCGTGGTTTACTTGCACTTTTAATCAAGATGTCAAATAATTCATAACTGTATATGTTATAAACTTCTTTGTAGCAAATTTTAGGTTTTTTTTTTTTTTTTGCTAATACACATTTATAACATTTCACAGATATTTAAGCATATACTAATATAAGTACAAGTGATATTTTCAGCATAGCCACATTGAAGTTAAAATCATAATCCAGGCTAGTCTGTTATTACTTGAAACTACATGCAAGAGGATTGTTTTTCAGGTTATTGTTTGGTGTGGGTTTTTGTAAAGTCCACGTTTTCTTGAATATTTAATGTTCAATTAGCTAGCTAACATTGTTCTTTAGTTTTAACTATGATAGATTTAATGATACTTTCCATGAATGTTATTCAAAATATGTAATGACAGGTGAAATGAGCATTGGTCAAGAAAAAAAAAGGTTCAAGAAAACATAATGGGCGTTGCCTCAACAACTACATTGATACCCATTGGCTGAGTTTTCAAAACTGCAGTTTTATTTTTCAATATTGACGGTTATGGAAGCAAAGTCAGGTATTATATATTATCAGCAAATTCTAATGATATTCCTGAAACAAAAGTAGAAAACAAAATAAGGCAAACTGTAATGTATAGGGGTTTATTGATATTTTAAGGATCTGCGTCCCAATAAACTCCAAGGAAGATATGACTCAAACTAGCTGCCATATTATTGTTAGCTAGTGTATTAGTTTCTAGGGCTCCTATCACAAAGTACCACACAATGTGTGGCTGAAACAACAGAAATTTATTTTCTCATAGTTCTAAAAGCAAGAAGTTCAAAAATCAAGGTGTCAGCATGGCAGTGCCCTATCTGAAGGCTCTACAGGAGAATATGTTTCTGATTTTTTCTTACTGTCTGTTGTGAAAACCTGTGGCATTCCTTGGTTTGCAGTGGCATAACTCGAATCTCAGCCTGCGTCATCACATGGTATACTCCCTGTGTCTCGCCATCTTGGTATTTTTCCACCTGTCCTTATAAGGACACCAATCATATCAGATTAAAAGCCCACCCTAATTCAGAATAACTTTATTTTAACCTAACTGATTACATCTACAATGGCTCTAGTTCCAAATTAGATCACATTATGATGGACTGAGGGTTGAGAATTTATTGTATCATGTGGGGACATAAGTAATCAATATGATTTTTCAAGGTTATATTGACCTACCAATAAAACCTTGAAGAATGGCTGGTTTTTAACTGTCACAGGGCATCTTCAGAACATTAACAACTTAACAGGTGAAATTTCTAGTTTGTTATATTGTTAAGAATACATTGAGAAAATTTTAATGACCTGGATTTGTATGCTGGATGACATCAGATGTGAATTACTCTTGGGAATAATTCCTTCTTTACTACACTTAAGTAGTCTGTCCAGGTCCTCAACATTCCCATACCCACTCAGCCATTTGTAAATACTCCCTCTATAGAGCAAAATAGCTAACTTTTTAAATTGCTTGTCAAAATGCAAAACTCACTGGAGATACTGCTTTTCTGTTTGTAAATGGATTAACAAGAGATCTTTTCTAAAGGAACAACTAGATCTTATATGGAATGGGATGATGGCTAAAAAATAACATTATTCATAGTTATTTTACAGGGAGATTATATACAGAAAAATGATAATATCAGTGAGATAAATTATATCTATGTATCTGTGCCTATATCTCTCTATTATCTATCTATCATATGGATATGAGAAAGTGATGAGGAGTGATACATGCATATTTCTGATCATAAGCCATTAAAAGTATTGTTCTAGAGGAAAATGTTAAAAAAATAAATAAGAAAAAGAAATACCAAAGTTATTGAGGGTGCTGAGTTAAAATAAATGAAAATGAAAAAACAGAAAAAAGAATCATGATAAGGATAAAAAAAAGCTGAAATGTGATACAAAATAAAATTGAGGACAGGTGGAGCAAACTTTTTTATTTTTTTCAGAGAAAGTGATGCTGGTCATAAGATGTTAAATTTTACCTAATTACTTTCTAAGAAAGACTAGATGCCATACTTGTTCCAAGCTATGTGACTAAGCTTTATGATTACACAGTGCACATCAGCTGCAATCAGCCCTCAAAACTTTAATGAGAACTCTAGTTCAGAAAACAAGTAGTTTTTTAGAGGATGATGCAAATTAAAATAGAAGAAATGCAAACTACACAAAGCAATCATCTTAGAAATGAAGAATTTTGCAAAACATCAACAGGTGCAAATCATGCATGATGATATGGAATCACATTGAAATAATAAATTATCTTCTAGAGAGGAAAAATAATGATTTTTATAATGATAAATTTTCTGCATATTTTGTTTTTGAAACACATTTTCATGGAAACATTCTCATAATTATGTACAGACTCCGTTTCAATCAAGTAGAGGCCTTTAGCCATGGCTGTATACTTGGAGAACATTTTATAAATAGCAATTCCTGGGCTTTAGCCAAAGGCATTCTGATATAACAGAACAGAGTTCATCAGTTTCAGAGTTTTATATTATTTTATAATTTATTATTTATATACAGTACTGCACAAAATAATATTTTGGTTTCATAATTTTACTGTGACTAATTGCATCAGGCATAATAGCTTAGTTTGGGCTAACATAACAAGAACCACAAATATTTCAGTGTTATATCAAAATAGGGTTTATTTCTCTCTCTCAAACTTCAAAGTAAGTCCAAACAAATCTTCAGTTAACTGTCCTCCATGTAACGATTTGGTATTCCAAACAACATTGATCTGTCTACATGTCTATCTAAATGAGTTTCCAGGCTCATTGGTGAAGAAGAAGTATGGAAATTTACAAATATTTTAAGTAATTCATTCACAGATTTTGATAAAGTGTCTCCATGCGTGATCCATTGGTTAGAAGTAGTATGACTCCACTTAAGTAATAAAGACAGTCTGGAAGTATCTGGTCTAACTTTATGTCTGGAAAGTGTTCTAGTTTATAATTTGAAATAGTAGTTTCAGCACAATAATTTAATTTTCTTCTTCAGGAAAAATAATAATGCAAAAGTTCCACTTCATTTGTCTTTCTTCCATCTCAATCACTTTTGTTCTGGTCCTTTATAATATTTTAAACATCTCAGATTTATTCTCTTGATGCTTTTCCTGCCTTGATTCAATATGCTTTAATAAGGGCTCATTCAAATCTATTATCTCAAGGGCATTTTCTGATGGTGTCTTTATATATGATATTATTTTATCTTTTACATATATTTATTTCATGATTTTAGTGAATTTTTATTTTCTTTAATCTTTTTTATTTCTCTTATGTTTTGTATTTTGATTCAAGGTAATATTTTATATTTTTTATTTTGTTTTGATGTAAGTTTCTGTTTGCAATGTTGATTTTTTTTCAGTTGTATAGTTTGTGTATTATTGAAACTATCTACTAGCAGAAAATTAGTGTTTTGCCATATCTAACTTTATACAGAAATTTTGTGATCTCTGCCCTGTTCTACTCTTTCTTAGCGGCCAGGTCTCCTACTTTGTGAATTCCTTCTTCTGTTATTTCTGCTGTCTTCTGCCTATTTTCTTTTATGATTGAGAGAAGAGAGAAAATAAATTGGTGGTGCTATTCTCTTTCATCAACTGTAGGATACTTACTTCAGTAGGATACATACATTTCTCCTCTATTTTCTTTATTTCTTTCATGACATCATCTCCGAAGTGCGCTCTCTTCTGCATCTGGTTCTTTCCAAGAAGCATCACTTTTCCAAATTGCCACATAATTCCACCCATTTTTAAGCTTTTACTTCATAATGAAGTGTAAGAATTTCTAAGGCTCGACCCGTGTTAAGTTTATTCTTATTATTTCACTTTCTCTTTCTAAGGATGATGTACTGTGCCTCCTCTTAGTCCTCTGCTGCTGGATGTTCTTGGTTATGGAGTCTCTTCACGTCTCCCCTTTAAAGCGCTCTTTACCCACAATCTTAGAGCAGACATGAGATTATGGTGGGTCTTCAGTTGATATTTCTTTTCCCATTTATCTTATTTAAACATTATCTAGAGTTATAGTGTTCTCTGTCTCCTAGTGATATTGAAAGTGCGGGCCCTATGGGGTATTATTTGTTGCCCTTGATTTTTTTTTTTAATCATTTCAGGAGAATAAGGGAAATATTGCCATTGCTATCCAAGCCCAGATGTCTACAAACAGGAAAATGTCATTTTAATGGATGATTGAAACTAGAGGAAAATTATAAAATTAATATATAAGCCCTAAGGTTCTACATGGTTACTAATGTTTAGTAGCAAATTTGGTTTTGAGTTCCTCGCAATATAAAATTTAGTCAGTTAAAAGATTTCTACTGTTTGTCAGGAAAAATAATACATTTTATACCTCAGAAGAAAAATGCAGCCTTGCAGCACCTAAATCTGAAAGAAATGTCTTACATAAATCTTATACAGGTTATGTTGAGTAACACAGTAATCTCTAGAAAATTTTTTATACTCCTATCATCTATGTCACAGAATTTATTTATAGGATGGAATTGAGGATGTATTTTTAGTGTCCAGCACTAAGCTGATAGTGAAACACTTAGAAGCTTTTAGCTACAGTTAATTACTATTAACTCTAAGAGTAATAATAGTAACTTATAGAATTTATTAGAATAATAGTAACTTATCCGACCTCCCTGCCTCATGGGCTTGTGATTTACCACTTTCAGAGCTTTAGCAATGAGTCGTCTTAGGATAGTCAATCAGCATATTCCTAGCTACATCACCCAGAGACAGATCCAATGTGATGTAGGTAAACAAGTCAGCAAGTGATGACCGCTGTGTCACCTACTTTCTGATTGGGAATTCTTTTTTTCTTCTAAACTTAGGTGATTTACCTTATAGCCCTGAACTTGTATATTATTGTCTTGCACCCACAAAGACGCAGTTCAAAGCTGAAGGCAAAGAATAAAGATGCAAAGATGTCAAGGCTTTACCATTAATACCACCTCAAAACACCTGAGAATTCCATCCCTAATTGCTGACACGAGTCAGTAAATTCCAATACCGATTGAACCATTTTTAGCTAAGTTTTATGTCCACTTGTATGTAAATTAATCCCAAGTAAAACAATAAGAATTTAATGGTTTTATCCTCAATATAATTGATGGGCTTAAAACCAAAGCATAGCTCACATAAAATAACTGCTTTAAAGGATGAATCAATAACTTTCAAATATTCAGGTTTTTGTTATGACAATCAAAACTCAAAATTATATACCCAAAGATATTAGTGAAAATAGTATGTTTCATAAGTATTATTTTAAAATGCATGGACACATGCACATGAATACATATGATTATTAAAATACATAAAGGTAACATGGAAGAAAGTAAACAATTTCCAAAACATTCACGAACCAAATTTTACAGGATATAATGTGACGCACAAACTTTAAATATTTAGTTTCTTTAAAAAGAAAGTATATACGAATAGAGATTTGAATATACAATTTTATCTGTAATGCTAGGTCATAAATGAAGTTTCAAGCAACTTGTTTCCTATTAAATGGATTAGTTTTTATCTGTTCAATATAAGAGTACATCCAGCTGGAATAGGTTAAAAGTCATGGATAAATAGTTGTGTCAAGTGGAGAGCTATTAACTCTATTACTCAGAATGCTAAGATTAGATCTGACATCAGCTTGGATTTGACAATAGTTCAGTTGCTAAGAAAGCAAGAGCTTCAATGATAAAATTACTGTGAAAAATAGAAATAGTGACCAAACACTTAAGTAAACTCATGCTAAGAAGATAGAAGAATGAGAATGACACAAAACTGGGAAATTATAGTAGTTTTAAATTAAGATTTAGTTATTTCATATCATATTTACTATATAATTTCAATACCTGATTGAATATATGCATTATATGTATATACTTTTTCTACATATATTATTTCACTCACTGCAATTTCATTTTAAAAATTAGCCGTTGAATAATTTTGGTGGTTTGAATTTTAGAAGACTTTTCAATTAAAAAATTAATAATCAGAAAATACAGTTGGAGGAGGCTAAAATTCATCACGTCATGAGGCATTTACTATCATATAAATATCTATGTCTTTGTCTAAGTCATTGAAAATATTTACAGAATATCAAGTTAACTAGATCTTGTTTACAAAACACACTTTTGCATTTAAGTCACTATGTTTATATGAACAAAAAAACTTGAAAAAAAAACTTTCTAGTCTGTTCTCTAACAACTATGGTTGTTAGAGACGGTTCAACATGTTCTAACATGTTTGAGATGGTTCAACCATAAAATGGTTCAATCGGTATTGGAATTTACTGACTCGTGTCAGCAATTAGGGATGGAATTCTCAGGTGTTTTGAGGTGGTATTAATGGCAAAGCCTTGACATCTTTGCATCTTTCTTCTTTGCCTTCAGCTTTGAACTGCGTCTTTGTGGGTGCAAGACAATAATATACAAGTTCAGGGCTATAAGGTAAATCACCTAAGTTTAGAAGAAAAAAAGAATTCCCAATCAGAAAAGGACTCACTGGTATATTTATTTTAGAGTTTCAATCTCACTGGATTAATGAGAACTATATAGAAACATTGGGATTTTTTCTGTGGTTGTTTATGTATTTTTGATTTGTTGTCTAAATTTGTTCAAATAGAGACAATGAGAATCAAGTAATTTCACATCCCAAGTATGCACAAAAGAGTCTTCAGTGCTCAGAACAATTAATAAGAACTGCTATCTTCCTCTGTACTGTCATTCCACATGTTGACAAGCTTTTGGAATAAAAGAATAAAACTCTTCACATATAATTAGTCAGTACAAATTGATGAAAAAATTAAATAAAATGTGTTCTGCTTAAACACATGATCATCAATCTATAATTCACTCCCTCATCACTGATTTATAAATGTACTGAATTAATCAAATCAACTCATCCTCCCACACAAAAAAGGGATAAAGGTGGCCTCAAACTTGTATGACCCTTTTTAATGTGGTTGCTTAGTTCAGTCATACTAAAGTATGTAGAGAATGAAAGGGTTTTTAAAGCCTTAATAGAATGATCCTGAAAATATTGTTAAAACATTTAAACCAAATTTTCTGTGTAATGAATTTCTAGATCAAAGGTTTAATACATTATTTTTATTAAATTGTTGATAGGGTTGAATATAAAGGAGATACTTTTTAATAATGGAGTTGTTATGACTATTGATAAATTGGATGTAATGTCTATCGCAAAGATTTGCAATGCAACCCAGGAAAAAATGTTTAATTAGAAAAGTTTACAAAGAAAAGAAAAAAAAAAAAGCTCTTTAATTAGAAAGCCAACCAAAGTTGTAAACTGTGGGGTACATTCCTCTTTTGATGTTATTTTATATAGTAGAATAAGAAACTAATTAGCCATGGTGATATATAATATATATAATAGTGCACATTATATAGTATAGTATAGTAATATATATTACTATATTATGTGAATATAAAATAATATATACCATGCAAACATTAATGCATATTGTTATATAAAATATATTATATATATCAGTATGACTAGTTTCATCTATTATGTATATATATATAAAATCTGTTTCTCTTTATATGTAAATATAAACATCCCTACATTACACATATTACTACATATTTATTTTAGAAATATGTGTGTATTAATTTAATCATACAATAATTATGTGTGTGTGTGTGTATATATATATATATACACACATATATACACATACAAACATCTTAAAAAGATAAAGCTTTAGCCCGTGCTATTTATCTTAAAAACCGACTTACAACAAGCCATCCCAAAACTAGTTGCTTAAAGTAAGTATAATTTATTGTCATATATCTATGGATAAGATGAATATTAACTACAGGAGATGGATATTAGCTGGAAGGTGTACTGATCTTAACCATGCTTGTTTACTCTGCAGAAATTGGATGTTATTTGTTGAATGTGTTTTTCCTCCCCTTCCTGGGTCACCTGAACTTGATCTGACATGTTTTTCTCATAGAAGCAGCAGAGGCATAAAAGAGAAAAGGCAAGGTGAAAATTCAGAAATGGTCTGCCATTATTTCCGTCTTATTTTAATGTCCAATGTAGGTCATATGGTTGAATCAAAGTCAAATGGAAAGAAAAGCCATGTTATCACTTACTCAAAGGGCATGGGAAACAGATCCAAGTGGGTGAAGAATTGAGGTATTTAATGCAGTATGACTGACTTGGAATAACTGGTCTCCAATTCTCTGATAAGTAAATAAAAAAACTCAGGTGTTTTATTCTTTCAGCTTCCTCAGCTTTCTTACTTTATCAACCTGTGTTAATTCAGTTGTAATTACCATAAAATTTGCCCATTCTTATAACTGAGATTAAAAATCAATTTTGATTTTTAAGTAAAACAGAGTGAAATGTACTTGCTTTGAAGAAAGAGACTCTGACATCCTACTGTTCACAATAATAATAGTTAATAGTGAACACCATATGTGGCAAGAAAGCCTACAAGTTCATAACTTTATTTAATTCATTCAATGTAGATATTATCATTACTCCAATTCCAATTATTCACTAACCCCAAATCTCCTGTTGAAAAATAAGGTACAAATAACAGGTTTAAAAAGTTGATTAGGTTACCATGGTTAAGAATCATCAGACTCTTGTCAAATCCCAGGACTGTTTCACATCAAAGTCTATGCTTTAATGATCAGGAAACACCTGCTCCCATGAACAAGGAACAGGAATCAGAGGATGCACATCCTCAGTGAAGTTTAATGTATAACACATGAGTTTGGAATCGGCCAGTCTACCTTTGAACTCCAGAAGTACCTTTGAAACATTCCTTAAGCTGTCTGGATTTCCTCATGTGCTAATGAGAATAATAGTAGTATCTCTACTTTAGAAATTCTTTAAGATCACATGAGATGCTTGTAAAGTATTTAGCAGAGCTTAAGACATGGACAAAATAAGCTATTATTATTATTATTACTCAGGAAGCACATTTGAAATCAATGTAAACAATTTATTGATGAAAAAGATAAAATTTAATATTGTTTACTGCATACAATTGTTATTAATCCTTTTCTCGACTGCTTTATTGTTTCTAACTTTCCAAAAATGAAACCCCTACTTTATGAAACTTTTCTTTACTCTTTTAGTCATGTTTTCCAAGTGACTCATTTTCTGCTGGAGTTCAAGATAGGACTCTGTGAATCCTTGTAAGACTATCTGAGGCATTTGTACACAGATCTTAGGAGAAGAAATTATGGGTATCTTGCACACAGGTCCAAAACAAAAAGTAATCTTAGAGTTCGGGATAAAATGTAGTGATAGAGTAAGCCAGCCCACAGAGATCAGAGACAGAGAGAGAAGGAAAGAGTGATGGCAACATAATCCAGTCCTTCATGAGGCCCAGCTCTACCTCTATACTTTCCATGTCTAGAAATATGAGACAATAAATTTCTCTTTGCCAGAGACAGAGTTGTATTTCAATTTTTTGAAGACAAACAGCTTTAACAGAAACATAGATAATTGCCTGAATCTAGAGTCCTAGGAAATTCATAGATTAAACATGTGGGTAGCAAATGGGAATCCAGCAAAAGAGATGAATAATATCAACCAGCAAGTTAGAAGAAAAAGCAAAGAAGTGATGAATCCAAGAAGCCAAACAACAACAACAACAACAACAATAACAACAAAAAAAAAAAAAAAAAAAAAAGAAAGAAGAGAAAGTAGTGATAAACACAAAAACATAAATATATGGGGACAAGAATCATCAAGTTTCACCTATTTTCTGTCTACAAAAATGAGAGTAGTTTTGGTAGAGCCATAGGTAAGAAGGGCTTATTTGATCAAATTGTAAGAAAGTCAGAGAGAAACTAGAAATGATGGTAATTATCAATAATTTCAAGTAGTTATTCTGCAAATATGAGCAAATAAATAGTATTATATTTGATAAAGTAAGCAAAAGTTTCTTTATGAGAAACTATGTAGTAATGGAAATATAACAGAGAGAGAACATTTGATTATATGGAAGGAAGAGAGAAGAATTGCAGAAATGATACCCTTGAATAGATTAGGGGAAGGAAGTGTAGTGACTGATGTTTGATAGACACACATGTATTCCATCTATTGTTTCAGGAGTTAATGCAGAGGAATCTTTTCATCTTTGTGTGCTAATAAATCTGAAAGACTTAAAATACTACAAGCACATATTAATTACTTGATGGATATCTGTTCTGTTAATTAATGGCCATGGAATTAAAACTGAGGAATGAGAAATGTGAGACATCAAGTAGAAGAGGGACAAATAAAAGTTAGTAGGATCAATGGAATGAAAGTTTTAAGAGATTTGAAGTTTTGTTAGGTTTAGGGTGATGAAGTGAATTAGAAGAGTTGGTGGTCAAGGTATAGGATTCAAGAAAGTGAGATCATGGAGGTGATGTAGTAATTAGTGCTACAAGATCCAGACAATGAAAAAATCCTAAATAGATTATGGCTGAGATAAAGACCAGAACTTTAGAGAAATGGAATTCAAGGATCTACAGTGCCAGAAGTTGGAAGGATCACCCAGATATTTATTGCAATTACAGAGAATTGAGGCAAGTATACTATATTCTAAAATCACTGAGCTATGGAGGAGAATAAATCAGTGGGTTGTAGATGACAGCAACAATAAAGGCTAGTGAGCGAAGAAAAAAAAATACACATGAGATTCAAACTGTATTAGTCCTTTTCACACTGCTATAAAGAACTACCTTAGACTAGGTAATTTATAAAGAAAAGAGATTTAATTGGCTCACAGTTCCACATGGCTAGGGAGGCCTCAGGAAACTTACAGTCATGGCAGTAGGAAAAGCAGGAGCAAGTGCCTTCTTCACAAGGCAGCAGGAGAGAGAGAGAGCATGCAGGGAAAACTGCCACTTTTAAACCATTAGATCTTGTGAGAACTCCCTCAATTATCATGAGAATAGCAAGGAGGAAACCACCCCCTGCCATGATCCAATCACCTCCTACCAGGTCCATCACTCAACAATTGGGCAATACAATTCAAGATGAGATCTGGGTGGTGTATTAGTCCGTTTTCACACTGCTGTTAAAGACATACCTGAGACTGGAAAGAAAAACAGTTTTAATGGACTTACAATTCCACATGGCTGGGGAGGCCTCACAACAGAGGAAGGCAAGGAAGAGCCAGTCACGTCTTACATAGATAGTATCAAGGAAAGAGAGAGCTTCTGCAGGGAAATTCCCATTTTTAAAACCTTCAGATCTTGTGAGACTTATTCACTATCATGAGAAAAGTGCAGGAAAGACCCACCCCCATAATTCAGTCACCTCCCACCAGGTTCCTCCCACAACACATGGAATTGTGGGAGTTACAATTCAAGATGAGATTTGGGTGGGGACAAATCATGTCAGGTGGGAACACAGAACCAAACCATACCAAAAACTGAAGGATCTTCAGGAAGGAGAGAGGAAGAGTGCCCTGAAATTGGGAACAATATTTAAGAAAAGGCCAGGCACGGTGGCTCACACCTGTAATCCCAGCTCTTTGGGAGGCTGAGGCAAGCAGATCATGGGGTCGGGAGATCAAGACCACCCTGGCTAACATGGTGAAACCCCGTCTCTACTCAAAAACACAAAAAATTAGACAGGCGTGGTGGCACATGCCTGTAGTCCCAGCTACTCAGGAGGCTGAGGCAGAAGAATCACTTGAACCCCGGAGGCAGAAGTTACAGTGAGTTAAGATCATGGCACTGCACTCCAACCTGGGTGACAGAGCAAGAATCCATCATAAATAAATAAATAAATAAATAAATAAATAAATAAATAAATAAAACCCAGATTTGTTTTTTGAGGCTGTAGGAACAAAAAGCAAATATTACTGACAGGCCAGCAGTGGAAGCCATGTCCTCAGGAGAGATCCATGTTTTCATCAGAAAAATAGTTTGAAAGGAAAGGTCAAACAATTTGATCTCAGGATGTAAAATAATTCCTCTGGAACGATGTAAGGATGTCAGGAAATAGGATGGTAAGGCAAGAGGAAAAATAGGAATTACAGAGCTTGGACCATGAAGTGTGACTGACTCTGGGGGTGGTTCTTGGGGATACCACAAATGAGGATGAAATATATAATGGAACTAATCCCAGCAAATTTACCCAGCAAATTGTGTTGGAGGGAAACTGGATTTAGGGAAGAAATGTCTGAGTCTTCTCTTAATAACTCACAAAGGTAGGAATTTTGTACTACAGTTGACTTGACCTTTATTCCTAGCCCCTTCTTTCATGACAGAACTCTGTTAGTAAGGACCCATGTTACACTGAGTCACTCTTCACACTGATGATGAGTAGACTGAATTGAAATTGAGGGTATGAAGTTTCTTTATTTCCATATACAACACTTATTTCATGTCTGTTTTTTTTCCTCTGCCAGAAAAATAAATTTGATCAAAAACAGGGTTTGGCGTTTTGTTTATTTTTTTATTCATATGTTAAGAAAAGACCTATTCTAAAGCCTGGTTCAGAGGTATGTGTAAGTGAATGAGACTGGTGGTAGTATGATGTGTTCCCTCATTACTTGCAACCATGGGGATTAGAAAATCTAGCTGAAAATATTTTATCTCTCTCTTCCATCCATTTGGCTTCACAACCTGTCATATTTTTTATGTCTTCACTACCTATAATTAAACACATAGGAGCAATAAAGAGCCTCTATCCCTAAGCAACACAATTGTTCATCCTCTGGGTTAGACATTTTTTACATGTAAGAATGGTTGAGCATGAAAGAAAACTGCTATAAGGTATGTGACCATTAGATATTGATAAATTGTCACAAATAAAGTAATTTCCCTTTTTGTAACAAACTTGCAGACTAACATAAAAAAGAATTTTTTTTTGAAAAAATATTTACCAGAGTTCAAATACTGTGTGTGTATGTGTCTGTGTGTGTGTCTGTGTGTATATTTGTGCTGTATCTTGGTTATTGAATCTTAACACAGGTGAGTTTGTATAAAAGCAGGGTACAGAACACACAACAAAAGCCTACTTCTTAAATGCTATAGAAGCCAGAGGGAAAAAACTTAACTACTTTGTGCTATCATATATACATTAATAATTAAGAATATAGTAAATATTGAGTCTGTAATATACTCGGTTTAATATACATTTAAACCTCTATTATACTGTACACAAAGCGAAGCACACTCGTGTACACACACACAAAAAATGTAATTACAGTATTTCCTCATAAATAACAATTATTTGATCAATCACTAACTGTGCTTATTAATCAGTCAAGTGTTTTCAGTTGCACTGCACAATGAAAGAAAAAATAAACCACTTAAATTCTTGCCTCTGAATTTCTCATCTGTGAATAAATATTACTTTTCTCACCTTGAATATATATCCATATTATGTGACCAATTTTCTCTTTAAATTATTTTTTAAATTTTTATTTCATTTATTATTATTATTAATATTGTTGTTGTTGTTATTGTTGAGACAGAGTCTAACGCTGTCACCCAGACTGGAGTGCAGTGGGGTGATCTAGGCTCACTGCAACCTCCTCATCCCAGGTTCAAGTGATTCTCCTGCCTCAGTCTCCCGAGTAGCTGAGACTACAGGCACCATCACGCCCAACTGATTTTTGTATTTTTAGTAGAGACAGGATTTCACCATATTGACCAGGCTGATCTCAAACTACTGACCTCAGGTTACCTGCCCGCCTCAGCCATCCATAATTCATTTATTTTTTAACTAATACACTTTATTTTTTAAGAACCGTTTTAAATTTGCAGAAAATTGAGTAATTGCTAAAGAGTTCCCGTACCACCTGTGTCCCAACAATTTTCGCTACTATTAACATCCTTTTAAGTGTGATTGTTACATTATTATTATTAATTAAAGTCCAAAGTTGATAAGCTTTGAACCTCTGTTTCCTCCAAGTCTCATGTTGAAATTTAATTGCCATTGTAATAGTATCAAGACGTGGAAGAGTTGAGTTATTTAAGCCATGAGGACTAATAAGAGTGCAATTGATGCACTTATAAAGAAGGGTGAGTTTACCTCTCTCTTGCACTTTGCTGTCCTCTCATATTCTGCCATGTGATGGCACAACAAAAAGGGCCTCACAGGATTCTGGCATCTTGATATCGGACTTCAATTTTCCAGAAGTGTGAGCCAATAACTTTTGTTTATTGTAAGTTACTGTGTCTGTGGTGTTCTATCATAGCAGCAAAAAAATTGACTAAGATAAAATTTTATGGAAAGCCTCACTGTTTATTTTGTATATTTTAATAGATTTTAACAAATACACAATATCATGGATCCTACAATTAAAATATCACACAGAATAGTTTCACTGTCCAGTAAACGTATTATGTTGATGTATTTCTCTCTCCTCTTCATCTCAAACCCTTGACAATTATTGATAATTTTGTAGCCTCCAAAGTTTGGCATTTCCAAAATGTCATGTAGTTAAAATTATATAGTATGTAGCCTTTGCAGACTGGTATATCTCACTTAGCAATATGTTCTCAAGTTTTTTTTTTTATGTCTTTTTGTAGCTTAATAAGTTTATTTTTTTAATTAGTGAATAATATTCCATTGTATGAATGTAGCAACATTTGTATACCATTGAGCTATTGAACATTTTAGTTACCTTCAGTTTTAGATTATTAAAAACAAAGCTGATGTAAGTATTCATATCCAGGTTTCTGGTTTTACTTTAAAGAGACTTTGAGGATTTAAGAACTTTACCCTTACTCCAATTTCTCCTGATCTTGCTATCTTGTTTCTATTATCCATAATTTTCTCATAATAATGTCCTCTAAAGAATCCTAGATAAACATAAGACTATGTTGTAGGCCCCTCTATTTAAGAAAGTATATTTATGATATTGCTAATACATTTATTTGGTTTTCAAAATATTGATAGCTTTCAGAAAGACCATCTTCTGCAAGATTTGTTGAACTTCCCAAATTGATGGCATTTGTTTAATCCCTAAATATTAGTACTCATTCAATTACAGTAAGGATAAGTAGTTTGAGCAATTAGTTTTCCTTCATATATGCCCTGGAAAGAATATCTTAAAATAAGTATCAATGTGGACCAATATGAAGATTCAGTAACCTGTATCATTTTATTTTAGTTAATAATAGAAATAGGCACAATTATTAATATTATGTCCTGTATTAGTCCATTCTCACACTGTTAGAAAGACATACCTAAGACTGGGTAAATTATAAAGAGAAAAGGTTTAATTGACTCACAGTTCCGCATGGCCAGGGAGGCCTCAGGAAACTTACAATCATGGCAGAAGGTGAAGAGTAAGCAAGGCACATCTCACAGGGTGACAGGAGAGAGATAGAGCAATGGGAAGTGTCATACTTTTAAACCATCAGGTCTCATGAGAACTCACTCACTTTCATGAAAACAGCATGGGGAAAACCGCTCCCATCATCTAATCACCTCCCACCAGGTCCCTCCCCCAACATATGGGGATTATAATTGGAAATGAGATTTGGGTGGGGACACAGAGCCAAATCATATCAGGTCCCAAGCTATTATTTAAAAAAAGTCCTGTAGATTCAATTTTTATCCTCAGTTACTTTTTCTGGTCATGTCCAAAACCTTTTTTTTTTTTTTTTTTTTTCCCTGAATGAATGGTGTTGAAAGAATATTGGTTAATAAGTCATGGGCAGAAGTGAATTGGTTTAAAAACAACACGGGAAACTCAACATTCATTCAATACCAAATTCCAGAAAGTTTTAATGGAAACACTCAAGTCGGAGAACCCTAGAATAATGACACTGGACTCAATAAATAATTTGAAAACAATTTGTTAACTATTCATTTATGGTACCACAATAGCCTACTAACTGGCTTCCCAAACCTGTGTTTCCCCCTCTTTAACCTATTGTCTTAAGTATAGACAGTGATCTTTATAGAAATGTATATTTTATTATGTTAAATTAACTTCCATATGAAACCCAATATTTTTCTCATTACACATACACACACAAAAACAGACCTCACTAAGTTCCTCCCACTTTGTTAGCATAACATCATACTCTTTTCCCCTTCAATCATGATTCTGCTAATTGCTTACAGAAATATAATTTTTTTCTGGGTCCTAGGGTTTTCATATCCTAATGAAGGAAAGATAGCCTAATTAAGATAGCCTATACATTTAAGTATTTGTTTACATCTGGTACTACTTATTTTCCAGAAAAAAAAAAAATGGCTCTGAGTTAATTCAATAAAAACATTTTAACCAAGTTGTTGCATTTGGTTTTATTTCAAATTTTTATGTTAGGAAAAGCTAATTCCTAATTCTCCCTACTCATCTCCCTACTCATTTTCTCTTCTTTTTATGTCTTTGTTTTCTCTACGTTTTTTTTTTTTTTTTTTTTTTCCAAAATTGTTTTGGACATTTGTATGGAAATTTTTTTTATTCATAAATTTTCTTGAATTGAATTAATATCTTTAAATGATTGACTTTTTCTAAACATATACATAACATATTTTCAGGTTTATTCATTGATACTATGTTTTTACTACAAGTTTAGCACAGAAAAATCTATTAAACAGATACTAATTGTTTACTATGTTTTAAAAGTACTCTTTGTCTTAAGTATTTTCTTATTTTTAATACTTGAAACAATTTTGTTATATGTGAAATGTAAATATTTAAATTATTATAGTTAGACAAAATTATTATCCCATTTAAGAAATATTGTTTATATTTTTAAAACTACTTTGTGAATACCAATGATGTTAATTTTCATTTTTACCTTCTAATTGTTAGTGTAAAAATACAACTTTGAATTCAAAAACTGCACCTAAAAATTCAGAAGATTGTTCAAATAGCTCTTCTTTTAATCTAGAATTATTCTACCAACTTAAAAATATTCTTGTGAAGATACAGAAAATAATTTACTGGAGTTTTGTTTCCAAAATGACGTTTGTTTAAAATGACATTGGGGAATAATTGAGTGCAGGAAATGCTACTACAAAATATGACACCATAGAATTTGAGAAAACAGTAGAAGCAAGCAAGCCACTCTCATCTTCTCCCCACCATTCTTCCCTGAAGCAGGCCATACAATTCAGGAAGCTCACTCTCTGGCCTTCTCCCTCCCTTAATTTGTAATCAACCTCATCTTACAGGTTTTTTACATCTGTCCAGGTGTCTTCCCTCTACCTGGAAAGAAAGAATGTCACACAGATGCCAAGAAGTATCTGAACAAATGGACCTCGCTAATTTCCTCCCACTTTGTTACCATAACATCATACTCTTTCCCCCTCCAATCATGATTCTGCTAATTGCTTACAAAAATACAATTGTTTTCTGGGTCCTAGAGTCTTCATTTCCTAATGAAGGATTCTGTGTCCCATAAAATTAATTAAATAAATTTGCATGCTTTTCTCTACCTTTTTAAATAGGCATCTCAGACAAGACACCAGTAATGGGTGAAGAAGGGGTATTTTTTTTTTTTTTCTATTGTACAGGAGCCTGTTAAAAATAAGATGACTATTTAAGATAAAATTGACCCGGCATGGTGACTCACACCTATAATACCAGCACCTTGGGAGGCCGAGGAAGGCAGATCACTAGGTCAGGAGATCGAGACTACCCTGGGTAACACTGTGAAACCCCATCTCTACTAATAATACAAAAAATTAGCCAGGTGTGGTGGCGGATGCCTATAGTCCCAGCTACTTGGGAGGTTGAGGCAGGAGAATGGCGTGAATCTGTGAGATGGAGCTTGCATTGAGCCGAGATTGTGCCACTGCATTCCAGCCTGGGCAACAGAGCAAGACTCCATCACCAAAAAAAAAAAAAAAAAAAAAAAAAAAAAGATAAAATTTTAATAAAATGAGAAAAATACAAAATGACCCAAGGGAAGCACATAAACATAAAGAATAATATATCTATAAACTTAAATACAGAAAATAGTCAACAAATTTTATTGAAAATTTGCTAGTTGCAATAGTTTTCAGGAGTTCTTATCAACATTTACGGCTTCACATGTCTTTAGTTAAAATTCTCAATATATTTCTATTTGAAATGCAAAGTAAATGTCTTACTCATTTTGCTTATTAAGACGTAAATTTAAGAAAAAAAAAACTCTTGTTAAGAAATTTAGTATGGATCAGAAATGATTATTTTTTATTTATGATTACAATGTGTTCTTTTACTGATAGATATAAACTTTCTGGAAAATAAATCTGAATTATATGATCTAGTATATAAGTTAAATTATTTATCTAAAAACATAAATTTGTTGAAGTAATCATTTTGGTAGTTCTATTTATTAATTAATGTGGCAGCGACATAAGAAATCTCCTACACATGTTCATGTCCTAATCCCCAGAATCTGTGAGTATGTTACATTACATGACAAAAAAAGAAAAACAAAGACATTGAAGATGGAATTAAGGTTCCACATTTCAAAGTCGGAAGATTATCCTTGAATATTTGTTGGCTCAATCTAATTACGTATGTCCTAAAAACTGGGGGGGGGGCGGGGGGGGGGAGAAGAATAGGGAAGATCAAAATAATAAAAGAGGAATCTAGAGATGGATACAAAAAGGTAATAAGGAGAAATAACAGGTAATAATGACTTGTATCAGTGTTTACAGGTTTGAAGGGCAACAAGGACTTCAGTCCTACAGCCAACCACAGCAAGGAAATTCTTCTAACAACCTGAAGAACCAAGGAAACAGTGTATTTCCTGGAGTCTCCATGGAGAAACATTGTTGTGTTGATGCCTTGATTTTAACCAGTAAGATTCATGTTGGACTTCTGACATATAGAATAGTAAAATAGTAAATTTGGGTTGTTTGAAGCCACCAATGTTGTGTCAATTTTTTACAGTGGCAATAAAGAATATACCTCATTTAACCAACACTAATTTTTGTCTTGAAATATTGAAAGGAATAACGCAAAGTGTTTTTCTTATTCTTGCAAAGGAGAAAGTCATGTTTACATCTTTTCTCTTACCTTCACTTTCCATGTCTGCCTGCCTAACGCACCCAGTGAAATAAAGGGTCCATGATTGACTTTCATAAAGGATACTTATTGCTAATATTAAATGCTTATTGATAATTTTCTAAATGCCTGACATTATACTAGGTGCTATCAATATAAGGTAAATGACTCTACTTGAAGAAGCCAGTCAGTTAATATATTTTTAGCAAAGTCTAGAAAAAAATGTTTCAACTAGTAAATATATGAAACAATAAGTAGTAATTGGCATTCATATATTCCAATCCAGCATTTTCTCTGTTATGTTGCTAATAAAATCAGATACTAAGACCATGAGAATTTGCTTTAGTGTTGCTAGAATTTTGGTAAATCGATAGGTGAAAGCACATGTACTCTACTCCACTATACATTATTATTTGATTCTTATTGTTGTCTGATAATTGTATCCTTCTCCAGTGACGGTCACAGATAAGACTGATCTTCAGAGTTTATTGTAGTTTTTTACTCTGCACACTTTTGTTAGTCTAATACAACAAATTGGCACACTTTTTAAAATATCTTAGTTTCCTCAGTGGGTAGAACTTGTTTATAAGATTTCAATAATTTGGAAGACGTCTCAAAAATTATTTGGTGTCTGACATATTTTTCAAAATATTTTTTGATAATTTATTTTATTTCTTTAAAATACTGATTCTAGAATACTAAACATTTTATTTACCCTCTCAAAAATAAATCAAACACATTACATCATTTTGAGATGATAGATTTTACTTCACTTACGAGCTAATGGGTCAGTCTGTTACAGTTCCATAGATGCTGTCAGAAGACATGAGATTTCTGGGTCAGAGACAAATAATGTAATTAACCACCGCACAGCCAATACTAGCAATGTCATCAAACTTGTTCAAGTTTTCTTTGCCCTGAAGGTCCTTAAGGTGAAATGGAGGGTCAGTTGAAGCCTGCATGGGCGGTGTGTAATACTGAGCTTAAAAAATCTACTACTCTTTATGGCAAATAAACAACACTGCACTTGTACAGAGAGACATTATCTCAGCTCTCAAGATTTCTAAATGTATAAGAATCAACAGGGAGAGGTGATGTTAGTGAAAGAGTAAAACATTCTACCTCCCAACAATAACTGTCTCTTAATACAAATATAAGTACTTTAAAATCAGTTCTTATGCCCTCTTTTATTTTTTGTTTTTCATATTACCATATCTTATGTATAAATATATTTTACTTCTGCCAATTTTCTAAATTGTGTCTTGCTTTGATAATTTTTGTAACAGGATAATTTTGACTTTTAATAATCAAAAATACTATTTTGCTTACTATGAATATTATATTCCAATTTTTATTTCTTTTTTATCTTACTACTTCTGCCATTCCCCTGCTTAAAACTCTTCCTATGCCTTTGGTGCAAATTTGACTTTGTTTAACTTAAATTGCTATCCCTGAACTGTTCACTTACTAAATTTTATTCCTTCTCATCTCTCTTTCCAACTTCCCTGTAAATTTTAGCAACTCTGAATTACTTTTAGTCTCTGAAAGTGTCATGCTCTCAATTGTTCTTTCCTGTCTTCATTCTACTTCTTGAAATTGACTGTCTTGAAATTTCTCTCGCATTTCTTTTAACTTAGCTAAACCTCAGGCTTTCCCTTAGTTCAAGACTACCTTAAGTCAGCCTCCTGAGGACTCCTGCAGCTCCTGTATGCTGTTACTTTTTAACTGTTGTTGCCTGGCCTGGATTTTGTGTTCTATAATAGAGTAACTCAAAATTTTTGACCATCATTCTATCTCTGGTGCATACCTTGACAGTTGAGAAACAAAGAAACACAAATACTGATCTATAGAGTTAAACACTAATATGTTCATTATGAAAATGCTAAAATATACACAGTTGACCAAAAATAGAGTGCCAGCATGAATTTGGGATAAGTTTAGAGTTTAGGTGTTCTTATGGCTGCTACATTTGCATTAACCTTTCTGACTTTTAATATTTTATACATATTGTTATTGCAGACAAATATTGAAATATTTTCTAACTGGCTGAATTCTAAAATATAATTCAGAATAGGAAAAAATAAAAATGAACCTAATAATAAAATAAAATATTTTTACAGATAATATATATATATATTTACTTTTGCTATGGCTCCATCACTTCTGTGGCCTCTAATTTCTGAGTTTTACTTTTACCTTATATTGACAATTAGGACAGTATTTGCATCCGATAATATGCTGGTTAAATATGTACTTCTGTATTTCTATTTTTGTCTGTATCAATTTTAAATTTTGTGTATTTTATTTTTTATCAGTAAGAAGAGTAAAACAAAGCCAGTGTAATGCTGCCAACTCTCTATTCAGAGAGATAATTAATATCTTAAATATATTAATTAGGGAAAGAAATGAAGACAGAAGAAACAAATATTCAACCAAAGTAAAAACAAAAACAAAAACAAAACCAATTAGGATTTTAAATGGAAGAAAGAAAGCAGTCATATAATTAAAGTGCATGAAATAAATTTGAACTTAAACATTAAAAAATCTCACATCTTTAAAATTAATGTATACAAAAATAAATTCTTAGTTGAGTATTCAAATAAAAAGGTCCACAATAGCAATATCATGGTGATACAAGACGTGAAAGAAATTCTAAAATGCTTTCAGAAATGAAATGTGGCAAAACATTTTCACACAAAAGGAAGTAAACATGTAAACCCAAGAGTTACAGCAGTGGAATGAGAATTACATCAAATTAATCTTCTCAACAGAAACAATTCATGCTAGCAGATACAGAAACAATCACTTCAGTAATGTGAAAAAAAAAAAAGAAAAAAAACTTATTTTGCATTTTGAAGTCTTTGCCAAGTGTAACTTAATATGCCAGTCTAAGATTGTAATATATATAATCATTTACCACAAATTATCTCTAAGTAAATTAAGAAAAATAGTTTACGCCAGGCGCAGTGACACATGCCTGTAATCCCAACACTTTGAGAGGCTGAGACGGGCTGATGACGAGGTCAGAAGATGGAAATCATTCTGGCTAACACGGTGAAACCTCGTCTCTACTAAAAATACAAAAAAATTAGCCAGGCGCGGTGGCGGGCACCTGTAGTACCAGCTACTCAGGAGGATGAGGCAGGAGAATGGAGTGAACCTGGGAGGCAGAGCTTGCACTGAGCCGAGATAGCGGCACTGCATTCCAGCCTGGGCAGCAGAGTGAGACTCCATCTCAAAAAAAAAAAAAAAAAAAAAAAAGATATGATGAATGGTTTAAATATGAGGGAATATCAAAGGAAAGATATAGACAGTGATGAACAGAAACACTGGAAATACTTGCATTTCTGCCTAAATGATTAAAGGCATGTATTCTGAAGCCAGTCAGGCTGTATTTGTGGACTGATTCCACTAACTAATGCTAGCTGTTTGATATTAAGTGAATCATGTAAATTCTTTGTTCATAATTTTTACTCATTTATACAATGGCAATCAAAGTGATCAGATTTGTCTAAAGTTGTTCTTTGGTGTCTGTGGGTGATTGGCTCCAGGACTCCCTGTGCATGCCAAAATTTGGGGATGCTAAAATTATTTTTATTAAATACTGTATATTTGCATATAACTGACACACATTCTCCTGTACATGATCAATCATCTCCATATTGCCTATAACCACAAATACGATGAAGTGCTATGCACATAGTTGTTATACTGCATTGTTTAGAAAATAATGAAAAAAATATTGTATATGTTCAGTATATTTTTATTACTTCAAATATTTTTGATCTGTGTTTGGCTGAATCTGTGGGTGCTAAGCCCACAGATATGGAAGGTCGACTCTAATATTATCTATATAATATAAAAATAAAATACATTAATACCAGTGATGTAATTAGAATGATGCTATTAGAATGATATAGGCAGTTTTGTATAAGTGTTCAGATAGTAGTCACATTGCCATATAAATTACATTCTTTAATAAATAATTTACAACAATTGGCACTATAAGTCCCTCTCAAAGGGAATTTGAGAAGGTGGAGGGAGAAATGGAAGGAAATAAAAATAGGAAAACTTCATATATTTTTGTGAAGTGAAAATAATTTGTTATAGATTTTTGAAGAAAAGTGTTTTAAAATTTTTTTTACATTTAAAGTAAACACTGGGAGAACAGAAATAATATTAAGATTATTAGTAAATAATGACTGGCAAGGTAAGAATAATATTTATTATTTTAAAAGGTTGTAACGAAAAAAATAAATAAAAATATGTGACAGAGATTATATGTGGTCCAAAAAGCCTAAAATATTTACTATTAATATTTAGCTCCTTAAATAATTCTTCACCTTCTCTGTGTTAGAGGAATAAAAAACAAAACGCAATAAGTATGAAATAAGAATATATTTATAACAAACTTTATAATACTTTACCTAACATTATTTTCTCCCAAATAAGACAAAGAAAATTACAAAAAGAAAATCATAGCCAATAAAATAAAATATAATACAGATATATTATATAGATTCTGAATCACAAAAAATAGTGAACTAAATGTTTACTTAGAAAGCAGATAATCTTAAAAAATGACATTAACAAAAATGAATGAACAGAAAAAAGGAAAAGACTACCAAGAAATAATGTATCTCATTTTTTTTTTTTTTTTTTTTTTTTTGAGACAGAGTCTCGCTCTGTTGCCCAGGCTGGAGTGCAGTGGCCGGATCTCAGTTCACTGCAAGCTCTGCCTCCCGGGTTTACGCCATTCTCCTGCCTCAGCCTCCCGAGTAGCTGGGACTACAGGCGCCGGCCACCTTGCCGGCTAGTTTTTTGCATTTTTTAGTAGAGACGGGGTTTCACTGAATTAGCCAGGATGGTCTCGATCTCCTGACTTCATGATCCACCCATCTCGGCCTCCCAAAGTGCTGAGAATAATGTATCCTAACACCTTCTAAATTGCAAACATAATACAGATTGAAACCAGGGAATACAATTTGAAATTAACAATAAAATATGATTAACCAATCTTTTTAATTTAGAAAATAAAAATTTAATTTAAATATCACATTAAACAGAAAATTTATCCCATAATTTCTTCAAACTAGTTAAAGTGTCAGTTTTGCAAACCAACACCTATTGAATGCAGTAAAGCCATTTTAGAAACAAATACATAAAAGAAACATTTTATTAGAATAAAGCTTGAAATGTGTTTAAGGCAAAGTAGAAAAAGATGAATTAAAATTGTAGTGGAAGTAATATATCTATCCCCAGATTGTTCTGGGTGAATTTTATGAATAAGTTCTGCCATGAATTTTAGAAAATAATTATATTTTTTAAACATTTCAAACTAATTTAGCAACCGAAAATATTTTCAACTCATTCAACCAGACTAATAAGATCCTAAAAACAAAACTTAAGAAGGAAAACATGCATTTGAAGTGAAATAATAGACCAAACTTAGTTGGATACATTTTTATAAATGCTTGTTTCATATATTAAGACAAAGCAAACCTTGTATTTATCATGTCTACCTAAATGTTGTCATAGGATTTTGTGAAATATTCAGCATTTGTAACTTTATTAAGATAGTATGTTACATTAGCAGCTTAGTGCAGGAATGACAAATCAGTAACCTCCTCATACAAGTAAACAAACAAATATAAATGCACCTTATAAAACTCTTTAGAACTCTTTAGCATTATGTAGCAAAGATTATTGCATTTCATATTAGAGATGACTCTTTTTTTTTTTTTTTCTTTTGAGACAGAGGAGTCTCTGTCGCCCAGGCTGGAGTGCAGTGCCACCATCTCAGCTCACTGCCAGCTCCGCCTCCCGGGTTCAGGCCATTTTCCTGCCTCAGCCTCTCGAGTAGCTGGGACTACAGGCACCCGCCACCATGCTTGACTAATTTTTTGTGTTTTTAGTACAGACGGGGTTTCACTGTGTTAACCAGGATGGTCTCGATCTCCTGATCTCATGATATGTCCGCCTCAGCCTCCCAAAGTGTTGGGATTACAGGCGTGAGCCACAGCGCCTGGCCAACTGTAATCTTATCTACTTCTATTTCTGTAATGTTTCAAATGCATGCACACTCTTACAAAGTGACAATTACATGAATATTTGTTATTACCTAGAGCCCTGAAACAAAATAAAGCTGAATACTTTCTACTTCTGTGAATTTCAGAAAAAAAAAAAAAAAAAAAAAAAAAACAATGAAAGAAGCCTTTTTGCTTTGCTCTGAGACAGAATTTCTCTTCCATGTAGAAATGAAAATAGTAACCCCTCAGTTTTCCTGAATTATACCCCGCAGAACATAGGGAATTCTAAACTGTTCCTTTAAATACTCATACTAACATACACATGAGCTACGGTATTAGTTTATACTATCACCAACCTAAATAACAGAGAGAGGCCCTCTAACAGAAAGTTATATTTATTTGGAAATAGGGCATTGCAATGAGAATACACATGTTGTAATAGATTATGTGTGCACTCCCATTGCAATGCCTGGTTCTCAAATAAATATTATTTTCTTTCAGGTTAATTCTGCTTGTTATTAGTTCAACATAAATAATGCCTAAAGTGAGATTTGAAGAATAATCACTATCTTAAAAAAAACACAACAATTTGGCAGGGCATGGTGGCTCACACCTGTAATCCCAGCACTTTGGGAGGCCAAGGCGGGTGGATCATGAGGTCAGGAGATCAAGACCATCCTGGCCAACACAGTGAAACCCTAGCTCCACTAAAAATACCAAAAAATTAGCTGGATGTGGTCACGGGCGCCTGTAGTCCCAGCAACTCAGGAGGCTGAGGTAGGAGAATGGTGTGAACCAGGGAGGCGGAGCTTGCAGTGACCTGAGATCTGGCCACTGCACCACAGCCTGGCCAACAGAGCAAGACTCTGTCTCAAAAAAAAAAAAAGAAAAAAAACAATTCTTGGAACTAGTATTCTCTAGAACCCTTAAAGCTCTCCAACTTTTTTTTTTTTTTTTTTTTTTTAATGGAATCTCTCTCTGTAGTCCAGGCTGGAGTGCAACGTCCTGATCTTAGCTCACTACAACATCCGCATCCCAGGTTAAAGTGATTCTCCTGCCTCAGCCTCCCAAGTAGCTTGGACTACAGGCATGCACCACCACACCCAGCTAATTTTTATAGTTTTAGTAAAGACAGGTTTCACCATGTTGGCCAGTATGGTCTCCATCTCTTGACCTCATGATCCACCCACCTCAGCCTCCCAAAGTGCTGGGATTACAGGCATGAGCCACCACGCCTGGCCAAAGCTCTCCACTTTGATGGCTCAACTTTTCTGCGCTGTATAGTCTTCTCTCAGGCCAAGAGAGGACCTATTTGTTTTATTTGGGATTTGTTTTGGTTATAAGGCCACATTTAGTTAAAAAAAATCCTAGATTTCTCCTGGCATAATAAAAGACTTTTGTTTTTACTGGCAAGTACTTTCTAGTATAAAGACAAATGTCCTTCTGGTCTAGGTATTCCAGTTTCTTAGAGAATTTACATTCTGTCTCTGAGGCATTTTTTTTTTTCTGGTAAATTTACTTTTAGTTCTTTCTGCACACCTACTTTAATATTTTGTTTATTCTGCATGCCTGCATTAAAATTTCTGTGAACACTCCAGTGTTGGTTTGTTCATGTACATCTGTAAGTGATTTGGCTTTTTACCCTTGCTTGTTTCTGAAAATCCTCCAGTAGCAAAAATAACCATTCTAAATGGTGGATTCAGGATGGTTAATTGAAAGCCACTAGGGGTATTGCCACAACCTGAAACACCAGTCCAATCTCCTGTTGTTCCTTGACAGGATTTGTAGATTTTTTTTTACTCTCAAGAGATTAATGTAAAACAAATGAGATTCTCAAATCTTAAGGCATGTCAAGTTATCTGAAGATTCAGCCAGCTGTATTATGGCCTCTTCTCATGCATGTTTTTAAACTGATGGGCAAATTACGTCAAGAAAAAAATCAGGGCTCAAATGTTCACTATTCAAAGTCTTGAAGCAAACAAACAAAAAAGCCTGCATTTATAAAGTAAGCATGTAGAACCTTCTAAGTTCTCTATTTTTTGCCTACTTTAAATTTGCTGACTTTTCTGCTGGTGTTTAGATGAACACCTACCACTTAAGACAATCCAGCCATGGTTAAATGAATAAATAAATCTTAAAGGACTTTCAAATTATGGCTTCATAAACTAAAATAACTTCACAGTAACCAACAACCTAGATACATTTTGAAAATATAAATACAGGTTTGACTTACTAACAGCTATTTAGAGTAATGGAACAGTTAATGAAAACATTATTGTCTAAAAAAGAAAGACCTAGAAATGTGTTTATATATTTAGGCTTTCAGAACAAATAGGTCAAAATCTTAAGCTGAGAAAAATAATATGAAGTATCTCTATCTGACATCAAAATTTGTTGTCTCTCATTCAGGGACCAAAAAGGAAAACAAGCCAAAAAGTTAAAATAAAAAAGAACCTGCTGAAATGCTTACCTACTCTCATTGACTAGTCAAGCAGATCAGTTGCAAACAGAAGATAGATTTGTTACTATTTCAAGGCCAGATTGAATTTCTTTTCTTGTACTATTATCAAGTCCTAGCTAAAATATAAACATTACAAAATGTATTGTGAACCTCATTTAAAATAGGAAAAAAAGTCTAAAATTGATTATTTAAAACCAACTATTTACCCAAAATGTTGGTTTATAACATTCATTAGATTACCTGTAAAGGCAAACAAAGTTTGACCCATGTTAACATGTCTCACTTTGTCAAAAATACAATTTGGATCCAACTGCTTTTTGTTTGTTTGTTTGTTTGTTTTTTAAATAAACTGGCAAATGTATGTAACTATTTCATGTCTAAAATTTTAATATGAAAGCTATGAGATCTATGTGTACACACATGTTTAGGTGGGTGTGTTTACACCTACATACATGCATTATATTGTATTTTGAGTCCACATGATAAATTCTACCATAGTTGGCCAGAAAGCTCTTAAGAAATTCTTCAGATTGGCTTAAATAAGTGCTCAAGTAAGTTAAATATTAATAAATAGTCCAAATAACTTTTCGTTTAAGTGACTTGAGTAAATAATAAATAAGCTTGTTTTATAATGGTTGCTAAGATATCAATATAAATATCTTTAAAAAGGTCAGCATACACGTTTGCCTGGGTTTATTGGTGAGATTGCTTTATATTTGTCTCGACTAGATGTTTTATGGTGTCAAGTATTGACACAGAAGTTATAAAACTATAAACCCAGCCTAAAATAGAATGATCTTTGTGCAATTCTTTCATAAGTAAGACTAAGTGAATATTGTTGGTTTAATTTTTAAAGAGCTATGTCATCTGAGTTATTGGCAAAATACCCATATATTTAAACTTAAAGTTGTTATTTCTGTGAACATCTGATGTTCACAGGCTATAAAAAAGATTCACAGAGGAATAACTTGAAATGATGACAAGCTTCATCTGATATCTAAGTTATCATAAGTAATCTAGGAAAATAGTTAAAACAAATAAATTAGTTAAACATTGATGGGATAAACATTTAAAAATAAACATGCAATTTGAAATCATAAAGTTATATTAAATTAAATAATTAACATCAATTAAATTCTTGGAGCATTTTCATATAAGACAGAAAACATAAACTACTAAGCATTAATATAAATCTTGGTCTTGGCTTGCTAAATTTTATAGAAAGATTAAATTTATTTGGGTTTATGAATACATATAAGAATAATTCTGTGATGGGGAAAACTGTTTCTAAAAATTATAAAATAGTTCTCACGTCTATAACACTGATGTGACAGAGATTTGAAAATTACTTGCTTCCTAGGTTTTGCTAAAAATTAATATATGTGTGTACATAAAGTGTACCAAAAAGGTGAAATGGATTTTTGATGAGAAAAATTATAAGAAAAGCATTTTAAATGTATTCTTCATTTTAAAAACAATAATTTTGTCTAACTCAGAGGTTATTAAAAGGTTGTTTAAAAACATGCATTTAGGAAGGAATAGAAACAAAATAAAAAGCAAGCAGTAAGTAGGAAAGACAGATGAGAAAAAGGTTTTGAATTTAAAGATTTTTTTGGTAAGGAAGGTTAGAAAAAAAGGTATGTTTTTCAGAAAAATAATCTTGAGAGGTAAATTTTTGTACTAAACTGAAATGATAGGTAATTAAGGAAAGAGGAAATATAAGACAAAGCAGAAAGTCTAAGTATGTTGTCAAAGGTCTGAGTAAGTCATGATGAGGTTAGTAAAGGGTAAATTTTTTTAAAAAAATTGTGTAATCAAGTAGGCCATAGTTAAAAGGGAATTATTTTTATAAATTAATCTTTCTAAAGATTAGTATTTGATATTAAAATACACTAACATAAAACTAAAAAAGGGTTTCCTATGTAAAATCATAAGATTTTCTTGAAATATTAAACTGCTCTTAGTAAAATTACTAGAGGTTTTAATTTTTAATTTCCTTTTATTCTGTTTTACAGGATCATATTTTTTTCTTTTCAGTGGAACAAAATACTTTCTTTTATTCAAAATGGTAATTTCATTTCTCAAGAAAATGTTTTTTTCTTAACACTTTTCAGATTCATATTTCAAAATTTAGCTACTGGCATGATTTGTTACATGTGATTCACAAGTCATACTTCATTGCCTTCTGCTCTTCTTCTTTCCCCCCTTGAAAAGAGTTTGGATAATAATTCTCTCCATCACCTTTTTAATTAGCTCCTGTGACACTATTCTCCCATTGTAAACTGATTCTTTGAACTGACACTGAAATGTGTATCTTTAAAAAAAAAAAAAAATTATTGTCCATAGGTTTTTGGGGAGCAGGTTGTGTTTGGTTACATGAGCAAGTTCCTTAGTGGTGATTTGTGAGATTTTGGTTCACCCATAACCCAAGGAGTATACACTGTACCCAATTTGTAGTCTTTTATCCCTCACCTTCCTTACACCCTTTTCTCCAAATCCCCAAAGTCCATTGTACAATTCTTATGCCTTTGCATTCTCATAGCTTAGTTCCCACTTATGAGTGAGAACATATGTTTGGTTTTCCATTCCTGAACTACTTCACTTAGAATATGGTCTCCAGTTCCATCCAGGTTGCTGTGAATGCCATTATTGTGTTTCTTTTTTTAGCTTACATATATATGTATGTATGTATATATGTTATGTATATATGTTGCATATATAAATTTACACATATGCAATTTTACATTACATATATGTATTGTTTATATGTATATATATGTGACTTTACATTACATATGTAGTATGTATATATGTAACTTTCACAATTTGTTTATCCATTCATTGATTGATGGAATTTGGGCTTGTTCCATGTTCCATGTTTTTGCAATTGTGAATTGTGCTGCTATAAACATGTGTGTGCAAGTATCTTTTTCGTATAATGACTTCCATCCCACTGAGTAGATACCCAGTAGTGAGTATCTGTATCAAGTAGTAGTTCTACTTTTAGTTCTTTAAGAAATCTCCACGCTGTTTTCCATAGTGGTTAGACTAGATTACATTACCACCAGTAGTGTAAAAGTGTCCCGATTTCACTGCCTCCTCACCAACATCTATTATTTTTTGATGTTTTGATTATGGCCATTTTTGTAGGAGTAAGGTAGTGTCACACTATGGTTTTGATTTGCATTTCCCTAATCATTTGTGATGTTAAACATTTTTTCATATGTTTGTTGTCCATTCATACGTCTTCTTTTGAGATTTTGGGAGATTGTTGAGAAGGCATCATTGTTTTTGAAATGTGAGAAGGACATGAGATTTGGGAGGGGCTGGGACAGAACCATGTGGTTTGTCTCTTTGCTCTCACCCAACTCTCACTGGGAATTGTAATCCCTATGTGTCAAAGGACAGGCCTGGTGAGAGGTGATTAGATCATGGGAACAGTTTCTCCTATACTGTCACAGTGGTAGTTCTATGATAGTGAGTGAGTTTCCATAAAAACTGATGATTTTAAAGGTGATTGACAGTTTCCTCTGCACTCTCTCTCTCCTGCTGACTTGTGAAGAAATTCCTAGTTTCTTCTTAAGCTTCTGCCATGATCACAATTTTCTGAGGTCTCCTTAGCCATGCAGAACTGTGAGTCAATTAAACATTTTTTAAAATAAATTACCCAGTCCAAGGTAATATCTTTATAGCTGTATCAAAATGGACTAATACAGTCATGGTGCTTTATTTAGTCCATCTGGAGAAGTCATGTTTACCTGGGTGTTCTTGGTGCTTATGGATGCTCGTGCATATCAGGCCACTGAAGTGTTACATATTTATTCCAATCTTCCAAGTCTGGGCTTACTTTCATTCATTCTTCTGGAGAGGGCTTTTCACTAATTAAAAGGAGATTGAGTATTGTGACCTAAGCCTGCCGTCACTGCAGTTGTTTCAGCACCAGGAAACTAACTGAGCCCCCAAACACTGTGACTCTTGTAACCTCCTAGATACACTGCCTTGGTGCATATGAGTAAGATAAGACATAATGCATTGAGTTGCCCGGCAGTCTCCTACTCTCCTTTCTCTCTTTCCCACAAACAGAAAGAGTCTCTCATTGCACTGGGATCCCTGGAGTTGGAAAAGGTGTGATGTGGCCACTCTTATGGTCACCACCGCTGTTACTACACAGGGATACACCTGAAGTCTTGCAGACTAGCACAATACTGGGGCTCACCCAACTGTTGTGACCAGCACTGACTGGCTACTGCTAATGCTTATTCAAAGCCCAAGACCATGTTAGTCAGCAGGTGATGAATTATCCTGTAACTGGATCTATTCCATTCAAGGATGTGGTTTTTCCACCTTGGCAAGAGTGAATCTACAAACACCATCCAGGAGCAAATACCTGGAATCCTGGGCTTCAGGTATTTGCCCGGTGCTTTATTTCACTGTGGCTGGGCTGATATCCAAGTTGCAAGTTGCTGTCCTCTGTACTATTTTCTCTCATTTCTCAAAGCAGAAAGAACCTTTCTCTAAAATGTAAATGAAACCATTCAAAAAAAAAAAAAAAAAATAGCCAACAAAATCCTGAACAAAAAGAACAAGGCTGGAAGTTTCACATTACCTGACTTCAAATTATACTACAAAATCACAGTTAAAAAATAAAACTGCCATAAAAACAGACAGATGGAACACTGAAACAGGATACAGAACCCAGAAATGAATTCACATATTTATTGTCAACTCGTTTTGACAAAGTGTCAAAAACATATATTAGAGAAATAACAAACTTTTCAGTAAATGGTGCTAGGACAGCTGAATATTCATATGCCATATGCAGAAGAATAAGACTAGATCTCTGTCTTTCACCATATATAACAATAAAATCAAAATGCATTAAATACTTAATTCTAATATTTCAAACTATGAAACTACTAGAAGAAATCATTGGGGAAACACTCGACATTGTTCATGACAAAGGTTTCTTGAGTAGAAGCTCAAAAGCACAGATAACAAAAGCAAAAATGGACAAATGCAATCTCAACAAGAGAAAAGGCTTCTTCTACAGGAAAGGAAATAATCAACAAACTAAAGGCGCAATCCACAAAATGGGAAAAATGTTTGAAAACTACCCACCTAACAAGAGATTATAATGAGAATATACAAAGAACTCAAACAACTCAACAGGGAAAAAACAAATAATCCAATTAAAAATGAGCAACAGATCTGAATAGGCATTTTTCAAAAGAACACATACACATGGCCAATCTATACATAATAAAATGCTCAGCATCACTAATCATTATAGAAATGCAAATTAAAACTATAATGAGGTTGGACTCCGTGGCTAATATCTGTAATCCCAGTACTCCTGGAGGCTGAGTTGGGAGGATCACTTGAGACCAAGTGTTTGAGACTAGCCAGGACAACATAGCAAGACTCTGTCTCAAAAAAATAAAAAATAAAAAAATTAGTCAGGTGTGGTGGTGCATGCCTATATTCCTAGCGACTTCGGAGGGTGAGGTGGAGATTCATTTGAGCCCAAAAGTTTGAGGTTACAGGGAACCATAATCACAACACTGCATGCCAGCTTGGGTAACAGAGAAAAAAACTGTCAAAAACAACAATAAAATTAACAGTAGTGAGATATCATCTCATACCAGTTTTAATGGGTTTTATTCAAAAGATAGGCAATAAAAATGCTGATGAGCATGTTAAAAAAGGAAAACAATTGTACATTTTTGGTGAGAATGTAAACTAGCACAGCCACTACATAGAACAACCTGGTAGTTCCTCAAAAATCTAAAAATAGGACTACCATATGATCCAATCACTACTGGGTCTATATCCAAAAGAAAAGAAAATATATCAAACAGATTGTCTGCACTCCCATGTTTAGTTTAGCATGGCTGTTCACAACAGCCAAAGTATAAATCCAAACTTAGTGTCCATAATACATGAATGTGTAAAGAAAATGTGGTACATATATATAATGGAATATTATTCAGGCATCAAAAAGAAGGAAATTCTGTCATTTGCAACAACCTGGATACAAATAGAGGGCATCACATTAAGTGAAATAAGCCAGGCACAGAAAGGCAAATATCACATGTTCTCACTAATATATGGAAGCTAAAAAAAATGAAACACATGGAAATGGAAAGCAGAAAAATCATTACCAGAGGCTCAAAGATAGTGGAGAGGGGAGGAGAAAATTGTATAGTTAGTAGGTACAAAAATACAATTAGATAGAAGGAATAAAATCTAGTGATTGGTAGCATAATAGGGTGGCCACAGTTAACAATAATTAATTCTATATTTTAAATTGGTTAAAATAATGGAATTAGACTGTTTCTATCATAAAGAAATGATAAATGCTTCAGGTGATGGATGCCCCAATTACCCTGATTTGATTATTACACATTCTATGCCTGTATCATACATATGCCATTAATATGTGCATTATTATACAGGCATAAAAATTAAAAAAAAAATGAGAGCCAGGAAAGGTCATGAAGGGAGGTTTCTCATGCATAAATGCCTGATAACAGAAATTATCACAGAACATCATGCGAAAACCACAACCTCACACAAAGGCCATTGCAACCTTACACAAAAAGTATTTCTAAGAGGACATTTGCTCAGCAACTGCTTGTCTAAACCTGGATTGCCACATTCTTGTCATTAATCCTTATAATCAAGGATAATTACCTCAAAACAATTATGGAATTCTGTTCATTTTTTCCTTTAAAAACCTTTGTTTTCCTTTACCTTCCTGAATAAACATATAATTTACTTTGGTAGGTATATTTTCACTGCATGCTCTCATTTTCTTTTATAGGGTATCCCTTTGTTATTTAGTTTAACACTACGCTTTGGCATCCCATGATGAAAGTCTAGGAACATGTCATGTATGGAGTTGTTTTTCAATTATTTAGGGGAAATTCCCTGCCTTAATCAGACTGTAGCATAATTATTGAATTCTGATAGCTCTCTCAAATAAATCAGCTTAACATAATCTAGTGTTTATGCATAGCCTATATAGGATCAGGATATGGCTAAATAATTGCGAAACATATTAGCATGTTAAATATTTAAACTTAAAGCATATAAGTTGTCGGTGACAGAAATGTGATTGGGGCATAAGGTGTTTTTATTGCTATTTGAAGATTTTAAACAATTTCCAATATACCAGTCTACAGAATTTTACATAAATAATCTTGTTTGCCATAATAATTTTATAATAAAGTTTTTTTTTTAAATTATTGTGTTTTTATAGATTGGGAAGTTGAAGCTTTGGTAACTTCAGTGTTTTTTCAAATATTTCTCTACTAATTACTGAATAAGGACAGATTTGAAACCAAACAATAATATAGCATTTCACTATTATTTTGGGACAATCCATTTCATCTATCAGCTTGGGTAAATTATTTGTAAATTCTTTATGTCTGTCAATTTGTAAAAGATGATTATGTACTATTTTAACACTTGTGGTAAGGTTTCCACATAAACCTTCTTAGTTATTTCAAAGCACTATAATTTTAAATAAATAAAACCATGTATAAGAAGTGTTAATACAGATCTTTACTTTCTGAAACTTATTTGCAACAGACCTAAGATCATGTAAAGTCATTTTGAGAATCAACTGGAAACAACTCTAGAAATGTCACCAGAAAAAGTACCCGTCTGTTGTTTTAATTAAAGCCCTAATCTTGCTGTTTTCATGTGACTAACATAATAAAATGACATTTTCAGGAGTATCAATTTGATTCTGTATGAACAACTGCTTTACACACACAGAGAGAGTAACACATTTAGATAATGAGGTAATGGTTTAAATTCCTTTGGCCTTTTGTGAACTGACATCCCACACATCCTACCCAAACTTGCCTTGAGATGTATCTCATTTTTATAGTCAGAAAGCACATTAGAATGCAGTAAGAGTTACATAAGAAAGTGTGTAATAGAAAATAAACTAATGTATAACTAGGCATTTTTTAAAAAAAATTTTAAGTGGGAAACGGCAAAGGAGAAACATGGATCCACTCTTAAATGAAGTCAAGCTGTTCAAGAAACACATATTTGCAAACAAGACTCCTTTTTTTTTTTTTTTTTTTTTTTTTTTGAGACGGAGTCTCACTCTGTTGCCCAGGCTGGAGTGCAGTGGCCGGATCTCAGCTCACTGCAAGCTCTGCCTCAGCCTCCCGAGTAGCTGGGACTACAGGCGCCCGCCACCTCACCCGGCTAGTTTTTTTGTATTTTTTAGTAGAGACGGGGTTTCACCGTGTTAGCCAGGATGGTCTCGATCTCCTGACTTCGTGATCCGCCCGTCTCGGCCTCCCAAAGTGCTGGGATTACAGGCTTGAGCCACCGCGCCCGGCCGCAAACAAGACTCTTAAGGGAGATGGTGCTATATGACACCAAACTCTGCCAGCATGCACTGTGCTCATAAGCTTCTTTTTATAATCTATGCATTGATAGGCTAATTAACGCTATTTACAAGGCAATTTCTTTTTTTATTTTTTATTTTTTTATTTTTTTATTATACTTTAAGTTCTAGGGTATATGTGCATAACGTGCAGGTTTGTTACATATGTATACTTGTGCCATGTTGGTGTGCTGCACCCATCAACTCATCAGCACCCATCAATTCGTCATTTATATCAGGTATAACTCCCAACGCAATCCCTCCCCCCTCCCCCCCATGATAGGCCCCGATGTGTGATGTTCCCCTTCCAAAGTCCAAGTGATGTCATTGTTCAGTTCCCACCTATGAGTGAGAATATGCGGTGTTTGGTTTTCTGTTCTTGCCATAGTTTGCTAAGAATGATGGTTTCCAGCTGCATCCATGTCCCTACAAAGGACGGAAACTCATCCTTTTTCATGGCTGCATAGTATTCCATGGTGTATATGTGCCACATTTTCTTCATCCAGTCTGTCACAGATGGACATATGGGTTGATTCCAAATCTTTGCTATTGTGAATAGTGCTGCAATAAACATGCATGTGCATGTGTCTTTATAGCAGCATGATTTATAATCCTTTGGGTATATACCCAGTAGTGGGATGGCTGGGTCATATGGTACATCTAGTTCTAGATCCTTGAGGAATCGCCATACTGTTTTCCATAATGGTTGAACTAGTTTACAATCCCACCAACAGTGTAAAAGTGTTCCTATTTCTCCACATCCTCTCCAGCACCTGTTGTTTCCTGACTTTTTAATGATTGCCATACTAACTGGTGTGAGATGGTATCTCATTGTGGTTTTGATTTGCATCTCTCTGATGGCCAGTGATGATGAGCATTTTTTCATGTGTCTGTTGGCTGTATGAATGTCTTCTTTTGAGAAATGTCTGTTCATAACCTTTGCCCACTTTTTGATGGGGTTGTTTGTTTTTTTCTTGTAAATTTGTTTGAGATCTTTGTAGGTTCTGGATATTAGCCCTTTGTCAGATGAATAGATTGCAAAAATTTTCTCCCATTCTGTAGGTGGCCTGTTCACTCTGATTGTAGTTTCTTTTGCTGTGCGGAAGCTCTTTAGTTTAATTAGATCCCATTTGTCAATTTTGGCTTTTGCTGCCGTTGTTTTGGTGTTTTAGACATGCAGTCCTTGCCCATGCCTATGTCCTGAATGGTACTACCTAGGTTTTCTTCTAGGGTTTTTATGGTATTAGGTCTAACATTTAAGTCTCTAATCCATCTTGAATTAATTTTCATACAAGGAGTAAGAAAAGGATCGAGTTTCAGCTTTCTACTTATGGCTAGCCAATTTTCCCAGCACCATTTATTAAATAGGGAATCCTTTCCCCATTTCTTGTTTCTGTCAGGTTTGTCAAAGATCAGATGGCTGTAGATGTGTGGTATTATTTCCGTGGACTCTGTTCTGTTCCGTTGGTCTATATCTCTGTTTTGGTACCAGTACCATGCTGTTTTGGTTACTGTAGCCTTGTAGTATAGTTTGAAGTCAGGTAGCGTGATGCCTCCAGCTTTGTTCTTATGACTTAGGATTGTCTTGGCAATGTGGGCTCTTTTTTGGTTCCATATGAACTTTAAAGCAGTTTTTTCCAATTCTGTGAAGAAACTCATTGGTAGCTTGATGGGGATGACATTGAATCCATAAATGACCTTGGGCAGTATGGCCATTTTCACGATATTGATTCCTCCTATCCATGAGCATGGTATGTTCTTCCATTTGTTTGTGTCCTCTTTGATTTCACTGAGCAGTGGTTTGTAATTCTCCTTGAAGAGGTCCTTTACATCCCTTGTAAGTTGGATTCCTAGGTATTTTATTCTCTTTGAAGCAATTGGGAATGGAAGTTCATTCCTGATTTGGCTCTCTGTTTGTCTGTTACTGCTGTATAAGAATGCTTGTGATTTTTGCACATTGATTTTGTATCCTGAGACTTTGCTGAAGTTGCTTATCAGCTTAAGGAGATTTTAGGCTGAGACAATGGGGTTTCCTAAATACACAATCATGTCATCTGCAAAGAGGGACAATTTGACTTCTTCTTTTCCTAACTGGATACCCTTGATTTCGTTCTCTTGCCTGATTGCCCTAGCCAGAACTTCCAACACTATGTTGAATAGGAGTGGTGAGAGAGGGCATCCCTGTCTTGTGCCAGTTTTCAAAGGGAATTTTTCCATTTTTTCCCATTCAGAATGATATTAGCTGTGGGTTTGTCATAAATAGCTCTTATTATTTTGAGGTACGTTCCACCAATACCGAATTTATTGAGCGTTTTTAGCATGAAGGGCTGTTGAATTTTGTCAAAAGCCTTTTCTGCATCTATTGAGATAATCATGTGGTTCTTGCCTTTGGTTCTGTTTATATGCTGGATTACGTTTATTGATTTGCGAATGTTGAACCAGCCTTGCATCCCAGGGATGAAGCCCACTTGATCATGGTGGATAAGCTTTTTGATGTGCTGCTGAATCCGGTTGGCCAGTATTTTATTGAGGATTTTTGCATCGCTGTTCATCAGGGATATTGGTCTAAAATTGTCTTTTTTTGTTGTGTCTCTGCCAGGCTTTGGTATCAGGATGATGTTGGCCTCATAAAATGAGTTTGGGAGGATTCCCTCTTTTTCAATTGATTGGAATAGTTTCAGAAAGAATGGTACCAGCTCCTCCTTGTACCTCTGGTAGAATTCAGGTGTGAATCCATCTGGTTCTGGACTGTTTTTGGTTGGTACGCTATTAATAATTGCCTCCATTTCAGAGCCTGCTATTGGTCTATTCAGGGATTCAACTTATTCCTGGTTTAGTCTTGGAAGAGTGTAAGTGTCCAGGAAATTATCCATTTCTTCTAGATTTTCTAGTTGATTTGCGTAGAGGTGTTTATAGTATTCTCTGATGGTAGTTTGTATTTCTGTGGGGTCCGTGGTGATATCCCCTTTATCATTTTTTATTGCGTCTATTTGATTCTTCTCTCTTTTCTTCTTTATTAGTCTTGCTAGCAGTCTGCCAATTTTGTTGATTTTTTCAAAAAACCAACTCCTGGATTCATTGATTTTTTGGAGGGTTTTTTTGTGTCTCTATCTCCTTCAGTTCTGCTCTGATCTTAGTTATTTCTTGCCTTCTGCTAGCTTTTGAATGTGTTTGCTCTTGCTTCTCCAGTTCTTTTAATTGTGATGTTAGAGTGTCAATTTTAGATCTTTCCTGCTTTCTCTTGTGGGCATTTAGTGCTATAAATTTCCCTCTACACACTGCTTTAAATGTGTCCCAGAGATTCTGGTATGTTGTATCTTTGTTCTCATTGGTTTCAAAGAACATCTTTATTTCTGCCTTCATTTTGTTATGTACCCAGTAGTCATTCAGGAGCAGGTTGTTCAGTTTCCATGTAGTTGAGCCGTTTTGATTGAGTTTCTTAGTCCTGAGTTCTAGTTTGATTGCACTGTGGTCTGAGAGACAGTGTGCTATCATTTCTGTTCTTTTATATTTGCCGAGGTGTGCTTTACTTCCAATTATGTGGTCAATTTTGGAATAAGTGTGATGTGGTGCTGAGAAGAATGTATATTCTGTTGATTTGGGGTGGAGACTTCTATAGATGTCTATTAGGTCTGCTTGGTGCAGAGATGAGTTCAATTTCTGGATATCCTTGTTAACTTTCTGTCTCATTGATCTGTCTAATGTTGACAGTGGAGTGTTGAAGTCTCCCATTATTATTGTATGGGAGTCTAAGTCTCTTTGTAAGTCTCTAAGGACTTGCTTTATGAATTCGGGTGCTCCTGTATTGGGTGCATATATATTTAGGATAGTTCGTTTTTCTTGTTGAATTGATCCCTTTACCATTATGTAATGGCCTTCTTTGTCTCTTTTGATCTTTGATGGTTTAAAGTCTATTTTATCAGAGACTAGGATTGCAACCCCTGCTTTTTTTTTGTTCACCATTTGCTTGGTAGATCTTCCTCCAACCCTTTATTTTGAGCCTATGTATGTCTCTGCATGTGAGATGGGTCTCCTGAACACAGCAGACTGATGGGTCTTGACTCTTTATCCAGTTTGCCAGTCTGTGTCTTTTAATTGGAGCATTTAGTCCATTAACTTTTAAGGTTAATATTGTTATGTGTGAACTTGATCCTGCCATTATGATATTAACTGGTTATTTTGCTCATTAGTTGATGCAGTTTCTTCCTAGCCTCGATGGTCTTTACATTTTGGCATGTTTTTGCAATGGCTGGTACTGGTTGTTCCTTTCCATGCTTAATGCTTCCTTCAGGGTCTCTTGTAAGGCAGGCCTGGTGGTGACAAAATCTCTAAGCATTTGCTTATCTGTAAAGGATTTTATTTCTCCTTCACTTATGAAACTTAGTTTGGCTGGATATGAAATTCTGGGTTTAAAATTCTTTTCTTTAAGAACGTTGAATATTGGCCCCCACTCTCTTCTGGCTCATAGAGTTTCTGCCAAGAGGTCTGCTGTTAGTCTGATGGGCTTCCCTTTGTGGGTAATCGACCTTTCTCTCTGGCTGCCCTTAAGATTTTTTCCTTCATTTCAACTTTGGTGAATCTGGCAATTATGTGTCTTGGAGTTGCTCTTCTCGAGGAGTATCTTTGTGGTGTTCTCTGTATTTCCTGAATTTGAATGTTGGCCTGCCCTACTAGGTTGGGGAGGTTCTCCTGGATGATATCCTGAAGAGTGTTTTCTAACTTGTTTCCATTTTCCCCCTCACTTTCAGGCACCCCAATCAGATATAGATTTGGTATTTTTATATAATCCCATACTTCTTGCAGGCTTTATTCATTTCTTTTTCTTCTTTTTTCTTTTGGTTTCTCTTCTCGCTTCATTTCATTCATTTGATCTTCAATCGCTGATACTCTTTCTTCCAGTTGATCGAGTCGGTTACTGAAGCTTGTGGATTTGTCACGTATTTCTCGTGTCATGGTTTTCATCTCTGACATTTCATTTATGACCTTCTCTGCATTAATTATTCTAGCTATCAATTCTTCCACTCTTTTTTCAAGATTTTTAGTTTCTTTGCGCTGGGTACGTAATTCCTCCTTTAGCTCTGAGAAGTTTGATGGACTGAAGCCTTCTTCTCTCATTTCGTCAATGTCATTCTCTGACCAGCTTTGATCGGTTGCTGGCGATGAGCTGCGCTCCTTTGCAGGGGGAGATGTCCTCTTATTTCTTGAATTTCAAGCTTTTCTGCCCTGCTTCTTCCCCATCTTTGTGGTTTTATCTGCCTCTGGTCTTTGATGATGGTGACGTACTGATGGGGTTTTGGTATAGGTGTTCTTCTTGTTTGATAGTTTTCCTGCTAATAGTCAGGACCCTCAGCTGTAGGTCTGTTGGGGATTGCTTGAGGTCCACTCCAGACCCTGTTTGAACAAGGCAATTTCTTTAAGTAAATTCATGCACTGAATAACAACGTTTCAGTCAACAACCTTGGTCCTATAAGATTATAATGGAGCTAAAAGATCCCTGTTACCTAATGATGCTATCTGTAGCCATGGTAATGTAGCACAAGGCATTAATCGTGTGTTTGCAACGATGATGATATAAACAAACCTACTGTGCTATCAGTTGTATTAAAGTATAAATAATACAATTATGTACAATACATGATAGTTGATAATGATAATAAATGACTGTATTACTGCTTTATTTATTTATTTACTATGGTTTCCATCATTATTTTAGAGTGTACTCCCACCAATAAAGAAAAGCTCACTGTCAGGCAGGTCCCTCAGGAGGTATTCCAGAAGAAGGCATTGTTATCACTGGATGTGACAGCTCCATGCATGCTATTGCCCCTGAAGACCTTCTTGTGACCAAAAATGTGGAAGTCAAAGACAGTCATATTGATGATTTAAACCCTGTGAAGACTTAAGGTAATGTGCGTGTGTCTGTGTTTTAACTTTTCACAAAAAAGTTTAAATGTTCAAAAAAAACTAAACACAGAAAAAGTTTAAAGAGTAAGGATACTAAAAATATATATTTGTACAGATGTACAGTGTGTTTGTGTATTAAGCTATGCTATTACACGAGTCAAAATGTTAAAAACAATTAAGAAGTTTATAAAGTAAAAAAGTTATAGTAAGCTACAGATAATGCATTTTTGGGGAAGGAAAAAATTAAAATAAATTCAGTATAGCCTAGATTACAGTGTTTACAAAGTCTATAGTAAAGTGCAGTATTGTCTTAGGCCTTCACATTCATTCACCACTCACTCACTGACTTACCCAGATCAACTTCCAGTCCTGCAAGCTGGAACCTCCATTTATAGTAAATGTCCAATACAGGTATATCTTTTTATGTTTTTCTTTTATAAAGTAAAAAGCTAAGCCAGGCATTACTGAGATTTGTTGTTATTATCTTCTCTGTATTCATAAAATGAAGGAATTAAACAAAATAATAGGCAAGTACTTTATCCTGTATTTAAAAGGTACCAAGTTACAAGCATCTAATCCTCTCACTTAATCCTCACAAAATCCACTGTATATATTATAATTCCTCTTTTACACATGTGGAAAGTGAGGTTTGGAGAAGCCAAATCACTTGTTCAAAGACTTACACCCAGTTGCAAAAATGGAACTGGAAACTAGGAAGATCGACACCAAAGAGCAAACTCTCAACCACTTTGAGATTTCTAAGATCCCTTCCAGCCAAGCAATCCTGTTCTCTTGGTCATGGCTCTTCACGAAGAGATTGGACCTGGTGGTTGGAAAACATGAGGGGAGCTTTCCCATTGAGTGGGAAAACCCCTGGGGTTTTAGAACAAAACCAAGTAGCTGTTACATGTCTACACTGTGCCTTCACAGCAGGTTCCCTATTCTTTATGGTTGGAGATGGAAGCTCCCGGAACTCTGCAGCCCTGCTTGCATTTTCGTGGAGTGGAAAAAGTCCAACTAATGAGTTTCCTCATAGAGAAGACTGGCTCCGATCTCTCCTTGATTTGTCAACTGCATTTCTTTCTTTCTTTCTTTCTTTTTTTTTTTTTTTTTAATTATACTTTAAGTTCTGGTATACATGTGCAGAATATGCAGGTTTGTTACATTCTGCATTTTGTGCACATTCTGCACAAAATGGTGGATTGCTGCACCCATCAACCCGCCATCTACATTAGGTATTTCTCCTAATGCTATCCCTCCCCTTGCCCACCGCCACCTGACAGGCCGCAGTGTGTCACGTTCCCCTCTCTGTGTCCATGTGTTCTCATTGTTCAACTCCCACTTATGAGTGAGAACATATGGTTTTTGATTTTCTGTTCCTGTGTTAGTTTGCTGAGAATGATGATTACCAACTTCATCCATGTCCCTTCAAAAGGCATAAACTCATCCTTTTTATGGCTGTATAGTATTCCATGGTGTATATGAGCCATATTTTCTTTATCCAGTCTATCATTGATGGGCTTTGGGTTGGTTCCAAGTCTTTGGTATTGTTAATAGCACTGCAATAAACATATATGTGCATGTGTCTTTATAGTAGAATGATTTATAATGCTTTGAGTATATACCCAGTAATGTGATTGCTGGGTAAAATGATATTTCTAGTTTTAGATCCTTGAGATATCACCACACTGTCTTCCACAATGGTTGAACTAATTTACACTCCCACCAACAGTGGAAAAGTGTTCCTATTTCTCCACACCCTCTCCAGCATCTGCTGTTTCCTGACTTTTTAATGATCACCATTCTAAATGGTGTGAGATGGTATCTCATTGAGGATTTGATTTGCATTTCTCTAATGACCAGTGATGATGAGCTTTTTTCATGTTTGTTGCCCACATAAACATCTTCTTTTGAGAAGTGTCTGTTCATATCCTTTGCCCATTTTTGATGGGGTTATTTTTTTTCTTGTAAATTTGTTTAAGTTCTTTGTAGATTCTGGATGTTAGTCCTTTGTCAGATGGATGGATTGCAAAAATTTCTCTTATTCTACAGGTTTCATGGTCACTCTGATGATAGTTTCTTTTGCTGTGCAGGAGCTCTTCAGTTTAATGAGATTCCATTTGTTAATTTTGGCTTACGAAAACCTAGGCAATACCATTCAGGACATAGGCATGGGCAAAGACTTCATGACTAAAACACTAACAGCAATGGCATCATTTTTATGTTCTATACTGTCTTCTTACTGTATTCTTTCTCTGTTTAGAAATGTTTAGATACACATATACTTACCCTGATATTACAATTGCCTACAGTATTCAGGACAGTGATATGATGTACTAGTTTGCAGTCTAGGACCAATAGGTTATACCATATAGCATAGGAGTGTAGGAGTGTAGTGGGCTATAGCATCTAGGTTTGTGTAAGTACACTCTATGATGTTTGCCCAACAAAATTGCCTAATGATGCAATTATCAGAATGTATACTTGTAGTTAAGCAGCATATGACTGTACTTTTAATATTCTTCATACAGCCTTTTATTTATTCTGTTCGGAAATCATAAACCTACATTTTTGTCATGTCGTTTATTCCAACAAATCTTTTCTTCAATTAATGCAAGTCAGTGACGTACATTTCCTAAGCTATCCATTATATGGTCATTTATTTACACAAACACACAAACACATACACACAAACACACACACACATATAATGTTCTAGCCAGACAGTTACTTTAACCTTCTGGCAACCAAAAAGTGATAATTTTTAATGTCATTTTTATTTTGTAGAGTGAAATAATGTACGTTATACAAGTTAATACACTTCCCTTAATAATTTAGAAGGAAAAGGTCAACCTTTATTAGTAAACAGAGACAAAGTCTCTTATTTATATTTAATAGTTCTAAGTACTTTTAAGTATTAAAGACTTGAATATCAGGTACAACACCTAGTTTGGAGAATCAAATTTTATATATTTCTGAAGTTAAGACATTGTTTTCTTTGTGATACTATCACCACAATAAATTTCTAACCTTAACACTAAATATTTACACTGCTTTTCCTGCAGACATCTAATGAAAATGTAAAAATTTCTTTATGAATAGTTTGATAGTTCTGAGTAATATTACAGGTGTGTCTTTCCTAAAATAATCCAATCTATAAATACATTGCAAAAAGTGAAGGTGTGTTTAGTCTAGATTATTTGTTAGGATATCACTGGGATCTGCTTATAACACCAGGTATATGATAGACATTAAAGAAATATTGATGACCACATGAAGGAAAGGAGTGAGGAGAAGGGAGAAGCTAAATACAGAGAGCTATAATACTTATCCTACAGATGATAACATTTGCATGAATGGTTTAATTAAGAGCGGTTGGAAGGAATACCCAAGCTTATATTTAGATCCCTGTGCATCACCTAGAAAAATAAATGAAATTTAACTGCGTTTTATTTTCATGAGCCAGTCTTACATTTATCCTGGTTATAAAAAGAAATGCTACAAATTTGTATACTACACAGTCTGCTGATTTACGTAGAAGGAATAAAAATTTAAATGTATATGAAAAGTCTTTGTTCTTTATATAAAATCTGGATAACTTGCCTGAGAGGAAAATTTTTCAAAAAACAATATTGGCCATTATTTGACTGAATAATATCTAGGGCTCTTGAGCATACAAAAGAGTTAACTTTTTGTGACATTGTGATATATAAAATAAAAAAAATTTTAAAGGTAGAAAATTAGCTCTGTAGTCCTAGATTTGCCTGTTTATAGCTATGCATGTACCTAGGCATGTGTAACTTCTGGGGCCTATATTATTTAGTTAAAATTGCTGAAATTGTTTTTATATTTAAAGTCATACTATGGTAGAATTTATAAAGTTAACTTTTTTAGTCATTCCTGCAAATAGATGATTGTGGCAATCTATATTACAGATTTGATTATTTGCCTAAAATCTAGTTATGTTCATGTGAATAATGAAATTGTTTTGTGCATGTAATCATAGTGTCTGGGATGAATTAGCTAAGAAAAAAAAAAACAAGTTAGATCTTTTAAAATATTGTTTTTCACAAATAATAAAGACCTGTAGCAGATCCCTTTGAATAAACAAAAGTACTTGTAAATAGAGTGAAAATATGATCTGAAATCCTTGAATAAATGCCTGGCAACTGTTAAATTGGTTCATTTAAAGAAATGATAATCCCATTGGTAGCTTACAAAAAAGAAAAATCACAGTGGTTGTTTTAAGAGTTATAAGAGACTATTTAAATTATAATTAACCCTGAATAAATAATCTTTAAATCCATTTACCTCAAGGTCACTGATTCCTCCTATACTTCATACAAACATTTATAGCCATATAGAAGTCATTTTTATCCAAATAAATTTCAAATAAACATTTGGTAAAGAAAATGTCATATTTGACAGTAAATACATCACATTTTTAAAATGTAAATGCAAAACATCCTTTCAAAGTAAATGCACCACACTTCTTTTTAAGTCATATTATCTATACAGAAGACAACACTCATTGACTTTTCTTATTTACAGCTAGCTACTATTCATCAATCCAATAATAGGAAGCTTCTTCCTATATATATGTAATGTTTAATATTAATAGTGTAGCTCAGAGTTATACACCTACTTACTACATTCCTTGGATAATGTGAGATAAAATGTATGTATCTATGAATATTAGCTTAGTTTAGATATCTTTATTATATTAAGCAAGACATTTATTTCTAAAAGTAATTAAATATAGTGTTTCCAAGTTGACTCTTCCCAAAATTCAGTGATGTTGAGTGGAAGTGTTATTTCAACCAGGTTTGAGAGCGCCTAAGATTAAATGAAAGTTTCTTTAAAAATTATGATAAACATATAAAATGGTTGCTACCGAAATTCAAGTTTTAAGGAGAAAGTGAGCTTTTAAAGTTGTGGTTTTTAAATGACACATCTTTCTTTTTGGTAGATAAAGAAATGTCAAGTGATGAGAATAAACTAGAAACACCTCACAAGGTAGCAGATGAGCTTTAAGATGTGCTCCTAGACTGCATCCATGGACTACTTCTTGTGAGTCTGCGATGAGATAAGGAGTTTGTGAGCAGGTTAATGAACTATGCTCTTTTGCAAAGTATGCTGCATATATAAAAAAGTTCAGAAGACCAAATACAGTATCACAGGGTTGACAAGTATAAAATTGCCAGCAGAGTTCACAATCCATCCGAAGGCTCTGGGAAGCGTTCATCCCTTGCCTCTCCTGGCTTCTACTGGCTGCCAGCATCTTGTTTTGTTGCTGCAAAATTCCAATATCTGTTTTACTGATCACATTGTCTTCTATTGTTATCTGTGAAGTCTTTCTCTGCCTCGTAAAGACACCTGTAATTGTATTTTGAGCCCACTGTATAATCGAGAATAATATCCCTATACCAAGATCTTTGATATAACGTCTATAAAGTCTTTTCCATGTAACATTCATAGGTTGCCAGAATTAAGATGTGTATATCTTTATAAGGCCATTACCCAGCCTATTACAACATTAAACAAATTAATTAAACATTTACTAGCAAACAAGAACTAAAAAATAAATAATACATTCACTATTCATTAACTTAAGGCAAGTTGAATAATTTGATGGTGAGACAAAATACATTTTCCTTCCATAGTGTACTTTTTGACCCCTAATAATACATAATTTGTTACAAGTTATCTCTCTTCTTAATAAATTTTAATATAAAAAAGTTCTCATTGTTAGTTTAAAATTTTAATTGTTAAGAGCATTATAAATTGCGTTACATTTTCTATTGCTAAATGATGAAAAACTTTGGTATGAAACATTTTTCCATTTATGTAATAATGCATAATCTTTAATTTTACATGTGCATGTACCATATTAAATGCACAATAATTTGTAAGGCATCCTGAAATTTTCAGAAAACATCAGTCAATCGAAAAATAAATTACTGTCTTTATTTCACAGTGGCTGAACAATTCAATCTTGCTTATATTTAATAGCAGTTAAATCTTTATTACAAATACCCAAAGATACTTTTCATTAATTTTTCTTTCTTTCTTTTTTTTTTTTTTTTTTTTTTTTTTTTGAGACGGAGTCTTGCACTGTCACCCAGGCTGAAGTGCAGTAATGCGATCTCAGCTCACTGCAAGCTACGCCTCCTGGGTTCACGCCATTCTCCTGCCTCAGCTTCCCAAGTAGCTGGGACTACAGACGCCTGCCACCAGGCCCCTCTAATTTTTTTTTTCATGTTTTTAGTAGAGACAGGTTTTCACCGTGTTAACTAAGATGGTCTTGATCTCCTGACCTCACGACCCGCCTGCTTCAGCCAAAGTGTTGGGATTACAGGCGTGAGCCACCGCTCCCAGCTAATTTTTCATCTTACAGAGCTGTGTTATTTTAATGTTCTCTCTCAAGTTAGATAGATTTTGACAAAGATACTCTTTTGGACCAAACCTTAGACAGTCCCCTCTGAGTTTCAATATAGGCCCCATCCTTGGGCATGTCCTCCAAGAGCCCAGTTTTCGCAAGAATCCTATAAAGCTGGTTTAGCCAGCATCCCCAGCACTTAATATCTGATCATGCTGGTTGGCCTTCAGCAAGAATCCTACTAGGTAAGTGAAACCAAAGTTCTGCCTTCCCTCTGAAGTTTCCAACTAGTAATTTTTCATCCACTTACCCTTGCCCAGCTTCTTGGCTATAAACTCACACCTTTTGTTTTTGTGTTTGGAATTGAGCCCAATTTCTCTCACCCACTGCAAAACTTCATTGCAGTAGTCCCTATACTTATTCTGATAGTCCAGAATAAAGTCTGCATTGCTATTTTAACAAGTGTCCTGAATAATTTTTCTTTAAACAGTTTGAATTGCATTCTGCAGCAGCAAATGCATATGTATTACACATTTTTGTTCTTCTTAAAAATGTGAAGGCAAAGCTAAAAGGCCACCAGAGACTAAATGAAATCAAGGACCAAAGAATTAGAGTGTATGGATACATGCACACAATTTTGTCTCTTGGCCTCATGTCTCAGTTTTATGTGCCTCTTAGAGTTAAATTATTAAATTATTTAAATTAAACTTACACCAACGAGCTGCTCTTTCAGGATTTGGTTTTCCTTTTCTGGTGATTCCTACAGAGCAGTGCATTCTGCAGATAGGGTACTGAAATATTTATTGTTACTTTTTTTTCTCCCTCTTGATAAATGGTACCTTTTCTTTCTTAATTGTTCTGCATTTAGACACAGGAATATTTATTTTTACAAAAGTTTTTATTTATAATTTGAAGAACCCATGCTTCATAACTTCATCTGGCTATAATTGCTGTAGAAGATGGTCATATCTGATGTAAGGTAGGGGTCTCCAAGCCCTGGGCTGTGGACTAATACTAGACCCTGGCCCGTTAGGCTCTGGACCACACAGCAGGAGGCAAGTGGCAGGTGAGTGGAGTGAAGCTTCGTCTGCATTTACAGCTGTTCCCTGACGCTCATGTTACTGCCTGAGCTTCACCTACTGTCAAATCAGCAGTGGCATTAGATTTTCATAGGAACTGGAACCCTATTGTTAACTGCGCATGTGCGGGATCTAGGTTGTGTGCTACTTATGAGAATCTAATGATGCCTGATGATTTGAGATGGTACTGACGTGGCGATGCTAGCGCTGGGACGCAGCTGCAAATACAGGTTAACATTAGCAGAGAGGTTTAACTGCACAGAGACCATAATAAATCAACTGCACAGAGACCATAATACATCAATTCTTGCAGACTCATATCAAAACCCTATCAGTGAGTGACAAGTGACAAGTTGCAGCTGGTGGCATACTTTACATAAGAATCCAACACTTATTTTAGTCAGTGTGTGGTCTGCCCATTATTTTATCTACCACTTCCACCTGTGCCACTTTCCCACACTGTGAGAAATACTAGTCACAGTTTTTATCTTTTTTAAGCTCCCAAGCTAACCCTAGCCAGAACAAGTGAAAAACAAACATCACTGGGGAGTTTATTTGAAAAGGGAGAAAAACCCAATGATGCAACAACAGAAGACTCTAACATGACCACGAAAAATAAAGCTGTATTTAGAAGCGTATGCCTACCTACCAAGTCCTACTTAAAGTATGGGTTCATTGCAACAGGTGATTTACATCCTACAGGCACACTTTGTATACTATGTGGCGACTGGCTATCCAATGAAGTCATGAAACCTTCAAAACTGTTTTGCCACATGGAGACGTCCTGTGTCAAAAGACAAGCCTTTGGACTTTTTTTAATGAATAAAACGTAACCACGAAGAACAGAAGCAGTTACTGAAGGCCACCACTTCATCAAATGTGTCTGTACTGAGAGCAAAAATTCTTAGCAGCTACCTGCATTGCTAAATCTAAGAAGCCCTTTACCTTTGCTGAAGAGTTTATCTTGCTTGCTATTAAGAACATTTGTCATGAACTTTTAAGAGAGACTGTAGTTCAGAAGGTGGCATGTGTTCCTCTATCAGCTAGCAACATAATTAAATGAACTGATGAAATAGTAGAGGATATTGACATACAGTTGTTAGAGAGGATTAATGAGTCACCATGGCATGCAATCCAGGTTGACAAATCTACCGATGTTGACAACAAGGCAACAATGCTTGTTTTCATGTGATAGATTTTATAGCAAGATGTGCATGAGTATATGTTATGTGCACTTTTGTTGCCAACCAACATCACAGATGCAGAACGATTAGAGTCTTTGAATGATTACATATCAGGAAAACTGAATTGGTCATTTTGTGGTGGTATATGCACAGTGTGGCTGTCATGACGAGCAACGACTGGGTTCAAGTGGGCAGATAAAGTGGCTGCTTTCAAAGCCAAGCTGGTATTATGGGGGAACGAATAAACACTGGGATTTCTGACATGTTTCAAACATTAGCAGAGATCTTGAAAGAGACTGAGCCAGGGTCTTCTTTCTCCCAGTTGGTGCATGATCACCAATCTCAGCTTTCAAAAGAGGTTGGGCCTTACTTCCCAAATACAAAAGACTCTCAAACTGGGAAGAAATGGATCTGCTATTTATTTGTAAATAAGCCAGGTGAATCAATTTTGTCTCTACTAGGAGAGGATCAGCTGCTTCAGATCACAAATGACAGTGGTCCTAAAAGTATGTTTGAGACAACTTCAACTCTCCATATGTTCTGGATTAAAGGCAGAATATCCTGAGATTGCAACAAAAGCACTGAAAAACCTACTTCCATTATCAACATCCTGTCTTTGTGAAGCAGGGTTTTCTTCAGTGAAAGCAACTAAAACAAGATTACAGCATAGGAGGGACATAAGCAACATACTTTGGGTGTCACTGTGCCCCATCACCCCCATCTAGTTGCAGAAAAACAAGCTCAGGGCTCCCACTGATTCTACATTATGGTTAGTTTTATAACTGTTTCATTATATATTGCAATGTAATAATAATAGAAATAAAGCGCACAATAAATGTAATGCATTTGAATCATCCCAACACCATCCCTTGACATGGCTCATAAAAAATTGTCTTCTCTGAAACCAGTCACTGGTGCCAAAATGGTTGAGGACCACTGATGTAGGGTGTTTCCTTTTTTTTTTTTTTTTTGAGACGGAATCTTGCTCTGTTGCCCAGGCTAAAGTGCAACGGCGCAATCTCAGCTCACTGCAACCTCCGCCTCTGCTTCCGGAGCTTAAGCGATTCCCTGTCTCAGTCTCCCGAGTAGCTGGGATTATGGGCATGTGCCACCATGCTCGGCTAATTTTTGTATTTTTAGTAGAGATGGGATTTCCTCATCTTGGCCAGGCTAGTCTTGAACTCCTGACCTCGTGATCCACCTGCTTTGCCTCCCAAAGTGTTGGGATTACAGGCATGAGCCACCTCGCCTGGTTGGGTGTTTCTATTTATTTATTTATTTATTTATTTATTTATTTATTTATTTAGAGATGGAGTCTCACTCTGTCCTCAGACTAGAGTGCAGTGGCACTGTCTTGGCTCACTGCAACCTCTGCTTGCAACCTCCGCCTCTGGTGTTCAAGCAATTCTCCTGTCTCAGCTTCCCGAGTAGCTGGGACTACAGGTACTCGCCACCACACCCAGGTAATTTTTGTATTTTTAGTAGAGACAGGGTTTCACCATTTTGGCCAGGATGGTTTCAGTCTCTTGACCTCCTGATCTGCCTGCCTTGGCCTCCCAAAGTGCTGGGATTATAGGCGTGAGCCACCGTGCTGGGAACAGGCTGGGTGTTTCTTGTATATGCTATAATCCTGACCATTTAAAATCAATTTTTCTTTGATTTTTATTTTCAATTAATTTGATCATAGCTTAGATTACATGACCTCTCTAAGTGTTAGTGCACCTTAAAACTGTGTTTCTTGGATCACTCAAACAGTTCAGACAAATTTTCAAACACTACGAAGAGAGACTCCAACATAAGGAAAATGTGTACTCTTACTTATAGTAAAAACAATTGGTAAGTTAACCAACCTATGAACACCATTCCTCAATTTAAGGGATTGACTCTGATAACTGTGTCTGTACAATCTCAGTACATAGGAAATATTGGATGGGGCAAAGTGTTTATACTAGATTCAAGCTGAATCAAGCAAATTCTCATTTAAGGAATTTTGAATTGAAGGATAAAGACACTATTTTCTCTCTGCAGGTCTCATTGAAAGTTAGCTACAGTAACCAAAACAGCATGGTACTGGTACCAAAACAGAGATATAGACCAATGGAACAGAACAGAGTCCTCAGAAATAATACCACACATCTACAGCCATCTGATCTTTGACAAACCTGAGAGAAACAAGAAATGGGGAAAGGATTCCCTATTTAATAAATGGTGCTGGGACAACTGGCTAGCCATAAGTAGAAAGCTGAAACTCGATCCTTTCCTTACCCCTTATACGAAGATTAATTCAAGATGGATTAGAGACTTAAATGTTAGACCTAATACCATAAAAACCCTAGAAGAAAATCTAGGTAGTACCATTCAGGACATAGGCATGGGCAAGGACTTCATGTCTAAAACACCAAAAGCAACGGCAGCAAAAGCCAAAATTGACAAATGGGATCTAATTAAACTAAAGAGCTTTTGCACAGCAAAAGAAACTACCATCAGAGTGAACAGGCAACCTACAGAATGGGAGAAAATTTTTGCAACCTACTCATCTGACAAAGGGCTAATATCCAGAATCTACAAAGAACTCAAACAAATATACGAGAAAAAAACAAACAACCCCATCAAAAAGTGGGCAAAGGATATGAACAGACATTTCTCAAAAGAAGATATTCATACAGCCAACAGACACATGAAAAAATGCTCATCATCACTCGCCATCAGAGAAATGCAAATCAAAACCACAATGAGATACCATCTCACACCAGTTAGAATGGCAATCATTAAGAAGTCAGGAAACAACAGGTGTTGGAGAGGATGTGGAGAAATAGGAACACTTTTACACTGTTGGTGGGATTGTAAACTAGTTCAACCATTATGGAAAACAGTATGGCAATTCCTCAAGGATCTAGAACTAGATGTACCATATGACCCAGCCATCCCACTACTGGGTATATACCCAAAGGATTATAAATTATTCTACTACAAAGACACATGCACACGTATGTTTATTGCGGCACTATTCACAGTGGCAAGGACTTGGAATCAACCCAAATGTCCATCTGTGACAGACTGGATTAAGAAAATGTGGCACATATACACCATGGAATACTATGCAGCCATAAAAAAGGATGAGTTTGCGTCCTTTGTAGGGACATGGATGCAGCTGGAAACCATCATTCTTAGCAAACTATCACAAGAAGAGAAAACCAAACACCGCATGTTCTCACTTATAGGTGGGAACTGAACAATGAGATCACTTGGACTCGGGAAGGGGAACATCACGCACTGGGGCCTATTATGGGGAGGGGGAAGGAGGGAGGGAGTGCATTGGGGAGTTATACCTGATATAAATGATGAATTGATGGGTGCTGACGAGTTGATGGGTGCAGCACACCAACATGGCATAAGTTTACATATGTAACAAACCTGCACGTTATGCACATGTACCCTAGAACTTAAAATATAATAAAAAAAAAAAAAAAAAAGAAAGTTAGGTATTTTGACTGGTCATTCACCAGATGTTCAGAGGTGCAATGAAATCTGTTAATATAGAAAACAATAAGCGGAAAACATGCAGCCCTACCAATACAAAGTGACAAGTTTTCACCTTTTTACAAAATTTTTTGTTTTTTTGAGATGGAATCTCACTCTGTTGCCCAGACTGAAGTGCAGTGGAGCAATGTCTGCTCACTGCAACCTCTGCTTCCTGGGTACAAGCAATTCTCCTGCCTCAGCCCCCTTAGTAGCTGGGATTACAGGCATGCACCACACCAGGCTAATTTTTGTATTTTTAATAGAGATGGGGTTTTGCCGCATTGACCAGGCTGGTCTCAAATTTCTGACCTCAAGTGATCCACCCACCTTGGCCTCTCAAAGTGCTGGGATTACAGGTGTGAGCTACCACTCTTGGCCAATTTTTCACACTCTGTCAGTTTCTTGTTTCTTTCTCTTTTCCTCTTTATTTTTATTTCTTAATTTTAGTGATGGGGTCTTGCTCTGTTGCCCAGGCTGGAGTGCATGGTGGCATGCTGATAGCGCACTGTAATCTTGAACTCTTGGGCTCAAGTGACCCTCTCACCTCAGCCTCCTGAGGATCTGGGACTACAAGCACATGCCATAATGCCTTGCTAATTTTATTTTATTTTTTGTAGAGTTAGGGTTCATTTAGTTGCCCAGACTGGTCTGGAAGTCCTGACTTCAAGTGATCCTTCTGCCTGGGCCTCCCAGATGCTGAAATTACAGGTGTGAGCCATTGTGTGAGGGCTCGCTGTTTGAGTTTCTAATTTTAGTCCATCATATAGCATTATTGTATTGGCCTGTTCTCACACTGCTATAAAGATAATACCTGAGACTGGGTAATTTATAAACAAAAGAGATTTCATGGACTCACAGTTCTGCATGGCTGGGTAGGCTTCAGGAAACTTACAATCATGGCAGAAGGTGAAGGTGAAGCAGGGCATGTCTTACAGGGCGGCAGGAGAGACAGAGAGCCCAGGGTAAATGTGAAGCACTTACCAAACAACCGGGAGAATAGCATGGGGAAACTGCTCTCATGATCCAAACGCCTCCCACCAGGTTCCTCCCTCAACATATGGGGATTACAACTGGAGATGAGATTTGGGTGGGAACGCAGAGCCAAACCATATCAACAACTGTGCTTGCTTGAACCTGTGTTTCAACAGTTATTGTATCTTGAAGCCAGACAAATGCTTACTTAAATATCTTCTCACATTTTTGGCATATAATGAAAGACAAATATACTCACCCTCAAAAAATGGCTGCCTTTTACAATATTAAAATTGATAGACCAAGGGCCTGATTCAGTAGAGCAAGTATGATCCTAAATTGAAGAAATAAGATTTTAATTTTGAGTTTCTAAGTTTATTAAATTTCTTTGGTTTATTATTGTTTTAGTCAAACTCGACAATAGTTATTTCCTCTTGGTATTTTTTTTCAATTTATTGAAAATACCATTTTTAAAAAAAATCTAGAATGTCTGTTCAAAGGTTTTTCTATTTGTTGAATTATAATCTATAGTTACTATTTACTGAGAGCCTAAAATCTGCCAAACCCTCTTTTTCATTTATTTTCCACAATATCCTGTAGAGAAATGGATATATCTGTAAATGTATTGCAAGTTCAATTTGAAATTCAAACATCTGAAGTGTCCTGTCATAATGTCCTATCCCAGCTGTTCACTTCCATGAAGGATCATATCTCTAATTTTTGCATTATTTCATCAAAATTCAGTCATAGGCAATGTAAATCTTCTGCTCTTTTATTTTAAGGCACTATAGCTAACACTTGCTTCAGTTTGCATATTTCCTTTGGCTAGCTTCTCTCCTTTTTAGGAGCAATTCAGTAAACAAGGAGAGAAAAATATAATTCCTAGATCAAATTTAGAGTAAAGAAAAAAGTCAAAGAAATCAATTTTCTAATCCCAGACTCAGGTTATGGATTTATCTTATAACAGCAGACTAGCCAGGTCATAGTTTTCATTTTGGAGAAACTCCTATATAAATGGACACAGAGGCAAATCTGAGATAAGATTCCCAATGTGAGACAGAGGACATTTCCAACATGTTGCATCCAGAGTTAGGCACATGGCACACATCATCACCTTATATTTTACTTTCTATAGCCAGTCTGATTATAATATTTTGGTAAAGAAATACTTGTCATCAACTTCACCAAGTCCTGTTCAAGATTGTTGGGGATTTATGCTAATATGACTATAATTTACATATTTGAAATGTATCATTTTAGTAGTCTTTTCCCTTAAATTTTGAGATTAAATCTGTACTTTCATAGATACTGACAGTTTAAGTATTTTAAAATTATCTAATGTTAATATGCTTTTGCTTTTTAATGCGGGTAGAAGATAATAATCTATTTTAAATATGCAGTAGATACATGTTAAGTAAGGTTGTATGTCTTTTCTCCTGTTAATCTTCTTTTTGAAAGTTGATTTTTCAGTGAAACTTCAAAGTCCTATGAGTCTGTCTACAGAAGAAGACCATTAGACCAATGACCAGTTTTGTTTGGTTTAAAATCATTCAAAAATTTAGATCAGAATGAGTAAGCTAAGGGGAACACTGAATGCTAGTCTTGCTTAGAAACACTATGATGCTATTCAGTTTCTCTGTTTTTGCCCATATAAACAACCCTCTGATTTTGCTGCTTTGTAACACCGACCAAAGGAATGGCCTTGTATTCTGTGCTTCCTGTACAGCTATCCTCAAACTTAGTTTTGTTTGAATAGATTTCATTTTAAATTGGAAAAAGTAAATAAAAAAAGAAAAACATAAAAATGCAGTATATTGCTGAAGTCTTCTCCAACAATATATTCGGTAACAGTAGGTATATGTGCATGTGTGCATTACATGTGCATGTGTGTATATTACACATGTACACATACATAAATGCACATAGAGATGAATGTATGTGCATGTACATAATTTTTAAGTACTAAATTTTTAAGTACTAAAAATAATCCTAAACATCAATACTTTACAAATGTAGTAAAATGTACCTATTTTATGCAATTTTGCTTATTTGTTGGTTTAGTTTGTTTTTAAATTTTCCTCTTCATGCATTTGATGAATAGCAAAGAATCACTGCTTTCATATCTGTGTAAAGATGAAAAATTAAACTTTTAAAGGAAACACAACCCCAAGAAAATGTGATTTTTAATGGTTCATTAAAGACTGAAAAAGCAAAAAGTATTTGTCAAATAATATTCCCACCTGTACAGAGATAGGAAATTCTTATTTTTAGGAAGAAAGTCACTTTTCTGAAAAGAAATGTTTTCCAGTTCCAAGAAAAAAGTAAGAAAGGAATACACAATGATAAATATCGAAGTGATGGGTAAATGAAGTATGAAGAGACGAAAATAAATGGAAACCTTTTTTAATGTGGAGGGTGTTTTAACCTGCAGGAAACATGTTAAATAAGAAAAAAAGGAGTATGTACATTTAAAATAGGAAATTATGATGTCTCATTTTTGCATTCAAGCTTACGTCCCTCCAATTTAGCAAGCTATGTTTTATTATAGGCATTCTTTTATAAAGTTGATAAGATGTTTTCTTCTTCCAGAAACTCTATTTTCCAGGCAGGCCTAAATTTGAGAGCTTTACCTGAAGATGTATTACTCATCCGTCATTAAAGCACCGTCACCTCAATGATATATAGTTCCAATACATCATCAGATTGCCATCACCCCCATGATGTATTACTTACACTGAAGTAGCTGTCAGGAACAGGTTGTGGAAACTCAGCAACTTTTAATATATTCTTTTAAAAAAGATTATAAACATTTCTTCCCATGAAAAACTCCTTGGTGAATGTAGCTTGACTCAAAATGTAACTTTATCTTTACATTCCAGAGCATAATATGTTTGCCCTTATGTTTTCGGTTACCCATCATTAACAGCTGAAAATTGATAAGACCAAAGTCCTTTGTGGCTGTCTATAGAAGAAGACCATCAGACCAAGGACAAACTTTGTGTGGTTTAAAATCATTCAAACATTTACCCATCAGAATGAGCTACAGTCACTCTCAGAGAAATTTGAGGATATTTTCATAATGAAACCATTTCTCCAAATAGGTTGCAACTCCTCTTTCTGCTTAACAATTGACAAAACGAATCGCTAAAATACTATAGTCTAACATTGTCCCCTTCATTGCTGAATGACAGCAATATTTATGATATTGTGCCTAGAGGTAAATAAAAGATCCCTTAACTTGTAATTTGATGAATCATCAACAGTTTACTCACATTTGAATTCAATAGACTTTTGCACATTATTTGCAGCTATTTTCGGGAAACAAATTCATTTTTATAGTCAAGAATGTTTTAATTTTAGGGAACATGAATTGTTATACTGTCTCAAGTCAAGAGGAGGTGTTTGGAATCAAGATATCAGTATCTAGGAGTCCCACCTTTCCCCAAGGAGCTACATCGTTTTTCATGGACAGCTGTTCTATCCCCTTCTTTCTTTTCATAAACAAGACCAGCTGTCTTCTATAGCTCCCCTGATATGTTTCATCCCACAATTAGGTACTTTTAAACTTATAATTGGGGTGATCATTATCTGTTTTTCAGCAGTTTTCTAAATCGGAATTCCAGGGCAGGAGAGTTTGGTGCGTTTCCTTGGGCAGTATCCAACCTGATTAAATTAGCTGATAAACTGTGTTAAGAAGCCTTTACCATTAAACAGGTGCACTGCTCTTTGGTGGTGGGAATGGGGAGAAAGGATATCCTCATAAGAACAAATGCTGACTATGAATTCAAAAGGGTAGAAGCTTATTTTTATTTTTATATTATCTAGAATACAGCGACACAACTCTAAAACATTCCCAGCAAGACTTTCTAAAATTATTTTAAGTGATACAGTTTCATCCAGATGAATAAAGACCTCAGAAGATTTCTCCTAATAAAGACTCAGCAATTTTGTGGTTATTATTTTTTTATAAAACAGGAAATAATACAGATATGTCCAAAAACCTAGAGCTTATCCCAGAAAAAAACACTGGTCATCCAAGCATACCTCACTGTAGTGCTTGTCACAGGGTGAGTATTGAATGTTCATCTAATAAATGGGGAAATGGATGGTAGAACAATGTCTTTTTAAATTTGATAACACTGGTGTGATAAAATTAGCACTGAGTTATAAATGCCAGAACTGATATTGGCATAGCAACAACCTTTTAAAAATTCACTTAACAGCTGTTTTAATTGAATAAGGCAATGAGTATTGAATTTATTTAAGATTCAACATATAAAATGTCCCACTCAAAAGTGCACGCGCACACACACACACAGACACACACACAATTTGTGTTAAATAATGATATAGGGAGATCTGCCTCTTGAAAACAGGAAAAAGATACTCAATGGTATCACAAAAATATGAGCAGCATTTCCTCTATTAGAAAGCTTTAACACCTGAGCTGATGTTCCATTGATTTATGACAACCAGTTTCAACTGAGATAATTTTATAGTAGGTAAAGAAAGGTAAATTCCACATTTACCTTCATAAAGCACATTTTAACATTTTAACCTCTTTAGCAAAGCTAGCTAGGTAATATGTGGAAGAAATAAAGTCAGTGGAGAATTTATACTTGGGAGAAGTTACAAAGTATTGCTAATATTTGAAGACCAATGACCACAAGAATTCATATCAAGTGTTCCAGTTAGGGAATAGCACAGGATGCATATATTGAAATTATTTGGAGTAAAACCTTGGCCATATACTTTGATGTACATTTTTATTCCTGCTTTTATAACTGGACAAAGATAAGAATGTGAAACAATTGTGATTTGAACATACTTTTGCTTCTGAGCTTCTTTGAGCACTTTTTAAATGAAAATGAGTATGACAAGTAAGTGTGGTTAAACTCATTTCACATCTGAATTACATTAATCAAAATATTACTGCTATAAATTATCAAAATTTATACTAGTAGTGGTGACATTTCTATACTTATCAAGCAAGAATATTTAAAGTGCACAACTAAAGAGAAATTTTGATAAGGTACTCAATTTAGATTGTTAAGAATTACTAGTAAATATATTTATAATACCATTTCAGATTACCTTAAATCACCTGCTTGCAAAAACAACTTTATAGATTAGAAGCAATCTCAGTAACTAGAACTATGTCTTAAACTTTTTTTTTTCTTTTCTTTCTTTTTTTTTTTTTTTTTGGTTTTTGAGACGGAGCTTCGCTGTTGTTGCCCAGGCTAGAGTGCAGTGGCACAATCTTGGCTCACTACAACCTCCGCCTCCTGGGTTCAAGCGATTCTCCTGCCTCAGCCTCCCTAGTAGCTGGGATTACAGGTACCCACCTGTAAGTTGTAAATCAAATGATATGGAAAAGAAGAAAAAGCAAATAGCTTTATAGTAGTGATTCTCACTGTGTAGCATCTATAGCAGCAGCAGGAGCTTGATACTGTAGAAATTCATCTTCTCAGGCCACTACTGAATCTGAAACTCCAGAAACAGGAATGGTAATCTGTATTATTAGAAGCTTTCATAGTGATTCTGATGCATGCTAAAAATTGGGTACCACAGGTTTAAACAATGCACATTCAACAAGGATTGTTGAATGATCCATAGAGGAGTAATGCAATTCTTATACATAGCAATAAAACAATGATAACAACAAAAATTGTATAACTATGGAACAAAAACAATGAGACTTTGAAGCAAATATGAGAAACAGTTCATAGAAGATACAGAATGTTAATAACATTGTTTACATAACAATTGTAAAGATTATAATGAAGTAACTTAGGATTTTCCATTTGAATAAAGTGATAAAGCAAATGTGCCCAACTCAGAGCAAAATGCTTTCCTCATAAAACTGGAAAGTGTGTTTATGTGTTTATATATTACAGAAATCTTTTAGAAATAATAACCACCTTGCTGAACATGAAAAACAATATGCAAAGATAAACATAAAGCCATTGAGAACAGTCAATAACTGGCTTATGTCATAGCTTATATTTCTAGTATCAGTGACTTCTCAATTTACCTATAAAAGGATAATGTTCAGGGTACCATTAGTAGCATCAATTTAGTAAACTGTTTACTCTTCATCGAAACAAAGAAATACTATATCAATAAATATTCTAATAGCTGGGAAGAGTAAAATAATATCAATAGTTTTGTTTCTCATTTATAAAGGTAGAATGCAAAGTTAATTTCTTCCACTTAAAAACCATCTATTTGCATATTGTTTTATTTTAACTGACCATATATCAATGGGAATTAATTCATATTTATGCTGGTTGCAATACATATTTAAATGTGTATATTAGCCCTATTATAGGATTATAAGCATTTATTCCTTGACATGGAAGGGTTAAATTTAGTAATGTGTTTTAGTTACTAATTTGGAAAGCAATGATTTAAGTTAAAAATGTGTAAGTCATATATATAAGATGTCCTAATATTCTTCTGATGAATTACATGTGATAATCAAATTCAATTCATGTTAATATATTTCTTTTTTTTTATTACTATACTTTAAGTTCTAGGGTACATGTGCATAATGTGCAGGTTTGTTACATATGTATATTTGTGCCATGTTGGTGTGCTGCACCCATCAACTCGTCAGCACCCATCAATTCATCATTTATATCAAGTATAACTCCCCAATGCAATCCCTCCCCCCTCCCCCCTCCCCATGATAGGCCCCGGTGTGTGATGTTCCGCTTCCCGAGTCCAAGTGATCTCATTGTTCAGTTCCCACCTATGAGTGAGAACATGCGGTGTTTGGTTTTCTCTTCTTGTGACAGTTTGCTAAGAATGATGGTTTCCAGCTGCATCCATGTCCCTACAAAGGACGCAAACTCATCCTTTTTTATGGCTGCATAGTATTCCATAGTGTATATGTGCCACATTTTCTTAATCCAGTTGGTGGGATTGTAAACTAGTTCAACCATTATGGAAAACAATATATTTCTTTTTAAAAATAAAATTTTACTGATGACATTACACTCATTTGTGAAACTTGTTTGTATGTGAAAATGTTTTTACCCATTTTAGAGTTTGAAGAATAATGACCTCAGAAATCAGGTGCTAGTTGTATTAATTTGATCATATCTTAGCGAACATTTACAGAAGTGTAAATATTTTATCATTCTTAGTCTGTTTGTGCTGTTATGACTATATGCCACAGACTAGATAATTTATAAATATTAGAAATTTTTAGATAATTTTCTCACTTTTAGAACCTAGGGAGTTCAAGAGCAAGTCACCAGCAGGATTGATGTCTAGTTCAGTGGATCTCTGTTCCTAAGAGGGTGCCTTGCACCTTCATCTTCTAGAAGGGAAAACGACTGTGCTCTCACAGTCTTTTGGCAAAAGGAATGGAAGGTCCAGAGAATGCTCCCTTCAACTATAATCTTTTTAGAAAGGTGCTAATAACGTTCATGAAGGTGAAGCCCTCGTGACTTAATCACCTACCCAAAGCCATACTGTTTAATAATGTTGCTTTAACTTTCAACACAAATTTTAGAGCAGGCACCATCATTCAAACCATAGCAGTCAGACAGCATTATTTTTCTTGCGTTCTTTGTTTAAAAAGTAGAAAGTCTTGTGACTGTGTATATTCAGCTAGGAATTTGATTTTTCCTTTAGTGTATTCATATTAATAAATGCAGTAAGGTATAACACCGTGAGTCTACATTTTATGGGTAGTTCACTTCAGCATTGATACTTCATACTAATATTGCACAAATATTAGAAACAAAACCAAAATTCCTCGAAACATTTCAGATAGTGTAAATGATCAATTTTCATCATGACATTTTGGATTTATTTCTTTAAGCAACGCAATCTTCATCGTTTTAGATGTTGAAACATCATTTAACAAAGAAGATTCCATTTCTTTCCTGAAAATACATTTATTCAGCATTTTGTTTTGTTATTTGAGCTCATGAAGACTGATAGAGAGAAAGGGGGCTCAGGTCATCTCAGTGTCGGGTTATTGAAGATCTCTTCATAACGAAGTTGAATAGGACCCTTGAGTCTGGAAGGCTCTAACTCTGAGAGATTGGATCTGCAATTGGCTTACGCCACTCCTCTCATGCTTAACCTGTCTCTCAAAAAGTAGATGTCCTTGTTTCTCTACGTCTGTTCCATAACACCTTAATCACTTTCCCTTTGATTCCACAGCTTTGATTCCCAGCTTTTGTTCAGTCTTTTCAGAGTGAATAGCTTCATCTTTAACATTGCTAGTCCTTGCTCAAGCCTTTCATTGTCTTGTGACTACTTCTTATTGTCTTCTGTCAGTTTAGGTCTCTGAGTTTGTGCAGTTCTGTGCACTTTCATCTGTACATTCTTCTCTATATGCCAAGTAGTCAGATTCCTGGAGAGAGACTTAACACCAATAGAGCTTACCTGTTGTTTACAGACTCATATGTATATCTCAAATTATGTCCATAAAAATTTAAAAGTGTGTATTGGAGCACTTAAATTCAATGTCAAAAATATGACACAGCATTTTCATAAATAACTAGAAATCAATGACGCAGCACGTAAAATAAAATGTAAGAGGTGGAGAAATATTAAAGATGAGATAGTATTAATTAAACATAAATATAATCCTGCTCCTGAGTCTTAGCAAGCTACCAGTTCATGTATCATCCACAAAGAAAAGCGTTTATCATTATCAAAAGACTTTGACATTAAATACAGATATCAGAGAAATTGACCTTACAGACATTTTCCCCAAGTTTAGGCATATTCAAACACATAAATGCACACAAATATAGCACTCAAGATAATGTTGTTAACTTGAGTATGTCTTTGAAAATTTAATAAAAGTGAAAATTGTGTGAAGGATTGAACAAGATAGAGCCTAATAATTACTCATTTTCACCAGGCATGGTAGAATTAACAAAAATGTTCTGGCAGTGTTTATAAGATATTCTGGGTGATTTGGGATTTTAATGAACCATGATTCCCTGCTGCTGCAACCCCTCTTGTATCAAATTATAATTAGTGTGTGTCAAGATACGTTTATTTCGATGTCTGCCAAGAGCATCTAACTGCAGAAAACAGTGTCATGTACTAAAAAGAGCATGTGTTTGAAATTTGAAATGAACTGGATTTGAAATCTTACACTCACAGGCTACTCAGTCTTTTCTCTGAAGTAAGCTTGTTTGGTTGTCAGCTACCAGAATAGTTACAGTGTCAGCTACCAAGCACACTAGAACAATTCAGCATCACTTTAAAATAATGCTTGAAAACATACTTGTAGTATTTCATCTGCTCACTCTACATGAACTTTCAGTACCTCAACATTTCCAACAAGTATTTCAGAATTCACTTGATAGTAATACCTACCTTGTCTACCTTACAGAATTGTTGAAAGAAACGAATGAGCCTCACTGGAGAGAAGGGAAAACCTCCAGGTGATATAATAGCAATTCAAACACACAGACCAAAAACTGAAAGAGTATCAGCCAAGCAGAACCTAGGAAGACAGAAAGGCAGCTCTAAAAATAAAAAGCAAAAAATAATTGATGATTTTAAAAAGTGATATACACTGACTTTTTTTCTCCCTGAATATTCATAAAAAATATAAAGAGTACATCTCTCAGTCATAAATGAAAACATTGGGGAAGGAAAAAAGTAGGAAAAAATGGGAGAAGTTTCTTAAAGTAGAGAAAGAGAAAATCAAATAGCAGCTATGTGCCAAAATGTTATATGTTAATTAACTTCAATAAACCTTAAAGAATATATTTATAGTCATTCACTTTTCCCAAAGTAAGAAATGTGCTGAGAAGTTCAGGAGCATAGAGAGCAAACTGACAGAATGAATCACGAGAAAAGAAAAAATAGAATCTCTAGAAGACTTTGACTGTATTTAGATCAAACAATAGATCAACAAAGAGTGCAGGAAAATATATTTACATTTTAAAAATACATTGTTGCACATTTATAATTTGCATATAAAAAGTAGGATATTTGGGATCTATAGAGAAGAGTAGGTATTATAACTGTGACAAACACATAGAATTTGACAAAGTATCATAGTTAAGCTAAAAAAGAATCACAAAGTTAAAGTATTTATTTATTCTTAAAAGGCATTGTGAATATATATGAATAAGACATAATTGCTGCCATACTGGGAAATAAATAAAATATAGTCGGTTAGTTAAAGTGAACAGTGCAACTTACTTAGTGAAATATATTTAAAGTGCTTACGCTATGAAAGAAAAAATGGAAGATGATAAGCACTGCCGAGTCTTAATGTGATCTAATATTAGTATTTAAGTCTAGAACGGAAAATAAAAGTAGGACATGGATAAAACTGGAGAGATTATAGATAGTTTTTTTTTTTTTTAGAATAAAGATGTTCAGGTAAACTACAATGAAAATCCAGTTAGAGAGGACACATTTTGGATTTTCTGCGCAGCAATGTCTCTTTTAATTAAGTACTAGCTTGTTTCGTGTCTGACTATTAATTTCCTTTCAAAGGTGTTTTTTTTAATGTTCCAATTCCCATGGCCTCACTTGATTGGAACAGAGAGGGCAGCAGTTATAAGATGAATGAATGAGTTCTGGTCTTAGGTTTTCCATAGCTCTCTCACATGAATATCTAGTCAAGTTTTATTTTTAAAGTTCTGAGTTTTGAGGAGCTGAGAATTATGCTATGTGGAAAATTCTAGTCAGAACTAAGAGAAGAGAAAATGGAGAGAAGATGAAAAGAAATTCAGAGATTCCAGTTGGTATTTGAATCTTTCATTTCTACAGTTTTGAATGAACTCCCATTTCTCTGTTATTTTATGGTTTATTTGATCCTTGAAATAACTTTTTATCTCAATTATGTTTGTGTGATTTCTGTCTTGTTTTGTTATTGTATTTTTCAGTGTAAAGGTGCTTTGTTATTGTTGTTTTTGTCTTCCCAACATTCATTCCTGTCCCTGTCATTGATTTTGGGAAAACTGGGTCTTATCAACTGGATCTAGCAAGAATATCTGACTCGTGCTAAGCTAGACAGTACATTTCATATCTCTGCCAACAGTAACTGGAATAGGAATAAGTAACCCAAGCCATTACCATTAATGCTAATTATCTCTACTGGGACTACAACAATCTACAAGTCACTGGAATGCTGGAACAAGGACTGTCTTTCAACTGGATAAAGAAACATGTATTCTTTACAACTTTAGAAACCATCTTATATCTGCAAGATGAAGCTGAGAAACAGGAAAAGGGAAGGAGGAGGGAGAGAGAGAGAGAAAGAGAGAGAGAGAGATTCTTAATGACAATTTAATTGGCAGATAAACGCTTACATTAATTTAGCCTTGTGTTTTTAATTTTGTGGTCATTAAATCATCTTTATTATTGAATCCAATTGGAATGAGGCTTTCCGTTACTTGCAATATAACAAATTCTAATGTCTGTTTTGTTCTTCTTGGATTACACTTCCTTGCAGAAAAAACAACAGAATTTCTAGGCATTCCATAAGCATTAGACATAAATGGGTGTTGGTGTCACTAAAATCTAGCTCTCTGAGAAAAGAATATTTTACAAGACAGGACATAATAAGAAAATGGATATTCCAAGTAGGACCTCTTTGAAAGACTAGTGTTGGCCAGGCACTGTGGCTCACACCTGCAATCCTAATGCTTTGGGAGGACAAAAAGGGAGGATTGTTTGAGGTCGGGAGTTACAGATCAGCCTGGGCAACACGGTGAGACCTCATCTCTAGAAAAAATAAAAGAATTACCAAGCATGGTAGCAATCACCTGTGGTCCAGCTACTTGGGAAGCTGAGGCAGAGGATCCCTTGAGCCTGGGAGATGGAGTCTGCAGTGAGCTGTGATCCCACCACTGCACTCCAACCTGAGCAAAAGAGTGAGACCCTGCCTCAAAAAAAAAGAAAATCACAAAAATACTAGTGTGGTGGCACATACACTTGGCTCTGTATGGGGTCTCACATATCTTGCGTGTTTCCTTTTTGAGATGGAATTGTCAGTTGCTGAACACATGCAACATGAAATATGGACAACACAGGACAATGAATATCTCTCTAAAATTTACCAGATATCTTCAGAAACTCACTGTTAGAATAGGGAATCTCAGGCTCACTTATCCAGAAACAAAACTAAATAATATTCAGAAAAAATAATTAAAATTAGTTTATGTAATATCATTAAAAATATCAAAATAAATTGGCAAACACATACAAAAGGATAAGAACACAGAAAGTCCTATAGACTGTAATGGGAAGAAACTTCAAGATAAAGTAAGTAAAACAATGAAATAAATATATTAGCATGTCACTCAGGTGGTCTAGAGAACAAGAAGTAGTGAAATAAGAGGCGTTTTAAAAGGAACTGACTCATATTACTGTGGTGGTGGCAAGTCTGAAATTTGTGGGGCAGGCTGGCAGGCTGGAAATCAGGCAGGACTTGATGCAGAATTCTTTGATTTAGAAGTCCTGAGGCAGAATTTCTTCTCCTTCCAGAAATCTGTTTTGCTATTCAAGCCTTCAACTGATTGGATAAGGCCAGCCCTAATTATCAGGGGCAATTAACTGATTGTAGAAGTAAACCACATTTACAAAATATCTTCAGTGCAACACCTAGATTATCATTTGATTAAATAAGTGGATACTACAGCCTGGCCAAATTGACTTGTAAATTTGCAATCATCACACATGCTCTATTGCATAGCAGGTTGCACTCAGTTGGAGAGTTAATTAGTGAATTTAAAGTAAATGACTGAAAATTTTACAGCATGGTCACATATATAATTCTTTATCAGATTTAATATATTCACTTGGTGCCACAGGCTAAAGAGTAACCAAATGATCAATGACTAGAACACAACAGTAACAATAAGAACAAATGCAGGAATCTATCTATGAAAGCAATGAAGGGCCATTGCTGTTCTGAGAAGCGAAGTCACAAATCTCCCTCACGGGACCACTGTGTTTTGAGTGATGAGCACTGAACTGCTCAGAGGTAGGCAGAGTAGCAGTGGAGAAAGAGAGATGTGGGAGTTTCTGGGTATAATTTGAAGGTAACATGACTTCCTGATGCACTGATTGTTAGTTGTGAGGGGAAGGGAGTCAAAAATAAATCCAAGTGTATTGACTGCAGCCCAGGGCGAATGGAGGGAGCATCAAGTCCATGAGTTGAGGATGTTTTAATGCCATGATCAAGATTTCTATTTTGACTATATTAAGCTTGAACATATGCTGTCACCCCAGAACTACCCCCGCTTCACTGAGTCTGCCTTGCTTTCTTTTCTAGAATTTTTAGGTCTGCAGAGGGTCTTCGCATCTGCTGGAAAACTTTCTTCACATACCTGCTGCCTCTGTGTTAGGCTTTTACCAAACGTCACTTATACTGCATGATGAGAGCTTGCCTGGCTTCATGGCTTATAGTTATACACAATCCCCAACAACTAAATTTATCATCTCCATTTCATATTTATTATTTTTATCCTCTAGCATTTATCTCTGACAAAACATATATATATTTTTTAATTGTTTATATTTTTGTAGGATTGTAGAGCACGTCGATTAAAATTGCCTGGCCAACCTCCATTACTTACTCTTGGACAAATTACTAAACCTCTCTGCTTCAGATTTCACACCTGTAAAATTAGGTTAGTAATACTTAATAGGGATGGGGTTATTAGATTTACTTGAATGCTGATGTATGCCAAACTTAACTAGCAGTGATGGCATATAAAGGACATAAAATACAATGTTAAAATTCAAAGAAAAAAATTAGTTGCAAAATTTAGAAAAAATTAACACTAATTAAATATTCATGAGAAGGAGGGAGAAGTGAAAAATGCAGGCTAAATATTTAGGTCAAACATTAGGATTGAAGTGAGAACTAGAACATGAATTCCTTTCTACAGTTCATACTCAACAGCTCATCAATAGGGAAAAGCCAAGCTACAAAACAGCCAATGTCAAACAAATTCCTTTTAACACCTACTATATGCCAGACATAGACTTAGATTCGTTTAAAAAGAGATAGCTTTTTCTAGTCTTTTAATAACAAGAAAGTAAGCAACACAATCATTATTATGTAGACAATGAGCTAGTGTATTAGAGAAGGCAAACAACAGTTACATGAATCCACATTTCTTAGACTTAAAACCCTTGTTTGCCTTCTCTAATCCAGAGGAGTTCACTTTATTTCATATAACCCTTCATCAAATGAAATTGACTTACACATAGAGCGGTTTTCCAACTTACACTTTGTTGATGTTGAAATAATGTGAATCATAAATAAGTTATTTGGTTGGTGTTCAGACATAGAGGGTACAGAAGTAAGGAGATATGAAACCAAATGTATTGAAGATACTAAAATACTCCTCCCTTTACTTTAGCTATCATGAAAGCAAACTATTAAACATAATTTTATAGTGTTGACAAGTCCAGGAGTAGTTATAATTCAAATAATGGTACCAAACTATAATATTATTAAATCATAACTTCTCTGATATTTGGAGATTTTTTTTTAATAAGAGACCCACAGAAAAGCTCTATTGAGGCCATACCTTAATGTAAATTAGTAATTGTGTTCTAAATGTTATTAAATATATTAAGGATTTAATATCAAAACTGAATGCAATTAGAAATTATGCTGACAGACAACTGAACTTAGGCTTTAATCATTTTGACCATTATCAAATCACTTGTAGATTTTTGGCTAATGACAAAATAACACAAACACACACATACTCACACAAACTGACAAGCAAATCATTACACAAGAGTCATACACTGAGATTAGCATTTCTCTAACTTTCAGTTGAAAAGAATTTTTTACTTTCTACCAGCAAATAATATAGGGTGAGTGCTATATCTGTGTACATGGATGCCTGTGTGTGTGTATGTGTGTTGCTGGCAAAGAAGAACATTGTTATCAGGCCAGAGCAAGTACTTGGTATAATATACTAACAAATAATTCAGCCTTCACAGCTTGAATTTATTTATTTTCATTTTTTCTATTACTATGCAATTTAAATGAGAGTGAACTATCATTCCTTTTGCTTACTAAATTACATTTTTCTCTCTGTTGTCCTTTTTAAAATTTAAATTTGATTTGCTATACTTGTTTTAATATTTTGGAGGAAACTTAATTTATATTCTTTTTGCTAAATGCATTTTAGACCATAAATTTTCTCTAAGAGCTATTTCTAAAACACACTCTAAAAATGGGAATAGGAGATTATCTCTGAAAATCTTCCCTCTGTAAAACAAAATTTAAAAGTCCTTAAAATAGCTGGGAGTGGTGGTACACGCCTGTAATCCCAGCTACTCAGGCGGCTGAGGCACAAGAATTGCTTGAACCCGGGAGGTGGAGGTTGCAATGAGCCGATATCACGCCACTGCACTCCAGCCTGGGAGACAAGGTGAAACTCTGTCTCAAAAACAAACAAACAAACAAACAAACAAAAATCCTCAGAATGGTTTGTCTAAATTAACTTTCATTGAACTGTGGGAATTAACGAAAGGCTTGCAACAATTCAGGTAATGTTTACTCTGGAAAAATTGGACCTGGGATAGAAACAGTGAGCTTTGTTTTTTAACATGCCTTATTCACATCTTCTCCCCTCAGCTCTATGCCGAAAACCAAAAGCACGGTAATAACAGTGACAGGAGATATTCCAAATTCCCATTCTGAAATAGTTGGCATAATTTGACCTGTCTAAAATTTCTTTGATGCCAGGCATGGTGGCTCACACTTGTAATCTCCAAGACTTTGGGAAGCGGGCAGATCACTTGAGGTCAGGAATTCAAGACCAGCCTGGCCAACATGTTGAAATATCATCTCTACTAAAAATACAAAATTAGCTGGATGTGGTGGCATGTGCCTGTAATCCCAGGTACTTGGGAGGCTGAGGCAGGAGAATTGCTTGAACCCGGGAGGCAGAGGTGGCAGTGAGCTAAGAACCTCCACTGCCCTCCAGCCTGGGTAACAGATCAAGACTCCGTCTCAAAAAAAAATGTATAGTAAACAAAACTTCTTTGGAAAATGAAACTTGCATGGCTGCTCTTCACTTGAACTGAGTCAGAGCTTGCCCAGTCTAAATATCTTTTCCCTGGGGGTAATTTATCAAAAACAATTGACAGCAATTGTTGAACATCACAGCTATCGAGGCAGCAGAAACAGTTGTCTGAAACAACAAGCTATCAAAAAGTATAAATGAAAGTCTTAGAGAAAATATGCATCCGACGAAGGTCTAATATCCAGAATCTATAAGAAACTTAAGTTAACAAGCAAAAACCAAACAACCCCATTAAAAAAGTGGACAAAGGACATGAACAGACACTTTTCTAAAGAGTACATACACGCATTGAACAAGCATGTGAAAAAATCCTCAACATCACTAATCGTTATAGAAATGCAAATAAAAACCACAGTGAGATGCCATTCACACTAGTCAGAATGGCTATTATTGAAAAAGAAAAAAAAAATAACAGATTCTGGCTAAGTTGCAGAGTAAATGGAACAGTTATATACTGCTGGAAGGAATGTCAATTAGTTCAGTCACTGTGGAAAGCAGCTTGGTGATTTTTCAACAAACTAAAAACAGAACTACCATTTGAAACAGCAAGCCCATTATTAGGTATATATTCCAAAGAATTTAAATTATTCCACTATAAAGGCACATGCGTGTGTATGTTTATTGCAGCACTATTCACAATAGCAAAGTCATGGAATCAACCTAAACGCCCATTAATGGGAAAACGTGGGACATATATACCATGGAATATTATGCAGTCATTAAAAAGAAAGAGATTATGTCCTTTGCAGAAACATGGATGCAGCTGGAGGTCATTATACTAAGTGAACTAACACAGGAACAGAAAACCAGATACCACATATTCTCACTTATTAGTGGGAGCTAAACATTGAATGCACATGGATACAAAGAAGGAACAACAGACACTGGGGCCTACTTTAGGGTGAAGGGTGGGAAGAGGGAGAGGATAGAAAAATAGCCTGTTGGGTACAGTGTTTATCACCTGGGTGATGAAATAATCTGTACACCAAACCCCAGTGACACACAATTTACCTATATAACAAACCTGTACATGTACCCCTGATTCTTAAATAAAAGTTAAAGAAAAATCTTGGGAATGTTCTGTTCATAAGGACTCTGAAAATATCTCATATATTCTTTGAATTTGTGAAGCTTTGAAAAATTTCTGAGTAGCACACATAAGCATAAGGCTGTGTGTGTGTGTCCAGGATTGTATGTGTGTCTAGGAGAGACCTTAAAAGACTGTAAGATCTCAACTCTAGAAGACCTTGAGGCTCTGCATAACCAGGAAATGAAGATTAAGCCAACACGTAAAGGACTGGGAGTTGAAGATGCACCATAACATGCACACAGAGCTCCTCAACAAAGGATGGAAGACCTATTAATTCTAGGAATTTAAGTAACCAATTAAATTTAAATATCTATTTGTCATTAGTTCACCATCAAGAAATCTGAGTAGAGACTTAAGTGGGCACACACAAGTGACAACATTATAGAATGAGATCATGAAAATCACTAAACTAATTTCAAGAAAAAAAAAAACAATAACAGCAGTAACAATAAACCCAGAAAAGCAGGGCAATTTGAATTTCAGAGTGGCTACATATATTAGTTAAAATGTAAAGTTTTCAACGAAATGTTATGAAATATGCAAAAAAATAAGAAAGTTCAGTCCATACACAGGAAAAAAAGCAGTCAATAGAAACCATCCTTATGGAAGCCCAGGCATTAAACTTATTACACAAAGACATTAAACCAGCTGTTTTGAATATATTTGAATATACGTTATAAGAAGTAATGCCTCTAGAACTAAAGGAAATTAGCAGAATATTGTCTCATAAAATAGAGACTATTAAAAGAAAATCATGAAAATGAAGAAAATAGAAATTCTGAAGTTAACAAAGACAATAGCTCAAATGAAAAAAATTATTAGACTGAAAACAGCATTTGAGATGATGGAAAAACAGTTACAAAGTTTAAAAATAAGTACATTGAGACGATACAGTCTGAGCAACAGAAAGCAAAATGAATGAAGAAAAATGAGCAGAGCTTCAGAGTCCCGTGGAAGACCATCACACATACTAACATGCAAACATCAAAGTCATAAAAGAAGAGAGAATGTATCAGAGAAAATATATAAAAGAATACTGGATAAAAAAAATTCCCAAAGATAATGAAAATATGTTAATATGTAGGTTCAAGAAGCTCGCCAAACTTCAAGTAGAATTTATTCAAAGAGAGTCACATTAGTCCCATCATTATCAGACTTGTTAAAAGAACCTTGAAAGAAAGAATAAAGTAGCGTCACATCATGCACTACAATTTGTCAATGAGATTAACAACTGATTCTCATCAGAAACTGTGGAGTTTGGAGGATGCCGAATGACATATTCTAAGCCCTAAAAGAAAAAATACAATCAAACAAGAATTCTATCTCCAGCAATAGTATTTCAAAAAAAAAAAAATTAATTCCCCCAGATAAACAAAATCAGAAAATTCTTCACCAGCAGACTTGCCCTATAACTATGAAAGGAAGTCTTTCAGGTTAACATGAAAGTTAACTAGACAGTAAATCAAATCACATAAAAATATAAACAGCACTGGTAAAGGTAACTACATAGGTTATGAGAACGACAGTATAAATAAATTTTGTTTATAATACAGTAGTTTCTTCTTCTATATCATAAACACACTTCATGAAGCAATAATTATACATCTATGTTGATAAGCATACACCACAGAATAATATTTTTATAGAAATAAAGGCACAAAGGAACAGAGAGAATGAGCTACATAGGATCAAAGGTTTTACTATATATAAAGAATAAATTGGTATTCAAATAGATTCTTATAAATTTTTTAGTTTCAATCTCAGTGCAAGAAATTGTCTAAAAATATTATTTAATGTTATATAATAGGTATATATTAGATGATATCTAATAAATTATCTAAAAGTATTATATAATATTTGATATTACATAACTTTGTATATAACTATACATTTTACATTTTATTATATAATTTGTATGTATTAGGTATTATGTATTTGGATTATTACTTGTGTATGTGTATGTTTTATAATATATGTTATATATAATATGTAAAATATAATATGATATAATATATATCATATTATACATAATGTACACATATACCCACACACATACAAATATATCACAAGTAACAATCCAAAAATGAAATTAATAATACTACTTTATGTACAATACCATCAAAAAGTTTAAAATAGTTACAAATAAATTTAAGAAAAATAAGCAAAAGTCTTATACACTGAACTATGAAACATCAATGAACAAAATTAAAAATATTTATGCACATAGAAAGGGATCCTATATTCGTGCATTGGAAAATTTACTATTATAAAGATATTAATACTTCCCAAACTTATCTAACAGATTTAATGAGATCCCTGTCAAAAGTACAGATGCCTTGTTTGTTTTTTTTTCAGAAGTTGACAAGTTGAAACTTACCCTCTTCTTCTCTTTCTCTACTTAATTTTTAATTTATAATTGACACAATATTTAATAATTGTACATATTTATGGGTACATTGTGATGTTTTAATGCATGTATACACAGTAGAATGATCAAACTGGGGCAATTACCATACATATCACTTTAAGCATTTATCATATCTTTGAGGTGACAACATTCAGAACTTTTTCTTTTGGCTCTCTTGAAATACACACCACATTTGTTATTGGCTATGGTCACCCTACAGTGTTATAGAACAGTGACATTTATTCTTCCTAATTGTAACATTGTACCCATTGACGTCTCTTTCAATGATGATGCAACCCTGTCAGCTCTATTTCACCCCAATTTTATGGGGTTAATTAAATTCTAATCTTATATTTTTTCCTTATGTGTTTATAGACATTTTTGTGTGTTGCTTCAGAAATGGATGACGTTTATTGAATTTAATATCTATTAAATAAATATTTTTGGGATATATAAATGTATCCTGATGCTTATTTCTTGTTTCAGCAAGTGAATTAAATGCAAGTCACCCAACTAGCAAAAGACCCTCTGCTCCAATTTTCTCAGCTTCACTGCATCTGCCACCTATATATCTGGCAGTTTTCATGCAAAGTCAATCATATCATGACTCCAGTGTCAGAATTCTTATACTCGTTGGTTGATACTTGAAGTTCATCTGGTTCTTTAGAAGCACAAATCTCCATAAAGAAAATCCTTATTTGAATGGCTCTAAAAAAAAGAAATAAGCCTCTTCATTAAACTGATAGAAAAGTTTAATATTCATTTCTCAAATAAAATAAATAAAAGCTAGTTTCACTCGTCCTGATCAATAACATGTGAACTTTTATATATCATACTGAATGCCTACTTAAAATGATGAAAAGATTGCCACTTAGAGGGCAGTTAAAAAGAGGGTTAGAAGATGATATATTTCAAACACTAAAATTTTATTTCTATATGCCGTAAATGTAAAATGACTTGCAAAGTGACCTCTTTGGTACTTCGTTAGAGTTCAGTATTTTAAATGTAGAGTAATTTGAGATGCACTGAAAAGGGTGCATTTTATACAGACATGTATATTTTGTTCTGATATTTGCCTTTCTCTATTTACATGAATATGTATTCATATTTTCTTTTTAGACTACCATATGTTTAGAAGTCAACTCTATTACTTTTTTTAAAAAAGAAAATCGTTTAAAATTTTAAGATGTGTTTTCCTAAAAGATTATGTTTTATAAGACAAACTACCCTTAAGATGAGTAGAATTTTGAATTTACTCTGTCTTTGGGTAATTATCATATTATGGAGGAGTCTGTTGCTCAGATAAAACTTTCAGAAAAAACAAGAAAGTGGTAAATGTACATAATCATATCTTTCTCCACCTTTCTAACTGATAACTGAATTGTCTTCAGATCTCTCATGATAATGCATATGACCTCACAATTTCCAACTTAATAGATTCTCCATCTGCCTGAGTGTATTAAGCCCTCAATGTTGTGACTTCATAAAAACTTAACTATTCCCATCCCACGGTTTCTAAAGCAAGAGTAATATATCAATACATCTTATAATACAATAACTCTTGTTGACCCTGAATTAATTTCGTGTACACAACAAATTTCTGAAAATTTCTGAAATTAATGTCTTGTCCTAATATTAATATACAATTGACTAATACATAAAGGTTTATTAAATTTGGCATATTTTTACAACCTTTTACCTAATAATAACTCAAACATTTCAAATATGTTCAGTCATATTTATTATGTAATTAATTAGGACATACTACCCTGATTTTCTTTTCCCATTGACTCAAGTAATGTAGTACAACATAATGCAACTCAGCTATAAATAAAGAAAAATGCTTAAGCAATTGGTTAAGAGAATGTCAGAAATTGGCATGAGATTGTAATATAGATGATCAGATAATAATAATATTATTATTATTGTTAATTATAATTATTATAGTGGCAGTAGAGTGCAGGGGCGTGATCTCGGCTCACTGCAACCTCAACCTCCTGGTTTCAAGCAATTCTCCTGCCTCAGCCTCCTGAGTAGCTGGGATTACAGGCCCTTGTCACCAGGCTCGGCTTATTTTTGTGCTTTTAGTAGAGCCGCGGTTTCGCCGTGTTGACCAGGTGGTCTCAGCCTCCCGACCTCAGGTGATCTACCTGCCTCAGCCTCCCAAAGTGCTGGAATTACGGGTGTGAGCCGCCATGCCTGGCCTATAGTTATTTGATTTTCGATTTAATTTAACTAGAAATTGAAGATAAGCATATCATAACTCGCAGATACTTCTATCTGAAGACCCTGTCCCACACACCTGTAAAACATAGATGTGCAATTGAGGTCTGCTATTTCTTAATTGGGTTACAGTACATAAGTTCCTTAACATTTTAAGCCTCTTGTTCTTCCTTTATGAAATCTAGAAAATAGTAACTACAAATTTAGAATTGCTGTGTGGGTTTCTCTCTCTCTCTCTCTCTCTCTCTCTCTCTCTCTATATATATATATATATATATATATATACACACACACACACACACATACATATATATGTGTGTGTGTATGTTCTTTTTGAGTGATAGTGTATATATACACATTTTATACATATTCATACCTACATAGCCAAATATATGTGTGTACACACACACACAAACACACACACGTGAGAAATAGCAAAGGGCAAGTGCAAACTAGAAAGGCTATAATCTCAGAAAAAGGAACACACACACACATACACAGATTCATATATTTGTGAGTTTATGCATTAAGTCCCTGGCACAATATGTATTCACTGGGGGACAAAGCAGGCATTTGACAAATGGTAGGCACTATCAATGTTACTACCACATAAAAAAATGAATACTATGTTGCTGATTAGGTAAGTATTTCTTCAATAATGTTAACTTCCAAAGGCTTACACCTTCTGGGTAACATAATGGGACAACAGAATTAAAATATGAGAATCTTAAGAAGGGCAATTTCAGATTTTTAAATAATTCAGGGAGGGAGATATTTTATTTTGGAATGTATTTAGTGCCATTTGCGTCACACTGGAGTAATTGTGTCTATTTCACATGTAGCGAGGTCAGTGTATACACTAAGTATATGGATTTGCATGCATGCGTGTGTTTTTTTAAGTGATGCAATTTTTATACCAAAATATATTTCATTTTTAGGGTTGCAAGAAATAGTTTTACTAAAGTATAAAACTTCTTTCACTATCTTTGACATTCTCAATTGGTCACTAATCATCTGTATGGATTAACATTTCTTTGGGATTCCAAAAATTATCTGGTTTTATGTGCAAACCTATAATCCACAATCAATTGTATACTTTTTTGTTTGTTTTTTAGATGCAAACGATTCTGTTTTACTGAGAATGATAGTTGAATGTTTACATCCAAACATGATCTGACTTACAGTGGATACTATAAAGTCTATACCTAATTGAATATCCCTACAGAAGGTTGAGATGTAGTTCAATTAAACAAATATAAGATGATAACTTCTTATGCTGAGAGCTCAAATATTTTAAAGGTTGAAATAAGTTTAGGGGTTTAATCTTAGCCTTCATTGTAATCTCTACTCACATTGGAGCTATAAAACAATTAAATATGAGGTTTCCCTTTGTAATTGCGGGCCATCTTGTTCAGAATAAACTTTTCAAAGGAACTTAGGAACTCTGGAGTAAATATTTCTTTTTTCTTTTCTTTTCTTTCTTTCTTTCTTTTTTTTTTTTTTTTTTTTTTGAGATGGAATCTCACTCTGTCTCACCCAGGCTGGAGTGCAGTGGTGCAACCTGTGCCTCCCGGGTTCAAGTGATTCTCCTGTCTCAGCCTCCTGAGTAGCTGGACTACATGTGTGTACCCCCACACCTGGCTAATTTTGTATTTTTAGTAGATGGGGTTTCACCATGTTTCCAGGCTGGTCTCAAACTCCTGATCTCAGGTCATCCACCTTTCTTGGCCTCCCAGAGTGCTGGGATTACAGGCATGAGCCACTGCACCTTTCCTGGAGTGAACACTTCTTAAAAAATCTTCTTAAAAGCATCAGAAGTTTGAAAAGTCAGCGAGAAATGGAAATACTAATGTATTAGTCCATTATCATGCTGCTATGAAGAAATACCAAAGTGTATTAGTCTGTTTTTATGCTGTTGATAAAGGCATGATTGAGACTGGAAAGAAAAAGAAGTTTAATGGACTTACAGTTCCACATGGCTGGGGAGGCTTCACAATTATGATGAAAGTCTAGGACGAGCAAGTCACATCTTACATGGATGGTGGCAGGCAAACAGAGAGACCTCATGCAGGGAAAATCCCATTTTTTAAACTATCAGATCTTGTGAAACCTATTTACTATCATGAGAACAGCACAGGAAATATATGCCCAAATGATTCAATTATCTCCCACTGGGTCCCTCCCACCAAACATGGTATTTATGGGAGCTACAATATGAGATTTAGGTGGGAATACAGAGCCAAACCGTATCACCAAGATTAATTTATAAAGAAAGGAAGTTTAATTTATTCATAGTTCCTCATGGCTGAGGAGGCCTCAGGAAACTTTCAATCATGGTGGAAGTCACCTCTTCACAGAGCAGCAGGAGAGAGAATGAATGCAAGCAGGGGAAATGGCAGATGCTTATAAAACCAACAAATCTTGTGAGACTCACTTATCATGAGAACAGTGTGGGAAAAATTGCTCCCATAATTCAATTACCTCCAACTGGTCCCACTCTTGACACATGAGGATTATGGGGATTACCACTTAAGGTGAGATTTGGGAGGGGACACAAAGTCAAACCTTATTATTCTGCCTGTTCCCTCCCAAATCTCATGTCCTCATATTTCAAAACACAATTATGTCCCTTGAACAGTCCCCAAAGTCTTAGATCATTCCAGCATTAACCCCAAAGTCCAAGTCTAAAGTCTCATCAGAGACAAGGCAAGACCCTTCTGCCTATGAGCCTGTAAAATCAAAAAGAAGTTAGTTACTTCCTAGTTACAACGTGGGTACAGGCATTGGGTAAATACATCCATTCCAAATGGGAGAAATTGCCCTAAACAAAGGGACCACAGACCCTATGCAAGTCTGAAATCCAATAAAGCAGTCATTAAACCTTAAATTTCTAAAGTGATCTTCTTTGACTCTGTATTTCACATCCTGTTAATGCTGATGCAAGAGATGAGCTCCCACGGCCTTGGGCAGCTCCACCACTGTGGCTTTTCAGGCTACAGCCTCCCTCCCGGCTGCTTTCAGAGGCTGGCGTTAAATGTCTGTGGCTTTTCCAGACACACTGCTCAAGCTTTCAGTGGATCCACTATTCTGGGGTCTGGAGGATGCTGGTCCTCTTCTTACAGCTACACTAGGCAGTGCCCCTTTGGGGACTCTGTGTGAGTGTTCCAACCCTACATTTTCCTTCCTCACTGCCCTAGCAGAAGTTCTTCATGATGACTCCACCACTGCAACAGACTTCTGCATGGACATCCAGGTATTACCATACATCCTCTGAAATCTAGGCAGAGGTTCCCCAACCTCAATTCATGACTTCTGTGCACCCACAGGCCCAAAACCACATGTAAGCCACCAAGGCTTAGGGCTTGCAACCTCTGAAGCCATGGCCCAATCTGTATCTTGGCCTCTTTTAACTGTGGCTGGAGTTGAAGCATATGGGACACAGGACACCATGTCTTGAGGCTACATAGAGCAGAAGGGCACTAGACCAGGCCCATGAAACCATTTTTCCTCCTAGTCCTATAGACCTGTGATGGGAAGGGCTGCCATGAAGACCTCTGACATGCCCTGGAGACATTTACCCTATTTTCTTGGTAATTAACATTTGACACCTCATTACTTATACAAATTTCTGTAGCTGTCTTGAATTTCTTCTAAGAAAATGAGTTTTTCTTTTCTATTGTCAGGCTTCAATTTCTCCAATTTTCTATGCTACACTTTTCTTTTTAACATAAGTTATAATTCCGAACCATAGCTTTGTGAATACATAAAAGTGAATGCTTTTAAGAATACCCAAGTTATAGCCCACCAACCAAAAAAAAGTCCAGGGCCAGACAGATTCACAGCTGAATTCTACCAGAGATACAAAGGGGAGCTGGTGCAATTTCTTCTGAAACTATTTCAATCAAAAGAAAAAGAGGGAACCCTCCCTAACTCGTTTTATGAGGCTATCATCATGTTGATACCAAAGCCTGGTAGAGACACAACAAAAAAAGAGAATTTTAGGCCAATATCCCTGATGAACATTGATGTGAAAATCCTCAATAATATCTTGGCAAAATGAATCCAGCAGCACATCAAAAAGCTTATCCACCACCATTAAGTCAGTCTCATCCCTGGGATGCAAGGCTGGTTCAACATACACAAATCAATACGTGTAATCTATCACATAAACAGAACCAGTGACACAAACCACATGAATATCTCAATAGATACAGAAAAGGCCTGGGACAAAATTCAGCAGCACTTCATGTTAAAAACTCACAATAAACTAGGTACTGATGGAACATATCTGAAAATAATAAGAGCTATCTATGACAAACCCACAGCCAGCATCAAAAAACTGGACAAAACTGGGCAAAAACTGGAGCATTTGCTTTGAAAACTGGCACAAGATTTTGCACAAGATTTTGCCCTCTCTCACTACTCCTATTCAACATGGTGTTGGAAGTTCTGGCCAGGGCAATCAGGCAGGAGAAAGAAATAAAGGTATTCAGTTAGGAAAAGAGGAAGTCAATTTGTCTCTGTTTGCAGATGACATGATTGTATATTTAGAATACCCCATTGTCACAGCCCAAAATCTCCTTAAGCTGATAAGCAAATTCAGTAAAGTCTCAGGATACAAAATCAATGTGCAAAAATCACAAGCATTCCTACACATCAAAAACAAAGAGAGAGTCAAATCATAAGTGAACTCCCATTCACAATTACTACCAAGAGAATAAAATACCTAGGAATCCAACTTACGAGTTACGCGAAGGACCTCTTCAAGGTTAACTGCAAACCACTGCTCAACGAAATAAAAGAGGACACAAACAAATGGAGGAACATTCCATGCTCATGAATAGGAAGAATCAGTATCGTAAAAATGGCCATACTCCCCAAGGTAATTTATAGATTCAATGCTACCCCATCAAGCTACCCCTGACTTTCTTCACAGAATTGGAAAAAAACTACTTTAAAGTTCATATGGAACCAAAAAAGAGCCCGCATTGCCAAGACAATCCTAAGCAAAAAGAACAAAGCTGAAGGCATGATGCTACCTGACTTCAAACTATACTACAAGGCTACAGTAACCAAAACAGCATGGTACTGGTACCAAAACAGACATATAGACCGATGGAACAGAACAGAAGCCTTAGAAATAACACCACACATCTACCACCATCTGATCTTTGACAAACCTGACAAAAACAGGCAATGGGGAAAGGATTCGCTATTTAATAAATGGTGCTGGGAAGACTGGCTAGCCATACATACAAAGCTGAAACTGGATCTCTTCCTTACACCATATACAAAAATCAACTCAAGTTGGCTTAGAGACTTAAATGTAAGACCTAACACCATAAAAATCCTAGAAGAAAACCTAGACAATATCATTCAGGACATAGGCATGGGCAAAGATTTCATGACTAAAACACCAAAAGCAATGGTAACAAAAGCCATAATAGACAAATGGGATCTAATTAAACTAAAGAGCTTCTGCACAGCAAAAGGAACTATCATCAGAGTGAACAGGCAACGTACAGAAAGGGAGAAAATTTTTGTAATCTACCTGTCTCACAAAGGGCTAATGTCCAGAATCTATAGAGAACTTAAACAAATTTACAAGAAAAAAAAAAGCAAATAACCCCATCAAAAAGTGGGCAAAGTATATGAACAGACACTTCTCAGAATAAGACATTTATGCAGACAACAGACATATGAAAAAATGCTCATCATCACTGGTCATCAGAGAAATGCAAATTAAAACTACAATGATATACCATCTCACACCAGTTAGAATGACAATCATTAAAAAGTCAAGAAACAAGAGATGCTGGAGAGGATGTGGAGAAATAGAAACACTTATACACTGCTGATGGGAGTGTAAATTAGTTCAACTATTGTAGAAGACAGTGTGACAATTCTTCAAGGATCTAAAACTAGAAATACCATTTGACCCAGTTATCCCGTTACTGGGTATATACCCAAGGGTTATAAATCATGCTACTATAAAGACACATGCACTTGTATGTTTATTGTGGCACTATTCACAATAGCAAAGACTTGGAACCAACCCAAATGTCCATCAATGATAGAATGGATTAAGAACATGTGACACATATACACCATGGAATACTATGCATCCATAAAAAAGGATGAGTTCATGTCCTTCGGAGGGACATGAATGAAGCTGAAAACCATCATTCTGAGCAAACTATCACAAGGACAGAAAACCAAACTCCACATGTTCTCACTCATAGGTGGGAGTAGAACAATGAGAACATATGGACACAGGGTGGGGAACATCATACACTGGGGTCTGTCATGGCGTGGAGAACTGGGGGAGGGATAGCATTAGGGGAAATACCTTATGTAAGTGATGAGTTGATGGGTGCAGCAAACCAGCATGGCACATGTGTACCTATGTATCAAACTTGCACATTATGCACATGTACCCTACAACTTGAAGTATAATAATAAAAAAAATTTATCATCCATGCACACTGATTATAATAAAAGGTTTATAATAAAAAAAGAACATCCAAGTCTCATCTTGAATGCTTTGCTGCTTAGAAATTTCTTCCGCCGGATACTTTAAATCATCGCTCTAAAGTTCCATAGATCTCTAGGACAAGGCCAAAATCCCATCAGTCTCTTTGCTAATGTGTAGCAAGAGTCACCTTTTTTCCAGTTACCAACAAGTTTTTCATCTCAATCTGAGACCACCTCAGCCTGGGCTTCATTGTCCATATCACTATCAACATTTCATTCAAGACCATTCAATAAGTCTCTAGGAAGTTCCAAATTTTCGCACTTCCTGTTTTCTTCTGAGCCATCCAAACTGTTTCAGTCTCTGCGTTTTCCCCAGTTCCAAAGTCACTTCCACATTTTCAGGTATCTTTACAGAAGCATCCCACTCCTGGTAGCAATTTACTATACTAATATGTTCTCATCCTGCCGTGAAGAAATACCCAAGACTGGATAATTTATAAAGAAAATAATTTTAATTGACTTACAGTTCCGTATGTCTGGGGAGGCCTTAAGTAACATACAATCATGGTGGAAGGCACCTCTTCACAGAACAGCAAGACAGAGAATTAGTGCAAGCAGGGGAAATGCCTGATGCTTATAACACTATCAGATCTCATGAGATTCACTCACCATTCCGAGACCAGTATGGAGGAAACTGCCCCAGTGATTCAATTCCTTCCATCTGGCTCCATCCTTGACATGTGTGGATTATGAACATTACAATGTAAAGTGAGATTTGGGTGGGGATACAGGGCCAAACCATATTAACTATGATCCCTGACCATGATCACTGAACAAAGAAAAGACTAGAAATGGCAGCCCAACATTTGATATCCATTTTTTCCAAGACAAAATTGCCAAATCTAAAGTGGAGGTGGAGAGCCTGAGAAATTTAGCAGTTTCACTAAGGCAGGAGAACAAAAAATTGAAGATTAAGTCTTTCAAAAGAGAATGGACCCCGGTAAAATAAACAAGTTTCAGTTGTCTTTTAATGATAGTTATTTAGCAATACATAGAACCAGGAACATTGACTCAAATAATTGAAATAATATAATTTTCTAGCTTTAACACTGACGTAAGCAAAATATATTGTCTCTTAAATTACATAAAATCATAACAGTCATGCATTATCACTGTAATCTGATGCATAAGATGATAAAAATTTAATAAAAATAGTTTTTAAAAGGTTTGATACAAAGCCCAGAGAAAAGTCAGATTACTGACTGAGACTACAGATGTGTGTGATTAACATGTCCAAGAAATATTTAAAATTTAGAGAATTTGAGCAGAGAAATAGAAAGTACAAATACATGATCTAATGACAATTTCAGAATTTCAGAAATTTTTAAAGAAATCACTAAATACAATTAAAATTCAAAAGACTCTTTTAAGTTCACCTAAACAAATAATTAATGAAGGGAAAACATTATTTGAAAGACATGAACTTAATCAGAAGGAAACAGTAATTTGGAAAGCATACTATAGCATGAAAGAGAGATAGGAGTCATAGAATAAGTAATCTTTTATTTGAAACATTGTATAGACATTAAATCTGTATTTATAGGCATATAGTTACCCATTTATTTTTGAAAATATTAAACACTGAATTTCATTGCTAAAATATAAATTCTAGTCCTGATCTAAGACTTAATCTTTACCTATTCCAAATCAAGTCACTTCGTAGACCTGGACCTAAATTTCTTCATTTGTAGGAGAGACTTCCTTCTAGCTCCTAAATTTTGTCACCATGAGGCAAAGCATGTGTTGCTTTCTGCCGTTACAGCAAATTGTTTGATATTGTGTTTTCTATTCACTTATAATTCAAATGTTACTGTGAAGAAATTTAATATTTAGTGCTTCAATTCAACTTGCAAGGTATAAACTATGAAAGAAAATGAACCACTTACTAAAACATAAAGAAGAAAATAAAATATTCTTTTGGTGACTATTTATTTGTATTACCTATAATTACTTACATGAGTAAGAGTGTGAAAATACATAGTGTGTTAACTCTGGATAAACTAAGTTTAGCAAAATCAGAATTTTGTAATCTGAAAACTGCTGCTGTGCTGAAGGGAAGACGTTGCCTGGAGACGAATTACAGCATCTGAAGCTTGATATTGTCTATAACATTGTCTCAAATGAAGGAACATTACGTACCAAGCTTATTATTACAGCAATGGCTTCCTTCTTTTCTGAATCAAATTAGGATTATAGCTGGAACCAAAACGAATAAAAAAGAAAACTCTCTGTTACATAAAATAACTACTAATGTATACTCACAAGTAATGAAAATAAAAAAAATCCTGGCAAAATTTGTAAAATATAAGCTATCAATCAACAGAAATCCAATAAAGCCTGAAGTTTTCTACCTCTGAACATTCAATGGAAAGAGAAAAACTAGAAATCACTCAGTTGTCACTACTGTAACTTTGGATATCAAGTTTTGAGTTATGGTGTTATTAACCACTGCATTAACAAAAAGTCTTTATTTGGTTTTGAATTTAAGAGCTACATTTATGTTGACCCGACCTCAAGTTGAAGTACGCATTTCTACTTTAATAAAGTGGAGAATATTTAACAAAGATGGTCTATTATTTATTAATTATTTTGATAGCACCACAGCTTTTCATAAAACTTAAGCCTGGAATAAAAGGAGAAAACAAAAAAAAAATGCAAAAATAAGAAAGTAATAATGATTTCAGGAGCATTGTATGTATATTTGATTTTCCCATTTAGATCTTTCAGGTTTTGTTGAAAATGTTATTAAGAGTGTGTGTCTTGTCTTTGTTCCCTGCCTAGTCTATTGGTGCTGGTTTAACAAAGGTAAGAAGGGTCCCAAGGTTTTTATGTTAAAGTGGTAATAGAATCTCCAAAGAAAAACAGAAAAAGATGAAGAATTTGAGATATGAAACTGTATAAAGGAATAGATCAGACCGGGCGCAGTGGCTCACACCTGTAATCCCAGCACTTTGGGAGGCCTAGGTGGTTGGATCACGAGGTCAGGAGATCAAGACCATCCTGGCTAACACCGCAAAACACTGTCTCTACTAAAAATACAAAAAGAATAGCCTGGTGTGGTGGCAGGTGCCTGTAGTCCCAATTACTCAGGAGGCTGAGGCTGTAGAATGGTGTGAACCCAGGAGGCGGCACTTGCCATGAGCTGAGATCAGGCCACTGCACTCCAGGCTGGGCCAGCAGAGCGAGACTCCATCTCAAAAAGTAATAATAATAATAATAATAACAATATCTAGTTTATAAATCTGAAGATGTTTTCTAGTCTATTTGGCACTAAGTTTCTATGCAATTTTTTCAAGTCATTTAAATATTTTGATAATATATTCCTTAAAATTAAAAAAAAAAAAAAGCTTGAGTGAGGATAGTAGGAGTAGATGACCTGGCAGAATATTCTCTAGTTCAAAAAATTTACATGCTCTAAACCCTTTAATCTAATTCCATTAGAGCCCACAGTGGATAGGTTAATGAAGAAGTTCAGTTAAAATGATCTCTCATAAAAATGGTACACTCATAACTTATACTTTAAAATATATACATGTGCATGAATTCAAAATTTTTTGTGTTGCAAAGAACCTCTGGATATGGGTTGTTTATATTTTTTCTTTCATAAACCCACAACATAGCATTTTGGCATTAAAGTGTAAATAAAATTGTAAGATATCCTTGAAGCAATCTTAGTGCAGAATGCTTATGGTTTTATATTTTCTTCAATATTTATCACGCATTTCTCAAATAACAAATTGATAAACAATTGTTTGAGGATATTTATGATTGAGTCCCTTTTAAAATTTTTAAATTAAAAAATTAATTTTTACATATGTATTTTACTATTTTACATAGTTGTGAGAGGTGAAGTTGGCTGAGCTTCAGGGTTGGGTGGGGACTTGGAGAACTTTTCTGTCTAGCTAAAGGATTGTAAATGCACCAATCAGCACTCTGTGTCTAGCTAAAGGTTTGTAAATGCACCAGTCAGTACTCTGTAACATGGACCAATCAGCAGGATGTGAGTGGGGCCAAAAGGGAGTAAAAGCAGGCCACCCAAGCCAGCAGCTGCAACCTGCTGGGGTCCCGTTCCATGCTGTGGAAGCTTTGTTCTTTTGCTCTTTGCAATAAATCTTGATGCTACTCAGTCTTCAGGTCCTCACTGCCTTTATGAGCTGTAACACTCACCATGAAGGTCTGCAGCTTCACTCCTGAAGTCAGCAAGACCATGAACCCACCAGAAGGAAGAAACTCCAGACACATCTGAACATCAGAAGGAACACACTCCGGACCCATCATCTTTAAGAACTGTGACAATCACCTCAAGGGTCCGCGGCTTCATTCTTGAAGTCAGCAAGACCAAGAACCCACCAATTCTGGACACACTTGGTAATGTAATTAATTTAATTTAATAAAATAAATAGCAAAATACACACAATTTTCACTATTGGCTCTTGGTAGAGAAGCAGTAAGTGGGTGTCCTGAAATTTTGCTACCTAGATGTATAATTTCAATACATCATGCATTTTGTCTGAAAATTTAATCCAAGAAGTCAGTTATATAGGTTTATTAAGAGAGATTCTGCTCTCTTAAACTTCCAAAACTCCAAGTCTTTTCCAAGGCAAATAACAGAAAATTAATATGTCTGCAGCAACCTCACCACCTGAAAAACATCCACGAGAGAGACCCTCAATTGAATTTATGCTGATAAAAAGCCAAATATTCAGTCATCATTTGACATTAAAATTGCATTAATAAGAACATTTTTCACACTCAAAATAACTCATCCATATTGGCAACCATCTAGTAGTTCAAGGTTCCAAGCATATCATCAAGGATTTTCTTGATCACAAAGCACCAAAGACACAGGGCTCTGTGTTCTCTTCTGTTTGCTTTAACCAGTGAATCTAAAATGGCAACTCCAGTTATTGCTGTAGGGTCAATTTGCATCGAAGGTTATAATTTCTCTTGATGATTATTAAAAAATAAGTCTGTAGGCCTAATATTAATTTTTTGTAGACATGGAATCATAAATTGGTAATATGCAGAATTACAGAATGCTACAGAAAAGATTGAGCAGGGTAATGAAACATCACACGTACAGGGGCAGGGGATGAGAGATTTGTTGAGTTTGCAATTTCCAGTGGGAAATCAGGATTAATGTCACAGGAAGTATCATTTAGCAAAGATATGAATTTGCTGAAGGATTATATGAGTGAAAATAGTCTAGGTTATGCTACAGTAACTATAAAGACCCAAATCACAGAGATTCAAAATCAAAACAATTTAATTCTAGTTTAATGCCTATTGCAGGTTGACCTGAAGCTCTATACGACCTCATCCTAATCTATTAACAACCTGACAAAGCCTCTACCATCTGGAAAATGAATGAAAGAGAATGCAGCAAATTGTGCACCAACTCTTCAAGATGTTCAACATGTGTCACATATTTAACCCTGTATTATTAGTCCGTTCTTACACTGCTATAATGGAATACTTGAAACTTGGAAATTCATAAAGAAAAGAGGTTTAATTGGCTTATGGTTCTGCAGGCTGTACAGGAAGCATGGCTAGGAAAGCCTCAGGAAATTTTCAATTATGGTGGAACAGGAAACAGGCATGTCTTACATGGGCAAAGCAGGAGGAAGAGAGTGAAGGGGAAGATGCTGTAGACTTTTAAACAACTAGATCTCGTGAGCACGAACTCACTATCATGAGAACAGCAAGGGGGAAATCTGCCCCCATGATCCAATCACCTCCCACCAAGCCTCTCCTACTACACTGGGGATTACAATTCAATGTGAGATTTGGGTGGGGATGCAAATCCAAGCCATATAAATCCTGCTTATATTTTAGTGGTTGAAGCAAGTCACGTGGAAAGCTAGACTTAAAGTGGACTGAGGAATATAGTCCTACCATATGTTTTCAAGATGGAGAATCTAATGTGTTTCCTGATGTGTATAATAGAGAATGAACAATATAGTCTCATACCCAAGTCCAGGACTAGGATGAAATGAGTAAGACACTTGCCCCAAGTGCTAATTTAGGGTGGCTCTAAACACTCAATAATGAAATAATAGTTCAAGGTAATACTTTTTGAAAACTCAAAATTAATGCAAAAATCTATGATGAACAGATATTCAAATGTTGAATAAATCTGGGATGAGTGTATAGCTCCATGTCAGGCCACATGGGAACTTGGGGCAAAAGGAGCAATGAGTAATCTGACAGTCTTCACTTAAAATTTGATTTCAAAATTTTTATTATGAAAATTTCTGCATTTAAATTGGTTACTGAACAAATTCAATTAAAATATCTTTTAATCTTGATTACTGAGATTTGTGGCACAGCCTTACATCTTGTGCCTGAGGCAAGTGCTTCATTTATTTCACTCTGTTCCTAGTCCTGCATATTTCATAGTAGCATCACCAACGAGGTGCTGGACATGGTGGTTTATAATATGCACTCAGGATTCATATTGTCTAAGTTCTAATTTTAATTCTATTTTTATGGCACTTTGAAATGCTAAGTAAACTTCTTAACCAATGTCAGCCTCATTTCCCTTGTAAAACAAGGTTCTGTGTACTCACAGTGTCATTTATGAAGAAAAACAGAAAACATGCTTAAAAATGGTTAACACATTTCTCAGACTACACAAGCAGTAAATACTGTACATATTTACAAATTTTTTTAAAAAATAAAATAGGCTGGGGCAATGTGGCTCATGCCTGTAATCTCAGCACTTTGAGAGGCTGAGGAAAAAAGATTGCTTGAAAAAAGGAGATCCAGCCCAGCTTGGGTGACATAGTGAGACTCCATACCTGTTTGATTTTTATAAAAAGAAAAATTATATACTGTTTTAAAGATATGTAGTACACGGGAGAGAAGCTTTATGAGTTAGGACATCTGAAAATGTATGGTATGAACCTACGGTTAATGAAACACTGGCACTCTCGTTGTCTTTAAGATATTTGCATTTGTAACTTCGAACAAATCTTTAGAGTTCTCACAAACATCATCAAAGAAGATATAAAAATAAAAATGCAAACTGGTTACTAAATTTGATCTATGTATAACAAAGCAAAATATGGAGATGTCATCCAGACATTTCAAGGAGACACAGTGCTATTAAGAAAGCAGTTCTAATTGGCATTACAGAAGAATTCAAGTTGGTGAGAGAAGTACAGAAAGAATGACGATGGAAGATAGTGCCTTCATATATGGCCAAAGGCTAAATGTCAGGTAAAAGCAATATTAAAAATGAAGACGTATCACATATATTTTAGATATGTAATTTAAGTCCGAAGATCTGGGGCGTTAAAGGAAAAAAGGGTCATTGAGAAAATATTAGCTTTATTGTTATGGAGATAAGTGGTCATATTCAATACTCAAAAAGGAAACTTATCTGCTCAGTCTTAAGAATTACGTATTTCTCAAAGAAAATGTTTTGGGCAGAACAATATAGAATGTTAAGTGCTCTGTGCTTTATACCTAATATTTCTCTCATTGGTGGATTACAAATGACCAGACTAAACATTCTTTTCAAAGCTTTTTCCAAAAGCTTCTATACACTATTCTGCCATATTCATAAATGTACAAGCCAAAAGACCTGCCAACGGTTACACTGAAAAGCAGTTCATCTCAGAAAGTCAATAGGCCAGGCAGAGAAGCTCAGGTAAAATGAGATGAGGATAAAATAATAATTTTGGTAGGCAAAATAAAATAATAAGTCTTTCAAAAACCAACAAGACATGAGTAACTGTTAATTATTGGGAGGAAATCTAACTTGTCCATTTTGCTAGTAATACAAGTTTTAATATGAAAAATAGGCCATATGAGTGTCTAGAAGAGGGTACTTCAGAATCACTTCACATCTGAGAAGAAGAAAAAGTAGATAGAATCAGGTGGGGATTACTGTGGAGACTTGAAATGATGAATAACTTAGAAAGTAAAGTTAAAACACAAATATTCAAACACAGTAGAACAATCATTATTTGGTCTAAGTGACACTCAAAATACTTTTTAATTTCCAACTTTACCTGGCAATAAAGAGATGATAATAGAGCCTAGACTTATAAAAACACTGTTTTCATTCATGTATTGAAATACAAGTAGGAAGGAGGTATTGTGCTAAATAAATTCCAAGTATTTGTTAATTTGCTGCTCAAAATTAGGGAAGTAATCTTATGGTTTCTATTTAGCTTGTGTAAAAATTAAAGCTTCCATCATCGACAAGATTTATCTAAAGTTACACATGTAGCAAATGTAGGAGTGTTCTAACCATAGGTTTGAAGAAAATGTGCTATTTAAGTGATACTATAAATTATTTTTCTGGAAAATACATCTATACCCATCTTCATCTACATCTTACGTATGTTTATGTATATAAACATGTGTGTTATATGTATATCTATCATCTATCTGTCAATCTACTTATCTGTAAGTATTCCTAAACTGCAAATATTCTGCAGTACAATTCACTAATTATTTAATATGCAGACAAGGAAAGTATGTTCCAAAGAAGTGTTTGCACAGCGAGCCACTATGACAACAATACAAAAGCCTGGGTTTCTTGTTTCTCACCAGAAAGTCCTTTCAACTTCATCATATAGAACACGAGTACTCTGCGTCTTAAAATACTCTACTGTAGCTGATGTACGGCTGCAGCCAGTGAGGTTTTTTTATTTTTCTGAGTAAAATTGGGCTTGAGGCTTTGCAAGAAGGAAATTGTTTCCAAGCTTGGCTCTCAAGGAGAGGACTTTTCTTTGTAACTGGAATTCTAAAACCTCAGTTACCAGACTGTGCAGAACAGTTGTACTATAGTAACATGCAATATGCATGAGAAATTGTAGCACAGATATTGAGGGTGATAAAAATATGCATCATTGCATAAGAAAAGGCAGGATTTTGCATAACATACTGGATAAAATTAGAATTGGTATGAACGCTGGGAATCTTGAATAGTTGGATTATTAGTAGTGATTACATCTTATAACAGATTTTTGTTGCTTTTGTCATTGTTGATGGTGATGGTTTTGGTTTGTTTGTTAACTTTTAAACTTTTGTATATTAGTTTTGTTTGATTTGGTTTTTTTTTTTTCTTCTTTACATCTTTTCGATTTAAGCTTTTGTTCTTTTCAAACATTCTCTATCAAAATCTTGCTCCAGATAAAACTTTTACCTGTGATGAATCCTGTAAATGTCGTTTCGGGTTTTTTGTTTTGTTCTATTTTGTTTTTAAAAGAAAAATCAGATTAATGAAGCTCTGCTTTAAAAAAAAAAAAAAAGGTTTCTATTGTTTTGTGTGCGTGTTTTTTTTTTTTTTTTTTTTTCTAAACAAGTTACATCCACAGTAAACTTTAAAATCAGTCTTCATGGACTAATAGAAATCTTGACACTTTGCTAAAATCTTTTACAAAAAGAGTGTCTTATGAATTGGAATCTCTGTATCACGGTCCTTTGTCTTCTTTCTAGTTATGTGTTTCCACTCACCACTGAGCCATGAGACCCTCAAAATTTGGCACCATGCTTTAGTCATAAATACTTTAAATATTTGCTGACTTCTAATGACACATATAATTCATTACCTAAACGACTGACTAGAGCTTTTTTGAATAACTTCAAGGCCATGGATACCTTCACTTTTATTTTAAAATATTAATGCAGAAGTGCTGGGTAGAGAAGGATGTGGTCCCTTTAAATGATACTGAAGCGGGTAAGGGTGTGGTCCCTGACTAAGGCTCCACCCTGCAGACCTACGTGAGTACAGGCACTCCTGCCTTAGTACCCACATGTTGCATTTCCCAAGACCACCCTGACCTCCCAAGTCCCCATTCTGTGCCTATAAAAACCCCGGAGACCCTAGCCGCAGACACGCAGGCGGCTGGATATCAAGAGGAGCACGACAGTGGAGGAACACACAGATGACTGGACACAGAGAGTGACACACCGACAGCTGGACATAGAAAGTAAGACACCCACAGGCCTGGGCACCCTGGCAGGCCACCGACCATCAGAAGTAGAATGACATGGAGTTTAGTTGGGGCAGTCAGAGGAGAGCCCAGGCTGCTGAACGGCTTTAGGGGAAACTCTTCCCGCTCCATCCCGTTCTGACTTTTCCAAAGCTACCTCCACCCAATAAATCCTTGCAATCATTCTCCAAGCCCGGGTGTGATCCGATTCTTTCGGTACACCAAGGCAAGAACCTGGGATACAGAAAACCCTCTGTCCTTGAGACAAAGTAGAAGGTCTAATTGAGCTGCTTAACACAAGTCAAGTATAGACGGCAAAACTAAAAGAGCAAAACTAGAAGAGCATCCTGTGACACACTCCCACTGGAGCTTCAGGAGCTGTAAACATTCACCCCTAGACACTGCTGTGCAGTCGGAGCCCCACAGCCTGCTCATCTGTATGCTCCCCTAGAGGTTTGAGCAGCGGGGCACTGAAGAAGTAACCCCATTGCGTGCCCTAGGAGGGGGACAAGGTAACTTGCCATTTCAATATGATACATATATGCAGAAAAAGACCGTACCAATAATTACAGCTAGATATTTGACGATCGTGTGTGCTCTTGTTATTTTAAGCTAGACATGAGGGATCATTTTGTGAAGCCTACCCGGAATTTCTAATTATGCTTACCTATATGTTTTACCACGTAGAAGGCTCAACTGAACTGCTTGATTTGGGAGGGAAAAGAGAAATAGTAAATGTTATGCATCTTAGAATACATGATTCTTGATAGAGGAATTGATCTATATGAGATGTGGGCAAAGCACCACTGTTATTATCCAGTAGAGGTTTTAATACCGTGGGCCTGGATTTGGTGTTTTGAAGGGTTCAATATCAAGCAGAATGTGGGTGTTTATAAAGAGCTGCTGCAAAACCAACTGAATGGCAAAGCCATCGTTCTCCCTTGCTTAATATGTGGAATCTAGTTATATTTATTTTTCCTAACCTTGGCCACCTGCCTACCATTTAAAAGTTAATTAAAATAAAATAGCCATCAGAGAGATGCAAATCAAAACCACAATGAGATACCATCTCACACCAGTTAGAATGGCAATCATTAAAAAGTCAGGAAACAACAGGTGCTGGAGAGGATGTGGAGAAATAGGAACACTTTTACACTGTTGGTGGGATTGTAAACTAGTTCAACCATTATGGAAAACAGTATGGCGATTCCTCAAGGATCTAGAACTAGATGTACCATATGACCCAGCCATCCCAATACTGGGTATATACCCAAAGGATTATAAATCATGCTTCTATAAAGACACATGCACACGTATGTTTATTGCGGCACTACTCGCAATAGCAAAGACTTGGAATCAACCCAAATGTCCATCTGTGACAGACTGGATTAAGAAAATGTGGCATATATACACCATGGAATATTATGCAGCCATAAAAAAGGATGAGTTTGCGTCCTTTGTAGGGACATGGATGCAGCTGGAAACCATCATTCTTAGCAAACTATCACAAGAACAGAAAACCAAACACCACATGTTCTCACTCATAGGTGGGAACTGAACAATGACATCACTTGGACTAGGGAAGGGGAACATTACACATTGGGGCCTATCATGGGGAGGGGGGAGGGGGGAGGGATTGCACTGGGAGTTATACCTGATGTAAATGACGAGTTGATGCTTGCTGACGAGTTGATGGGTGCAGCACACCAACATGGCACAAGTATACATATGTAACAAACCTACACGTGATGCACATGCACCCTAGAACTTAAAGTATAATTAAAAAAAGAATAATTAATTACAACCAGTTGGAGATTATTCACTAACCAGTTATTGAAATACTTTTTTCTTGGGTATACTCTAATATTTTTTCAAACATCTGCTAGTTTGTCTCTTACCTTTGGAATTGAACTCATTCATGATTCACTGATTAAAAGAACATGTGACCCCTTTAAAATAAAATAAAAAAGTAATAAAAATAAAATAATAAATAAAATAATAAAATAAAAAAGTAATAAAATAAAAAGTAATATATTCTACCATATTAAGAGAAAAAATAAAATGAAATGATTCTGAAATAATCGAAAGATAAAAAATATAAAATTTAGATTGAATAAAATTTTTGGAAATCAACTCATTCATATAATAAAAGAAAGCTACATATAATAAATGGAAACATTAACAAAGTAAATTTCTGGAAGGAAAATGATTTCCTAAAGAGCAAAGACTAGTATCAGCTATGATCTGTATAAAAGAACTCCACAGCAGAAGAGAAGATAGGTTCCTGAATCATCTCCAAGAGTTTAAGACTCTGGACTTCAAACTTTCAACTGTTCTGAAAGCGTGCTCTAATGTACTGAATATGTTTCCTCATCAGTAAAATGGTGGTAAGCTCTACACTTTAGTACCAGGTGTAGTTACATAAAATCATTGCCTAGCAAAAAGTTATAAATAAAGGACTAAATGAACATTAATTTTTCTCCTCTTTTCCAGTTATACTTTGTAGACAGTGAAATAAAAATCAGTTTTGTTAATATTATTTTAAACAACTATTTACATGTTAATGTTGTCATAATAATTACTGTTGTTGTTAACTTGCTCTGACAGGGAGTTGAAACTATAAAGAGAGCGATGAATAATTTGGAATGAATCAAAAACACGAATGTTGAATATTTTGTGAACAATTTTTCATTTGAAAAACTTGCATAATTTGCCCTTTCATGACAATTTAATAATAGGAATACTCCCTAAGAAATTGTTACTACAGTTGTACATAATTGTTTTCTTTGAGCATAAATTCTATTTAATCTCTAAGGCAGCTGACATTTTGATTACTTATGCTTTCATTCTTTTGTTTGCAATGAACTATGATTATACTATGAGAAGCAGCATATAACTGGAACTAGTAGCTCTGCTCTTTGCATATAGTAGAAACTCATTAAATTTTTCTTAATTACTAAAGTATTATTGTTTGCTCGCAACAATTAGAATTATAATCTACCATACATTTTCCACAGATTTTTTCCGTATTATAAAAGGATTATAAATTTTACAACTATTTTAAAATTTTGAAATATAATTATCAGGGAAACAAAAAGATAGAACTTCAGTGATTGTAAACAAAACCTTGCTCACAGATTTGAAATTAAATTGAATTGTCTTGCAAATATTTTTAAGAACAAAATCAGTTTAGAGTCTGTTTCTTACATTTGGAGATGAAGAGTTGTCCTGTAAACATGGAGGCACAAAGAATAAATGTATATTGAAAATGTGATAGAAGGCATTAGAGTGCTACCCAGAAAATTATGATTTGTGACAATAAAATTGAGAAGAGAAGGCAAATTCAAAGAGGTGAGCCTGGTATTGCCAAAATGTTCAACGTACTTTTGGAGAACCAGAGAAACTGAGCAGAGCTAAACAAATAATTTGGAGGTTGAAATTAGAGTCTTTATGAACCTGAAAGTCTCATGAACACTCTAGATCATTTTGAGGGATCCAAATACATCACAACCTAAAAACTATTTAACCAGAAATAGATCAGGATTTGAAAGAACTAAACTTTTTAAAAAATATCTAAATTCGGTATTGGTTTAAGATGTTAATTTAATATTCTCTGAAGGACTGTAAGAAAATACAACATTCCATGTCAACTCTGAATTTCTTTTTCAGATATGATGATTCTAGAACCTAGCTTCCCTAGAATCATGTGGTACATTTTTAGAGATCATAGTATTTATTATTTCATTGATTTAATGATGATGTTAAAGAACTCTTTGGTGTGTCTGTTCCCCAGATATGAATGTGGGTGTATTTGTATGTGTGTTTGGATTTATGTGCTTGAGATTCCTAAGCGTAGACATATGATTGTTTTCTTTACCTCTTTATTTTTAGTCTTACCACATTTAGAACATTTTGAACATCACATCTTCCAATATACTTTTCTGTTATTTCCACTCACTCATTATATAATTGCAATTAGATATATGTAAGGCTTCCTGATGGGTTACATGTATTAAGACTATGCAAGACTATCCAGATTTTTATTTTTACCCTTCTTTAATCACTAGTTTGCTAGTTTATGTAATTTGTAAAATTCTTTCTCCAAGTTCATTGATCGTTTCTTTTTTTTTTTTTTTTTTTTTTTTTTTTTTTTTTTTTTTTTTTTTTTTTTTACCACATATTCTCCTTTATAAGTGGGAGGTAAATAATGTGTATGCATGGACATAGAGACATAGAGAGTGGAATAATAGACATTGGAAACCTGGAAAGGTGCGGGGTGAGGAATGAGAAATTACTTAATGGGGACAATGTACACTGTTTGGGCAATGGGTACATGAAAATCCTAGACTTCATCACTATGCAATATATTCATGTAGCAAAACTGCATGTGTACCCCTAAATCTATAAAAAAAAATTATACATGTAATCTAAAAATTGGTTGGTGAATTACAGGTTTAATTTTCAACTGTCAAAATATTCTGATTGATTTTATATTCCGTATAAGTCAACAGCAAGGCGTAGCTACTCAAGCAAGAGGTGGTGTCACCTTTAACATCATTAATAGAAGGTAGTGTTCATAACCAATGAGATAATTACCCGGTGAAGTGTATCCTGGTCAGTTCACATAATGTCACATGTGTGTAAAATAATTGGAAGGACCTTGACAATTTAGTGTCTAAAGCTGGTGAATTAGAGGATAAATCTAAACTGAGAGTTCATATAAGGAGGAGCTGTGTAGTTGGAAAAAGAGAAACTTGGGGAGGATTTCAAAACAGCCTTCAAAAACAAAAAAGGATCACCTTTGAGTCAGTCAGACTCAGGCAAGAAACAGATGATGGTCTTAAAGGAATGATTTGAGGAGAATTTAATAAAGGAAGTAGTTATAAGAATATAGACAGAGCTTGAAAACCAAGACGCCAATAAGATACCACTTCACATTAAGATAGCTACAGTAAAAAAAAAAAAAAAAAAAAAAAAAAAAAAAAAAAAAAAACAGAAAATAACAAGTCTTGGTAATGATGTGGAGAAATTAGAACCTGCATACACCACAATTGAGAATGTCAAATGGACAGCTGCTTGGAAAACAGTCGGGCAGCTCCTTAAAATGTTAAACCTCATGGGTTATCATATGATCTAACAAGTCCATTCCTAGGTATCCACCCAAGCAAAATGAAAACATGTGTCCACACAAAAACTTATATACAATGCTCATAGCAGAATTATTCATGATAGCCAAAACATTGAAATAACCAAATATCCATTAACTGATGGATAAATAAAATGTGGTGTATCTATGAAATTGAATATTGCTAGGCAATGAAAATAAATGATGGCAAGAAGAATAGCTAATGGATGCTGGGTTAATACCTAGGTGATGGGTTGATCTGTGCAGCAAATCACCATGACACACGTTTACCTAATAAACCTGCATATCGTGCACATGTACTCTGGAACTTAAAAGTTGATGGAAAAAAGAGATACACATAGCATAAAGTTTATTATCTTACAGAAAGAAATGATATATTGATACATGCTACAATGTAGATGAACCTTGGAAACTTCATGCTATGTGGAAGAAGCAAGTTACAAGAGAACACCTATTGTATGATTCCATCTATATGAAATGGACATCCAGACAACCAAATGTATAGAGACAGAAAGTATATTCATGGCTACCTGGGGATGAGAGGTTGGCAAGAAATTGGCAGTGGGGCATGGGGTTTCTTTTTGGGGTGATAAAAATGTTCAAAATTGGTGGTGATGATTGAACAATTTTGTGAATATATTAAAAGTCATTGAATTGTATCCTTTGAATGGGTGAATTGTATTATATAAACATCTCAAAAAGCTTGTTTTAAAGAAAACAAACCAAGGAGAATGAGGATTGGTATGCTACTCTGAGGATAATGATAACAGGCTGTTGTCACCACCCCTGGGCCTGAAGGAACCAGAAAAAGAACACTGTAGGGAGAGGCCCATCTGAATGGAGAGACATCACCACGCTCTGACAGTCACCTTCGAGGCAGCGCTGCAGGAATGCATGGCCTGACCTCGCTCTTCTACTGTCTGATCTCCTCTGATGCCTCCCATTTTCAAAACCCAACTAGAAGCCTAGAACAGGGGAATCTCTTGTGATCCATGACAGTCAGCATCCTAGGGCACCAAGTTGGGCGAAGGGTCAAGCTTGCATCTGGATATGAAGATAACTGACTTTGTGTCACTCCAAGATTGAGACCAGTAGAGGAAGGTTGGAATTAGGTGTGTTACCTCCAAATGAAGTGAATTTTGATCTCTGGAAAGAGGGTCTGACAAAATCTGAGATGGTGATGGTGAAATTACATAGAAGATTCCACTTTTACGTGAAGGATTGAATTACTTCTGAAGTTCCCTTGCAAGCTCCATTTCTGCCTCTAACCACTGGCATATTGACACCAATTGTATTGTTTAGCCAGCTGTGATCTTGGAAATTTAAAGTTTGGGCTTTGGCTAATAGACCACTAATAATGTGGGTGCATTTTGATGAGAGTGAGAAAGCAAAGGGAATATTCTGAGTATGAACTGCTCAGTTGGGATTTAACCCCATGTGAATGAATAAATTGGACTTAACTGTGGCCAGAGACAGTCTGGGGAGAGAAGTGACAGAAGAAAAAGAAAGAAGCTTGTCATCAAAGAAGATGTAGGATTTGGAGAAATAAAATTTGCCTACTTAACGATTTTACTGATTATGTATATTAGCTCTACTTTCCTTTTTAGTTTAAAATGACAGTAAAAATACCTTAATATTCCCTGTAAGAAAATTATCATCATCTTTCATGAAGGATGTAAGAGAAGCTTGTGTGCCTTTTCTCTAGCATGTTTCACCAGGACTCCATCTCCTGGAGTGATGTGAAGAGGGTGACAGAATAGACCCCCAGGGAACCCACATCTGAGTCTGTGCTGTGCATCACTCCTTTTGCGGAGACAGGATCTACAGCAGGGGTATCCATTCTTTTGACTTCCCTGAGTCATACTGGAAAAAAAGAATTGTCTTGGGCCACACATAAAATACACTAACGATAGATAATGAGCTTTAAAAAATTGCAGAAAAATCAGTGTTTTAAGAATGCTGGCAAATTTGTATCTGGCCACATTCAAAGCCATCCTGGGATGTGGGTTAGACAAGCTTGATCTACAGGGATAGGATGAACGTGACATGTGAGGAGGATGGAAAGTTACTCAAATGACCATGTTAATGGAGATGCTGTATCCAGCAACTCATGGCTTGCAGGCTACTTACATTGAAGACGTTTGAGAAGTTATCTGATGACTTTTATGGTTTTCTAAAATTGGTACTTCTACTTTGTGCCATGTTTTATATCTACTACATTAAATATATACCAGTATAATCATTTACATGGCCCTATGCCAAAATACAGAAATGAAGATGCTCATTTACAAATGTGGACATGTGTCCAAATAAACCACTGATATGCCCTGCCAACTTAAATGGATGTGGGATTTGGAAGAAATACTCAAGCCTGTGGAAATATAGTTTCCTTTTTTTTTCTGGACCTTCAGCTATATGTCAAATACTTGATTAAAGATTACTTGGATTTTTAGAAATTACATAATTCCCCTGCCTCAATATTTTTTACATTTATTATTTACTAAAGGCCAGTAGTTTTAGATTTCTTGTTCTTTATTTCTACAATTGCTATTTTAATTTTAATTAACTTGCAAGTCAAATAAATTGTTGATATATTGTATGGATCCTGGGGTAGGATATTGTAAAAAAGCTATTGTTCTGACAGGTATTCCCCAAGTATATGACAAGTACCCAGGAGTACAGATTTCTCAATTCTTGCCAATTTCATATGTTTATGTATGTTGTTTTGTTCTTCAATGTTGTTTATTTCATATAGAGGGAAAGCAATTTTTCTATTTGTAAGATGTTTCCGTGAAACATCTGACCTCAGTGTTATCATTGATCGTTTCTTTTGCAGTTTTATATCTGCTGTTAAATCCATTAAGTTCATTTTAAGTTTCAATTCGTGTACTTATCTGTAGTAGAATTTCCATTTGCTTCTCTGTTTTAATTTGAATTTCTCTTCCAAGAGTCTCTATTTCTTTATTGATTATGGTTCACTTTTCATTGAAATTCTTGAACATGTTTTTTAAAGATATCTCAAAATCTTAATCTAATAAATCCAACATTTAAGATATCTTGTGACCTGTTTCTAATTACTGTTTTTCTTGCTTACAGATCACATGTCTTTGTTTCTTCATAAGTCTAGTATTGTCGTATTTATTTTAAGTGGGGTGTTGTGGATGATATGGTGAAATGTCAGTATTATTTTTCTATTCACTGTTAAAATTTTCTCTTTTTTAAGAGTCATACATTTTTTTCTCACAGGCAATTAAATTGTAGATAGATTCTATTACTTTTGTCATGCTCAGGCCTTTTCCTTGTTAAAAAGACCCAATTTTAGCTTTTAGTTTTAGAGAATGTTCTATTTAGCATGCATTTCTCCTAATACATGATCTCTTTGGGGTCTTATTTAAATGCCCAGTGTTTAGTGATGTGTTTCCTAATTTGCTGAGCCAGAACTCTTATTTTTTTGTCCCTCTTGATCTCTGGTATCCCTGTTCACCTCTCAGTTCTGCAGCACCTGCTCTCTTGAGAATATCAAGAGTTTCACTTTATGCGTATGCATGTAGCCTTCTGCCGTGGATATGTTGTGAAACTCCTCACAAACTTAGAAAACTTCTCCTGAATGGTATTCAGTCCTGCAGATTTTCACTACTTTAAGCAAAAGGAAATTCATATGTCTGCAACCTGTGTTCAGTGAGACTGTTACACACTTCTTTGGTTGCATGTCTTTCTTCCACTGTCTAAAAAGTATTCTTCTATCATGGTCACAAAGTCAGACAAGTCTAAGATTTAATTTGTGTGCTTTTCTTGGTGTAATGACCATTGTTTTGTGCTGCCTGTTGTCCAATGAGAGATAATGTTTTATATTGGTCTATGATAAGATTATGAGTCTGATATCAATGATTCAATCATAGGCAGAAGTGCTATGTTTATAATGTGATACTATGTATTAATAAAAAAAAAAACTACTGATACACTCAAAAATACTAACTTCCAAAATCAGGAGATTGAACAAAATAAACAACACAAAAATGTTTAGACATTATGAATCCATTTATATAAGATCAAGAATAAGTAAGTCAAATATATCATTACAAAATTATAACAATTTCTTTATCACTGATTATCTATGTGAAGTGGGACTTTATTGGAAGAGGTTATGAGGAAACATTTTGGGAATCTGGCTTTTTGTGTTAAGATTATAGGCATGTGCATTTGATAATGTCATTGAATTTTATGCTTAAGATTTATGCATTTTATAACAAATTATTTTTATTAATCTAATTGAAATATAGCTGGAAAACGTGAATATAAAGTTTGAAAATGAGGACAAAATATATACTAGAAAGACCTATAGGAGATCCGCATAATGGACTTCAAAGTCATCAGTTTGATTGATGTGTTAAAAAAAGAATTTCAGTCTCTGTTCTTAAGGCCTTCAACTGATTGGAAAAAAACTTTTTCACATTATGCAGAGTAATCAGCATTATTTGAAGTCAACTGATTATAAACATTAATCACATCTACAAAATACCTTCACAGCAACATCTAGACTAAGTTTTTAACAAACTAGGCACCATTGCCTAGATAAATTGACAAATAAAATTAATCAACACACACACACACGCACACTTGCACACACATAGAATATACTATAAAATACCGTATTTATTGGGAGAAGGGTAGCCAAATAATAATGTTCTAAATCTCTTATATTGTCCAAAAATAGTAAAGTTCAGTGGACCTTAGGCTTTCATCCATCAAGAGTATATATTGTTGTATTTGTTTGCAAGAGCTGTTGTGACAAAATACCACCGACAGCATGGCTTAAATCACAGAAATTTATTTTCTCACAGTTCTGGAGACCACAAGTCCAACCTACATTGGCGAGTTTGACTTCTTCTGACCTTGTTCCTTGGCTTCCAGATGGTCTTTCCTCTATGCTCATAGATTTCTGATGTTTCTCTCTAGGACCTGATCTCTTCTTTTACGGATACTAGTCAGAATAGATTAAGGCTCACCTTAAAGGCCTCATTTTAAGGTGATGACTTTTATAAAGGCCCGATCTCCAAATATAATCACATTCTGAGACACTGGGTATTGGTGCTTCATTAGGGGGCTAATTAGGGGTAACAAAATTCAGTTTATAGCAGCTTTATTCTTTCTTCTTCTTCTTCCTGTTTTTTTTTGTTTTTTTTTTTTTTTTTTTGAGACAAAGTCTTGTTCTTGTCACCCCTACTGAAGTGAATGACACAATCTCAGCTCACTGCAACCTCCGCCTGTCGGGTTCAAGCGATGCTCCTGACTCAGCCTCCTGAGTAGCTGGGATCACAGGCATGTGCCACCACACCTGGCTAATTTTTGTATTTTTAGTAGAGATGTGGTTTCACCATGTTGGCCAGGCTGGTCTTGAACTATTGACCTCAACTGATCTGCCCGCCTCGGCCACCCAATAAGTGCTGGGATTACCAGCACGAGCCACTGCTTATGGCCAACAGCTCTTATGTGTAAGAACTAAAAAAGAAAAAAAAAAGTTAAACATTTATGAATAACATATAAATACTCAGGGAAATAGAATAATCTGTTTAGTGTTGGAAATTTTGGGTATGTTTGATTTACATTTAAATAAAAATAATATCTTCTTGCCACCTCAGAAATACAAAGATCATTGCTACTGAATGCATTAACTGAAAAGATAATGATATTTACATTACTATAGTCACACACCTCAACTGATTTATTTTTAATTGTATATGAGATCTTTTGGGGGTAGTTTATTTTCTTTGTTCTGGAAAATATTCTTTAGAAATTAATTCACTGACAATTTACTGAATGAAAATTTCTTCAGATGTAGTGGGACTAAAATTTCCTACTTCCTTTTCACTATCACTATGTTTTCTTCCTGATTGAATTAAATTCATGATAGTTCCTTCTCTTCCTTCTTGGAGTTAAACCATGCATGGTATACATTTTCTTATAATCATTATGAACCCAAATGTATCTGAGACAGGTCTCAATCAATTTAGAAAGTTTATTTTGCTAATGTCAAGGATGCCTCTGTGACACAGCCTCAGGAGGTCCTCATGACTTGTGCCCAAGGGGGTTGAGGTACAGCTTGTTTTTATACAATTTAGGGAGACAAAATACATCAAACAATACATGTAAGAGTTATATTGATATGAGCTGGAAGTGCAGGACATCTTGAAGCAGGGTTGGAGGGCCCTCTAGGTCATAGATAGAATTAAGTATTTTTCTGACTGGCAATTGACTGAAAGAGTTATTATTAGTAGTAAGGAGTGCCTGGATTATAATAAGGAGTTGTGGAGACCAAGGTTTTATTATGCAACAGAAGCTTCCAAATAGCAGGATTCAGAGAGAATAGATCTTAATGCTATGCATTAAGATCAATGTTTATAATCAGACTTAAAGTCCGGGTTGATGTTAACGCTGGAAGGTATAAGGAAGCATGTTCAACCCCTTCTTCTATCATAGCCTGGACTGGGTTTTCAGGTTCATTCTGGAATGCCCTTGGCTGAGAGGAGGGGTTCATTTAGATAAATGGGAAACCTTAGAATTTGATTTTTGGTTTATGTTCTTTATATAAATTTCTTGTGGATCTAAATCTGATCTTTTTTTTTTTTTTTTTTTTTTAACTATGATTGTCAATGATGGTCTTTCAATTGTGGGGTGTGATTTTGCATTATCAACTCATCTTTACATGTGACCTTATTTTGGGGAAAACTCTGAGGTTTCAGTTAAAATTTACTTTTGCTAAGATCCTTCTGTGTAATTTTTAACCTTAGACTATGAGAGGTCGGATATACTTATATACTTTATATATGTTTTTTACTTCTGTTAGTTAATTTTCCCATCAAAATTGATCTGGCTTCAATTGCAACAAGGTTCTGATATCTTGAAGATATATATGGTAACAATATACTAGCTTTTTATGCATCATCCTTTAAGTATCTTCTGTATGAAAACACTGCAATCGTTGAATCTAAATCCTTACTTCAGTTAACTTTAACACATGCCGAAAGTAATAAATGTAGAAAATAAATATATTTTAAATATTGTGACTTATGTTATATGCTGTTTTATATATATATATAATCATGCAGCATGCTACGAAAAATAATGATGGAGCAAGCAAAGTGGAATTTCTGTCTTAGAGAGTGACATTATCTTTAAGAATGAAGAAAGCCATCAAATTTTAAAAATTGTGAAATAATTCAGGATTTGAAGAAGCATTAGGGGAACACATATCAGCAGACACAAAATTTTGAAGTCCTGAAATGGAGTATATCTTCATGCTTTCAGTGATGGAACTGACAGAGTCTAGTGTGACTGGAAAACATGTAATCAGTTTTTAACTAATTTTTTAAATAACTACTAGTCAAAACAGACTTTTATTACTGCTGACATTTTAAAAATCATATACACAAAATTTTATGTTAAAGCTCACTGTGAATAAAACTGCTTGGAAAAAAATTTAAACAATGCCAAAATACAATTTGGTTAAAATATAATATGTTATAAATAAAATTAATTATAAAGCAGCAATAAAAGTCAGAGTCTATATTATTTTAATATTAAATCTTTAATAAATAACCTGATAATTAAAACTTAAGTTCTAGAAACTCTCTTAATAAAATCAGAATAAAAATGAGATGGTAAATTTTGTTATCATGTAATTATTTTACACTGTCTTACAAATGTTAATGATTGTAGTAGCCCATAAAATATTTTTTAAAATTTAAATATTTAAATTTATCAATATTACAGTTGTTACTTTTGTTGACTTAGTAAATTTAAGGGTCAACAAACCTAAAATAAAAATCAGCATATAAACAAATACCTTGATACCCACAAATTATCAATAATTTTCCAATAAAGTATGACAACTATTAGATAATTGAGTAAGAAATTAAAGTTATAGAAATAAATATAATTTTAAAAATTTTATTGTGTTTATTAAAAACATTTATTAAATATCTGAAAAAAAGGAAAGGCAGTCATTTTCTAAAATTCATGGTAATATTTTAAAGATGGGAATTTTATCTAATTTATTTACAGCTTTAATGCAGTTTTAATTAAAATCTCTTTACATTTTTACAAATCGTCTTTAAAATTACTTGGAATAGTTACCATACAGATAATGGAATATTATTCCATCTCAAGAGAAAGGAAATCCTATTTGGAACAATATAAATGAATTTGGAAGACAGTATGTTAAGTAAAATAAACCAGACACAGAAAGACAAATACTGCATAAACTTACTTGTATTTGAACTCTAAAGGAGTCAAACTCATAGAAACAGAGTAGAATAATGGTTACCAGGTGTCGTGGATGGGAAAAGTGTAGAACTTTGTCAACAGGTGAAAACTTGCCACTATAAGATGAACAAGTTCTGGAAGCCTAACGTACAACATAGTGACTATAGTTAATAATGTATTGTATACTTGAAATTTTCTAAGAGAGTAGATCTTAAGTATTCTCATCATATAAGCACAGAAACAGATAACAATGTGAGAATATGAATATATTATGATATATTAGCTTGCTTGTGATTATTGTTTCACAATGGATAGTTATATCAAAACATCACATTGTACACTTTTAATACATAGTTTCTATTTGTCAGTTATGCCTCAATAAAGTTGAAAAAAATAAAATTTAAAAAACCTGATTGGTCAGAAATTTGGTTTTCCATGAAAGATGTTGCTAAAAATGGCAACTCTGAAAAGAAAAATAAGAAAAAGGAAAACATTTAAAAAATGACATAGATACATCCATTCATTTATTCATCTAATCTTTTATTAAATAGCATGTAGTGACTGCCTATCCTGCATTATGATTAAGCATATGGTGAAGAGAAAATCAAATCTTGTCCTTGCTCCTGTGGAAATTTTATGTATATCACGCATACATAAACATGCATTAGTGTTTACTTCACTTTTTCTTTTCCCTTCCTTCCTTCCTTCCTTCCTTCCTTCCTTCCTTCCTTCCTTCCTTCCTTCCTTCCTTCCTTCCTTCCTTCCTTCCTTCTTCTTTCTTCTTTCTTTCTTTCTTTCTTTCTTCTTTCTTTCTTTCTTTCTTTCTTTCTTCTTTTTCTTTCTTTTTTCCTCTCCTTCCTTCCTTCTTCTTCCTTCCTTCCTTCCTTCCTTCCTTCCTTCCTTCCTTCCTTCCTTCCTTCCTTCCTTCCTCTCTCTCTCTTCTTTCTTTCTTTCTTTTTCTTTCTTTCTTTCTTTCTTTCTTTCTTTCTTTCTTTCTTTCTTTTCTTTCTTCTTTCTTTCTTTCTTTCTTTCTTTCTTTCTTTCTTTTTCTTTCCTTTCTTTCCTTTCTTTCCTTCCTTTCCTTCCCTTCCTTCCCTTCCTTCCCTTCCTTCCCTTCCTTCCCTTCCTTCCTTCCTTCCTTCCTTCCTTTCTTTCTTTCTTTCTTTCTTTCTCTTTCTTTCTTTCTTTCTTTTTCTTTCTTTCTTTCTTTCTTTCTTTCTTTCTTTCTTTCTTTCTTTCTTTCTTTCTTTCCTTCTTTCTTTCCTTCTTTCTTTCTTTCTTTTCTTTCTTTTCTTTCTTTTCTTTCTTTCTTTCTTTTCTTTTTTGAGACAGACTCTCACTCTATTACCAAGGCTGGATTGCGATGGCATGATATCTAGTCACTACAGCCTCCGGCTCCTGGGTTCAAGTGATTCTTCTGCCTCAGCCAACCGAGTAGCTGGGATTACAGACACATGCCATGATAGTCTAATTTTTGTATTTTTAGTAGAGATGAGGTTTTGCTGTATCGGCCAGGCTGGTCTCAAACTTCTATCCTCAAGTGATGCACCCACCTTGGCCATCTAAAGTGCTGGAATTACAGGCATAAGCCACTCTGCCCGACCAATAATTTGCATTTTATTATATTTTAGTATTCATATTATTTTTACAAACTATGTTCTTTTTTTAAAAAAAAAGAGACTTGAAAAATCTTACATAAATTCACTCAGTAAAATGGAAATAAAAACTAGATATTCAAAGTGAAGGAAAGATAATTAAATAAAAACAACAAAAATCTACTTTCTATACCACTAAACTATGAGCCATATGTTTCATTAGTGTGCTGGAATATCCCTCATGTTTTTTCTGGCTTCGACAGTATACATTTAAAGTCTATAGTTATACCACAAAAGATGCATCTGATTACATTAGGAACAAATTACTGCCTCTCATTTTCTTTACCTCTCGCTATAAGATGGATCAATATAAACGTATAAATACAGGTATTCACATCTACAGCTTTCAGTCTAACAATATATACTTAAAAGTATAAAAGACTTAAAAGGAATAGACAAAGAAAATCATTGTAAGTAATGTAATAAAAAAGAAAAGAATGTAACAAAATTGTTTTTTAAAAATATTTACTTCATAGTTATCTTCATCTTTATATATATATATGTGATAAGCAATCTATTTTATATTAAATATTTGTACTCCAGAATGAAAATTGTTATAAAGCATTAGTTTAGTTCAAAGGGGAGAAAACCAGTAGACAGTCAGGTGTTTCCAATCTACAAGCATAGTTAAATCAGTTAATCTCTTTCAATCTAACATGCTAACATTTCATACTTATGCCAGAGAGTCTTTATAGTTTAATAAAATCTTGGCAATAACACACATCGAACTTCCTGAAGAAGGTGGTGTTATATGTAGCCCAGAGTAGTGTCGTATATAACATTGTAAACGCTTCATGAGTTTTCTGTTCTTTATTGCTGTTAGGATAGCAGTGTTCCAGACTTTATTGATTAAATAGCTAATTTTCACAGATGCATTACTTTCCATTTTTACAGATTGAATTTCCTTTTAATACATTTTTACACTTTCGATGTTTACTATTTTTAGATGTATTATAGCCATTCTGTTTTTCTACCTGATGGTTTGACATGGTCAAAAAACGAGTTTGAATGTGCTGTTTAATCTCGCCCCCCCGGTTTTATTACCAGGGCTCCTTACTCATACAGAGCACAGATGACCCGCACTGCAGCATGCTCATTGGCAGCAAGCACAGGGTCATTTGCAAGCATGGTTTCTTAATTACACATAATATATAGCCACAGGATGTCAGTCTCATGTATTGAAAATTATAGAAATGTCAATTATATAATATTTGGGAATGGGGGGATTTGGTCTGTTTCTTATATATTTCATTAGGCAGTGGTAGGTTAAACCTAACTCTTGCCTATAGCCTGAATATAGATAGCTAATCTTATTCTCTTTGCTAATTATGTTACTTATGATTTATAAAGAAATCTGTGATACTTGAATATATTAACTTCAGAAGAGTAGGTTTATTTCTTTCTAAATTATTGAGTGAACACCAACTAGGATTAGAAAATTTCTACTGTATATATTCAAAGCCAAAGATTGTCAAAAGCAAGAGCGATTCATTTTATCAAGTACCCAGAAGATTGTTGGCATTTTATTGAATAGCACCTACTAAATACATAATATGGGTCCATAGAATTAATGGCATTTTTATACATTACAATTATGTTACAACCATTTAATTTAATTTTCAGGTGTGTATTACATATAAACAATAATTCTGGCCTTTCCAGTTTGCAAACAGATGGCAATACTAGTAGAAGAGGGAAAGTCATGATTTGTGGGTGTTGATTGTTAAGTAAATCCCTACTATATGCCTAATGGGATGGGAAAAGGAGGTCAATATGCCAAATAATTATAATGGTAAGAATATGATAATTATTATGGTAGCAGTATAAAATAGGATAGAGAGATTGAATTGTAGAGGAAGTGTTAATGAATTCTGATGGGGATTATCAAGGGAGTCTTTTATGCAAAAACAAATTGACCTTTATTCTGGGCCATGAAGTATAGAAATTATGTGTGTAAAAGAGCATGATGAAATGGTCATGGCCTTTGAGCCCTCAAGGTTTTCTGATTTGATATAAATATTCATGAAAACCTGTTGATACCTTGAAGCCCCTCTACTCTGTCAATAGCAGCTTCTGTGACTTCAGGACAATAGTAACTTTCTAAATCAAATACATATTTTCAGAATGAGAACTGGTTTTATACATGCCCACTTTGAAGCTCATAGAAACTACCTTGAGAAAGACCCACCATCGCAAGACTGATGTGTCAGCAACTATAGCTTTGGGGAACTGACACATCTCAAGAAACTGTATGGCTTGAACCAGGCTGCTAAATACTGCAGGTGAGAAACTTATCTCTCTAAAATCTGATTACCAAAGATGAAATAGATTACCCTCTTTCCCAAAATACTGCATCCCAAATATGTTATACTTGTCCATACTATCAATGGTAGACAAGATTTGAACAGGCAATAGTAGGCACCGACCAAAATCTTGCTTCTATCAGAATCAACACATTAAGGGAATTTAACTGTGTTGTGTACAAGCAGAAAATTCCACAGAGAGCAAGCTATCTTGAAACCAGCATATCCGATGATGAAACAAGTGGAATAAAACCCTTAAAACAATCAAACTCAACTGCTTTTTCTTTCTTCTTCTTCCTTTTTTTTTTTTTTTTTTTTTTTTTTAGATGGAGTCTCACTCTGTGGCCCAGGCTGGAGTACAGTGGTGCAATCTTGTTTACTGCAACCTCTGCCTCCAGGGTTCAAGTGATTCTCCTGCCTCAGCCTCCTGAGTAGTTGGGATTACAGCATGCGTCACCATGCCCAGTTCATTTTTGTATTTTTAGTAGAGACAGAGTTTCGCTATATTGGCCAGGCTGGTCTCGAACTACTGACCTCAAGTGATCCACCTGCCTCGGCCTCCCAAAGTGCTGGTATTACAGGCCTGAGCCACTGCACCTGGGCAAACTCAACAGCTTTATCTCTCCAGCCTTATTTATAATTTGAAAAAATAAAACAAGCAAAGGCAGTCATACACACAAAATAGTTCCAATCTGAATTAAACATATCTAGAGGCAGTATTGATCTGTGTAGAATTCCAAAACCTCATGATAGATAGTCCAGCTATTTAAGTGTACATTAAAATACATTTGTCTGTACTGTAAGGCATCCTTATCAATATATTATGAACATTAAAAATAGTAAAGAGGTCCCCATTGTCTTTTGGTGGCCTTATATTCCATATGATAGCAAATACTACCTCATATTATGTAAGGGACTTGAGCATACAGAAATTTAGGTGTTCAGCAGTCATCGTGGAACCAATTCTCCACAAATACCAAGGCATGACTGTAGTAGGCAGTCAAATAACTTTAAATTTAACTATTATCTGTTGACACAGTTGATGACTAATGGGAGCAAAAGACAGTTAGGGAGCCTACCTTGACCTCTGGTTGTATAGGCCATGGAGTGCAAGAAGCTATCATATGGGATATAAGGCCACCAAAAGACATGTGATCTTTTATTTATTTATACAATGTGTAATGATTAAATCAGAGTATTTGGACTACCCATCACCTCAAACATTTATCATTTCTTTGTGTTGGGGCTATTTCAAATCTTCTAGCTATTCTGAAATACACAATAAATTGTTGTTCACTACCCACTCTACTATGCTATCAAACACTAGAACTTATTCCTTCTGTATAACTGTATGTGTGTTCCCCTCAACCAACCTCTCTTCAACTGACTCCTCTACTCCTCCACACTCACTCTTTTCAGCCTCTGATAAGTATTATTCTATTATCTACCTCCATAAAATTAATTAAGCGCTCACACATGAGTGAGAACATGTCATATTTGTCTTTCCGTGCCTGGCTTATTTCACTTAACATAATGACCTCCAATTCCACCTACGTTGCCACAAATGAGAGGATTTCATTTTTTTGTGGTTGAACGGTATTTAGTTGAACATATATACCACATTTTCCTTATATATTCTTCTCTTGATGGACATTTAGGTTAGTTCTGTATCTTGACTATTGTGAATAGTGCTGATGAAAAATAAACATAAGGGTGCGGGTATCCTTTTGACATACTAATTTTGTTTTCTTTGGATAAATACCAGTAATTAGATTGCTGGATTCTATGACAGTTCTATTTTAAGTATAAATTAATCTAAAATTCAACAACTTTTTTTCAGTTTTTCTCCTATTAAGAACACCACTCAGAGTTAGGCATTTGCACTCATACATCCAGCTACTCAAAAGGCTGAAGATTGCTTGAGCCCAAGAGTTTATATCTAGCCTGGGCAACATAATGAGATTCCATCTCTTTTAAAAACAAACAAACAACAGTAACAAAACACACACACACAAACACACACACACACACACACACAAATACACACTCACCTACCATCCTTAGATTTACTTACAATTTACATCTTTACCAAGAAATTTTTCTTTAATAATAAATCCATCTTTAATTCCAAATATGTGTGTATGCAACTGATATACTAGCCATATTATCCTGCCTAAGGAGGATTTGAAACACTTACTAAAACTTTTAAGATGCCATTCTGATATTCTAAGTACAAGAAGTAAGCTAAGTAAGCTGAACAGTACTGTACCTGGAGAAAGTGTATCTTATTTGGCATCACAGTCTGGTACTTTTTCCTATGTACTAGACACGAATATGCTAGAACCTGAAAGATGACTACGTTTGACCCTTTGAAGTAAGTGAGATGCTAATATACTTTTTCAAGTGGATATACACAATCTTCCCTTGTTCTTTCATATGCTCTTTTACCTTTAAAACAACAAGCCAATTTCAGCACCCAAAATGTGTAAGCATCTACACCCAGTAGTGGTTTTCTTCAGATGGTATTTTCTACTAAATAGATGATCATTTTTTCTACTGAGCTTAAGGAACAAATAGTTGAATTGCTTTGAATAATATAGATGGAAATAAAGAGCAAGAGCTCCATTTAAAAAAAAATTAAATTTACTAAATGCACAATTATTTTATTGAGTGATTTTAATTTTTGTTAAAATTGGAAATGGACCTGAAATTTAAGTTCAGGTCAAAAAATTTTATAAAGATATATGAAATCAGCAGCTCAGATGACTCAAGGGGCAATAAAAATATAAGCTGACATACTGAAAGTGTTTATATAAAGTTGGGGTCAAACCCCCTGATATGGTTGGGCCCAAAATCTCATCTTGAGTTGTAAACCCCATAATCCCCAGGTGTCAAGGGTGGGACCAGGTGGAGGTAATCGAATCATTGGGCTGGTTCCCCCATGCTGTTTTCCTGATAATGAGTGAGTCCCATGAGATCTGATGTTTTTATAAGCATCTGGCATTTCCCCTGCTTGCACTCATTCTCTGTCTTGCCTCCTTGTGAAGATGTGCTTTTCACTATGATTGTAAGCTTCCTAAGGCCTTACCAGCCATGCAGAACTGTGAATCAATTAAACCTCTTTTCTTTATAAATTACCCAGTCTCAGGTATTTCTTCATAGCAGCATAAGAATGGACCAATACACCCTCCCAGTAGCTTATAGAACTCTTAAGGTCACTGAAGTTTAAGTAGATATTAAGAGGCAGGAATGCATCCACTAAATTTTGGAATGCAGTGGACTGTGACAATGATAATGTGCCTGACTCATTTCTGAACCTGAGAAGCTTATCATTCATAGTTCAATTGCATGCAACCATTTTGTCAAAAAGCTATACTCTAGAGTACTTTATCAGCTTGAACCTGTAAGTGGTGAGGAAATTAAATCCAAGCCAAATGGTATTTGGATTCTGTGGAAAAACAGGCTCTGGTCTGGTAGAGAAGTTTTTTCTTAGCCCACATAAGAGACCTAAAGAAATTCAAAAATCACCAAGAACTACCTTCTCTTTTCTGAAAATAACACCTGACTTTGCACTCCTTCTCTACTTCTACCACATTTTAGTTTAAATTTTCCACATCTCTCTCTCTTAATCCCATGTTGAACAATGTTCTTTTTTCTAGATGAATCATTTGAATGATACTTTTTCTTATTGTATTACTGCTTGATTCTATTTAGCTTTGATGCCATGTCCTATAGCCACAAGGACAATTGACATCTGGGTATGACATGGAGTTATGATCATTAAATTCCTTTCTCACTCTTGCTCAGTGTTCGGGGTCCTTCTTGTCTAGAAAGCAGGACAATCACGCTACCTAAATATTGTTTTTTGTTAATATTTGAAAATAAAAAGGGTACTCTCAGAAATGGATGAATGCTGTAAAAGTATCTGTGCATTTTAAACATATTTCCTACTATTCACTATGAACAGGGTGTACTACCTCATTATTTTAAAATGGAAAATTCTTTTGGACACATTGGCCATCATCTGTCAGTCTGTTGGTTACAGATTGCTTTGATAAAACATTTAATTAAGATTTAGATATTTTTAGTATATATTAATTTAATAATCACCCATTATACAGTTACATTTTAATGGGAGTTGGTTTGTATGCAACTTAACTACTTTCTAATTATGTAAACTTTCATGATCATTTAGCCCTTTAAGTTACAGATTCTTCAACTGTAATATGGTCATGAAATAACTAGGTAAAGGTATCGTAAATACAAAATGAAATAATAACAGGTAAGAGCAAAAGGTCATTAAATATGCCAATTAATATTAAAAGTACATAAAGTTTAGTCTGTTATCTTGAGAACTAGGTGAAGATTAATTACTTAAAAGTACATGTTCAATAAAGCCCTTGAAGAAATTTTAGCACGATTTTTATTGTCAAAATAATACTGAATATGACGTCACTTTATAAGTAACAAAGATATCCTTGACTTTTAAGATGTAAGCAGATATTATCCTTCAAGCATTTTTATTAGCAATTTCTCTTTATGCAACCTATAGATAATTATTCTATGCTTACTCTTTAACCTGTAGCTAAGCTTCAGATGCTGTTTGTGCATCATTGCTTTGGCTGCTTCAATATGGATTATCAGGATTTACTCTGAAGCTGGAAACCTGTGTCAATTAACTACACCAGTTCACTTAAGGCCTCTATTATTGTAGAAATTCTATTGGATTCCCTCAGTTCCACATCATGCCTTCACCACATTCCACATTATTCTGCTGACATCGATGCCTCTGCTTCTTGATTCTCTAGCCAAGCCAGAGTTTAACGTTTCATATTAAAACTGTAATAAATAGGAGGGTATAACAGAAAGTATGGAAATATGAGGAAGAACGCTCAGTAAGTAACTATGAAGAAAGAGAGAGATCAACAGAGAAAAAAGAAAAAGAGATTCAACTACTATGAAATGAAAAATTGTACTTGTGTAATTTTATACTTCTTATCAACAAGATTAAAAGAGAGATGGCGGGGATTCTAGCATCCCGAAATATCCTGAGTTTTCTGGACATTAGCAGACTAACCCTACTAAATTTGGTGTTATAAGAGGTTGTATGTTTGGGTATAAATTGCCAGCTGATGCTTTATGTACAATTTTTCAGCATCATGGATTTTTCTATTGTGTCTTTGGCATAGCTAATTGATTCTTCTGTTTCAAGTATCAAAATACTTAGACTTTGCATCTAAATATGTATGTAAGCCTCTTGAATTTAGATAGCGAAGGCCACAGCCTCAAACATTTGCCTTGTTTGGCGATGAATACTGATGCTTTCTTTGGCAAAGAAATGATTCATATTCAATAAATCAAGGCCATTATACATTTGTGCTGAATTTACTGAATTTATTTTAGTTATGGCTTTACATTTGTTTAAATTTGTTACCCAGAATATGGTCAGATTATCAGATGAAATTTATTAACTATTTTTAATATTACTATTTGTTCAAACTTTATGTACTCATAATATGGTTTCTTTAAAAATGCATAACATAATATACCAAGAACAAGAATATCCCAGCACTTTGGAAGGCTGAGGTGGGGAGATTACTTGGAGTCAGGCGTTCAAGACCAGCCTGGCCAACATGGTGAAACGCTGTCTCTACTAAAAATCCAAAGATTAGCTGGACTTGGTGGCGGGTACCTGTAATCCCAACTACTTGGGAGGCTGAGGCAGGAGAATCACTTGAACCCGGGAGGCAGAGGCTGCAGGGAGCCAAGATCCTGCTACTGAACTCCAACCTGGGCAATAGAGCAAGACTCCGTCTAAAACATAAAAATAGAAAAAAAGAACAAGAACAATACAATTTGTATCGAATTGGAACTGAATATTTAGGTTTTAAACATCACCTTCAAAATTTGAGAAATACTAGTCTTGAAATTTTCTTGAAAGAAAACATGGAGGCATGAAGTCATGTTAAAAGGAAGGACAAAAATGGAAAATGATAAAGCAGTGAAGGAAAATAAAAACTGGAACATCTGATTTCTCACTTAAGCTTATTTCAAACAATAAAGTGAAAATGATAAAATTTCAAAACAGATTTAATATTCTTTGTGTGTGACAACCATGAGCACAGACTAGTCTTTTATATTGTTTGTTTTCATGAAAACATAAAATATTTAGGTGTACACACATATTAGGTATGGAAATTGAGGTTTCAGTTCAATTATAATATTGTCTTTTCCCATTATGTTTCTTTTGTAAACATTGAAAACTTGAACTCTTTTGATACTCTTGATGTGAAATAATGTTTCTGAGAATATACTAAACATTCATTAGAACTATTGTTTTAATATTGAACCAAGTAACTGGACATGGTGACTTATGTCTATAATACCAGTACTTTGAGAGGCTGAAGCAGGAGGATTACTTGAGGCCAAGAGGCTCTAGACCAGCAACATAGAAAGACCCTGTCTCTATGAAAAGAAATTTTTTTTTTTTTTTTTTTTTTTTTTTTGAGACGGACTCTCGCTCTGTCACCCAGGCTGGAGTGCAGCGGCGCATACTCCACTCACTGCAAGCTCCGCCTCCCGGATTCACGCCATTTTCCTGCCTCAGCCCCCTGAGCAGCTAGGACTACAGGTGCCCGCCACTACGCCCGGCTAATTTTTTTTGTATTTTTTTAGTAGAGACGGGGTTTCACGGTGTTAGCCAGGATGGTCTCGGTTTCCTGACCTCGTGATCCGCCCGCCTCGGCCTTCCAAAGTGCTGGGATTACAGGCGTGAGCCACCGCGCCCGGCCGTCTATGAAAAATTTTAAAAAATAAGTTAGGTGTGGTGGTGAAATATATACATATATATATACACACACATGTATAATACGTATATATAATACATATATATGCACATGTGCACACAAGCACACGTGCATGCAAGCATGCACACACACACACACACACACACACACACACACACACAATAAAGAGTAACCAAATTCCTGATTGTCTTAAAGAAGATTTAAGGTCATCAAAATCTCAAGTTCTCTTCACTTAGGCATAATATTACTTACAAATAATTTTCAAAAAAAAGAAAAACAAATTCAATTGGAAATGTAATAAGTAACTTTCTTTTGTAACAAAACACTCCATTGATATTTAAAACATTATTTGAGATTATAGTTTTTCACATATGGCATATATTATAATTTGAGAATAGTTGTAAATATATTAATGGTAGATTGAGAGTTAAACTAGCTAGTCCGTTATTTTAATTATATTGGATGTGGACCTTCCATAGAGAATACTATATGAATCTGTGAAAGAGAAAATAATGTATGCATGTCATAGAATTCTTGGTACAAAAACAGAAAAATGACATGACTAAGTATCTTAGTCTGTGTGATTTGCTGTAACAAGTATCACAAACTGCGTGGCCTATTAACAACAAAAATTTATTTCTCACAGTTTTGGAAACTGAGAAGCCCAAGATCAAGGCACCAGCAGATTCACTGTCTAGCAATGGCTCATTTCCTAGATAGATGTCTTTTTGCCTCACATAATGGAAAGGATGAGGAATTTCTCCGTGGTGAAATGGTTATTTTGTGTAATAAAGACAATAATCCTATTTACGAGGAGTCTGCCATCATTAACTAGTCACACCTCTTAGCAGCCCACATCCTAAAACCATCACCTTGGGAAGGAGGATTTCAACACATGAATTTGATGGGGTCATAAATATTTAGGGCATTGAACTTAGGTCAGCCTTTCTCTGAAAGACTACATTTAAGATGATACAGAGGGGCAAGAGATAAAGTGTTTGACCAATATTCAATTTTAAATAATAGCATATATAAAGTTATTAGGGTGAAAAATGATACCAGAAAGATAAAGAACAGTGTGATCAATGATTAGGTAATAAAAACGAGAGCAGTGTATGATAAATAATGGATTAAATGGAGGATTTTTTTAAATGGTGCATGCTAAGGAAAAAGATGTTATTACCCTATGTGTATTTAAAAAAAAAAATAGGCTTTGAAAGTAAGTGAAACAATGATTAGGAGTCTATAATGATATAAATAAATGATTAAATTAAAGAATAATGATTTATTTTCCTATTTGGGTGCCTTTTATTTCTTTCTATTGCCTGATTCGCCTGGTTAGAACTCCCAGTACTGTGTTGAATGAGAGTGGTAAGAGTGGGCATCCTTGTCTTGTTCCAGTTTTCTAGGGGAATACTTCCAGCTTTTGCCCTTTCAATGTTATATTGATTGTGGGTTTCTCATTGATGGCTCCTATTATTTTGCAGTATGTTCTTTTGATGCTCCATTCCTGGAAGATTTTTGTAATGAAGAGATCTGGGATTTTAATAAAAGCTTTTCCCAGATCTATTAAGATGATCATATGATTTTTCTTTTTAATTCTGTTTATGTGGGAATCATATTTACTGATCTGCATCTGTTGAACCAACTTTGCATCCCAGGAATGAAGTCTACTTGGTTTTGGTGAAGTAGCTTTTTGATGTGCTATTGGATTCAGTTTGCTAGTATCTTGTTGAAGATTTTTGTGTCACGTTCATCAGGGATAGTGGCCTGTAGTTTTCTTTTTTTGTTGTGTCTTTGCCAGCTTTTGGTATCAGGATGCTGCTGGATTCATAGAATAAGTTAGAGAGTGTTCCTGTCTCCTTGATATTTTGGAATAGATCCAGTGGAATTGGTACCATCTTTTCTTTGTATGTGTGGTAGAATTCAGCTGTAAATCTATTCACTCCGGGGCTTTTTAGGGTTGTATTTTTTTTATTACTGATTCAACTTTGGAACTTGATATTAGACTGTTCAAGGATTAAAATTCTTCCTGATTCAATCTTGGGAGATTGTGTGTTTCCAGACATTTATCCATTTCCTCTAGATTTTCTTTCATGTATATAGAGGTGTTTGGAATAGTCTTTGAGGATCTTTCGTATTTCTGTGGGATCAGTTTTAATGCCATCTTTGTTGTTTCTGATTGTGTTTATTTGGATTGTGTCTTTTTTTGTCAATCAAACTACTGGTCAATTGATGTTGTTTATCCTTTCAAATAAAAAGCTTTCGGTTTTGGTGATTCTTTGTATAGATTTTGGGGTCTTGATTTTATTCAGTTCAACTCTAATTATAGTTATTAATTTTTTTCTGCTAGCTTTGGAGTTAATTTGTTCTTGTTTTCTAGTTCCTCTAGGTGTGATGTTACATCTTTAATTTGAAATCTTTCTAACTTTTTGATATAGGCATTTGGTGCTGTAAACCTTCCTCTTAAGACTGTTTTGGCTGCATCCCAGAGATTGTGGTATGTTGCATCTCTGTTTCCATTTACTTCAAAAAGAAAGTGTTTTTTTGTTTGTTTCTGCCTTAATTTCATCGTTTACCCAAAAGACATTCAGGAGCAACTTGTTTAATTTCCATTTAACTGTGTGGTTTTGAGAAATCTTCTTGGTGTTGATTTCTGTTTTCATTCCATTGCAGTCTCTGAGTATGGTTGGTATGATTTCAATTTTTTTTTTAATTCATTGTGATTTGCTTTATGGCTGAGCATGTGGTTGATCTTGTAGTATTTCCTGTGTGCAGATGAGAAGAATGCCTCTCTTCATGGATAATGTGATTCTGTACCTAGAAAACCCTAAGGACTCCGTGAAAATGCTCCCAGAACTGATAAATGATTTCAGTAAAGTCTCAAGATGTAAAATCAACGTACAAAAATGAGTAGCATTTCTATATACCAATAACATTCAAGCTGAGAGCCAAATCAAGAATGCAATCCTATGTATGATAGACACACACACACACAAATGCCTGGAAATACATGTAAACAAAGAGGTTAAAGATCTCTACCAAAAGAACTACAAAACACTGCTAAAATAAATCATACATGACACAAACAAATGCAAAAACATTCCATACTCATGGATTGGAAGAACCGATATTGTTAAAATAGCTAAACTGTCCAAAGCAATCTACATATTCAATGTTTTAACTATCAAACTACCGGTGTCATTTTTCACAGAACTAGAAAAAAGCTATTATTCTAAAATCCTTATGGAACCAAAAATGAGCCTGAATAGCTAAAGCAATCCTAAGCAAAAAATAAGAAAGCTAGAAGCATCACCTTACCTGAATTTAAACACTATTAGAAGGCTACAGTAACCAAAATAGCATGACACTGATACAAAAACAGACACATCATCTAATGGATCAGAATAGAGAACCCAGAAATAAAGCTGCCCACCTACAGCCATCTAATCTTCAAAAAAGTCAACAAAAAAAAGCAATGGGGAAAGGACTTTCTATTCAATCAGTGGTGCTGAGATAGCTGGCAAGCCATATGGAGCAGAATAAAACTGAACACTTACCTTTCACCATATAAAAAATTAAGAAGGATTAAAGATTTAAATGTAAGACCTCTAACTATAAGAATCCTAGATAAAACCCTAGGAAACACTATTCTGGACACTGACCTTGAGAAATAATTTATGACCAAGTCCTCAAAAGCAATTGCAACAGAAGTAAAAATACTTAACCTCACTAATCACCTGAGAAATGCAAGTCAAAACCACCATTAGATACCATCTCACGTGAGTCATGATGACTATTATTAATAAGTTGCAAAATAGCAGATTCTGGTGAGGCTCTGGAGAAAAAGAAATGCTTATACATTGTTGGTAGGAAAGTAAATTACTTCAGTCACTGTGGAAAACCATTTGGAGATGCCTCAAAGAACTAAAACAGAACTACCATTTGGCCCAGCAATCCCATTACTGGGTATATATCCAAAAGAAAACAAATCATTCTACCATAAAGACACTTGCACTGGCATGTTCATTTCAGCACTATTCACAATAGCAAAGACATGAAATCAACCTAGGTGCCCATCAACAGTGGTTTGGTTAAAGAAAATGTGGTACATATACACCATGGAATACTAGTAGTCATAAAAAGGAATGAAATGTCATCTGCTGCAACAAGGATGCAGCTGGAGGCCATTATCTCAATCTAATTTACACAGGAAGAGAAAACCAAATACCACATGTTCTCACTGATAAGTAGAAACTAAACATTGAGTACTCACGGAAGTAAAGATGGAATAATAGACACTGGAGGCTACTAGAGGGGGTAGGCAGGGAGGAAGTAAGTGTTGAAAAACTAACTGTTGAATTCTACAATCAGAGTAGATGGGATAATTTGTACCCTAAACCTCAGCATCATGCTATATGCCCAGGTAAGAAACTGACATATGTACTCCTGAACCTAAAATAAAAGTTTAAAAAAAGGCAAAAAATGAATGAAGAAAGGAATAATAGATAAATATCTCATGTAAAAAAAATCAAATGATAATTTATAGAGATAGTCTGCCCTCAAAGAGGTAGGGTATAATTTCCCATTTCTTAATTTGTTGCCCATATTGACTTTCTTCCATAAAAAAAAGTATACTATAAAATGGGGGAGAAAGAGTAAATTATAATGACAAAATCTGGAAAACACTATCTCATCCAGGAGATCAAGATTAATATGAATAGAGATAAGACAGACTGAAAATACATACCCTTGATCTGATGTGAAAAGAGTGACGTTTTACCTCTGTGGTCCTCTGCCTAAAATCCATACCCCAATGTAATCATGAAAAAAAAATCCTAGATAATTCCAGTTGAAGGCATTGTGCATAATACCTGACCAGCACTGTTCAAAACTGTCAAAGTCATTAAAAAGTAAAGCCCAAGAAATTGTCACAACTAAGAGGAGTATAAGGAAACATGACTGGTAAATGTAATGTAATATCTTATATGGAATCCTGCAATATGAAAAGAACATTAGGTGAAAACAAAACATAACAACTCTGCATAACGTTTAAACTTTAGTTAACAACGATATATCAGTATTAGTCTATTCACTGTGGCAAGTGTAGGATACTAGAATGAGATGTTACTAGTAAAGTAAAATAGCCGAAGGGTATATGAGAATTCTTTCAACTATCTTCACAGCTTTTTCTGTAAATCAAAAACTATTTTAAGTTAAAGTTTTTATTTTAACAAATGGAATGGAGGAAACGAGACTGAAATGTCCCTTTTCTGCTCCATAATCTCATGGAGAATCCTACATTACATTTAGTGACCATGTAGGCTCCTTTTGGCTGTGACCATTTCTCAGATTTCCTGAGTTTGGGTGGACATTGCTAGTTTTGAGGAGTTCTAAACTGGCAGTGGTAGCGCATGTGATTCCAGGGAACTCCTCCCTTTTTCAGAAATGTTTTAGTTGCTAGCGAGGGTGGTTAGAGATTGTGTAGAGAACAGAATATGTAAAACTATCATCTCAGCAAGTTAAAAAACTAGAGTATGTGTGAGAATGTATAGAGAGGAAAAATTCTTCTTTCTGAGAAACAAAATAAAGCATCTGTCTTTAGATTGTGAATGTGAATTCATATATTACCTTACAACAGTTCATAAACTTCTGATTACATTCTTTGGCTGACAATCACAAGGCGTAACTTTTATGATTTTTATGCAATATAAATAAATGATTTTTATGCAACATAAATAAAAATGTGAATATTCTGTGAGACTCAGATAGCATATTGAATGTATAATTGAGCCCTTCTGTTTCATAATAGATAATGAAGTAACAAAATAGAAGGTAGTGGGAGTTGCATTTTGGGGATCTTGATGAAGGAAAATATCAATCAAAAACTGGTGGAGTGAAAATTAGTCAAAAGTAGAATCTAAGGTCTTAGTCAAAACTGAACTAGTCAATGACTGTAAATGAAATTAAGTGAAAGAGGAGTAATCACGAGCTCAATCAAAAACTATGAAATCAAAGGAACTCTGAGGGTGTGTGTGTGTGTGTGTGTGTGTGTGTGTGTTGGTCTAGAGATAGAAAAGTAAAGAAAATGCATCTAGAATCTATAACTGAAAGGTGCATAACACAGGTAGCAGAAAGTTTGGATAGGACTGAGGTGGGAACCTATTTAAAAACCTTCCTGATGGCCTGGTGCTGTGGCTCATGCCTGTAATCTCAGCACTTTGGGAAGCCAAAGAGGGTGGATCAATTGAAGTCAGGAGTTCAAGACGGCCTAGCCAACATGGTAAAACCTCATCTCTACTAAAAATACAAAAATTAACTGGTCGTGGTGGTGCTGTAATCCCAGCTACTTGAGAGGATGAGGCTCAAGAATGGCTTGAGCCCCAGGGGCAGAGGTAGCAGTGAGCTGAGATCACGCCACTGCACTTCAGCCTGGGCGACAGAGTGAGACTTTGTCTCAAAAAACAAACACACAAAAGCCCTGTCTGATGTAGAAAGGGCTGAAGATAAAAGACTAGTAAGAGAGTAGATTATTAGTGATTAATACACATATTTGGAACAGTGACAATATTAAGAGGAAGTTTTATCACTATACCTTTGAAGCTGAATCTGATTTAATTCAAGGTCATTGGAATTGAGGAACACAGGGGTCTATATGAGCAAAGTTGTGGGCTGTAAAATTTTTAAAAATTAGGTTTTGGATATGCTGCATATATGGATATCAAAGTTTTCCAAGATTGGGATATATAGACGGAATAACTAAGACATTTTTTTTTATTATACTTTAAATTCTGGAGTACATGTGCAGAACGTGCTGTTTTGTTACATAGGTATACATGTGTCATGGTGGTTTGCTTTACCCATCAAACCGTCACCTACATTAGGCATTTCTCCTAATGTTATCCCTCCCCTAGACCCTCACCCCGACAGACCCCAGTGTGTGTTGTTCCCCTCACTGTGTCCATGTGTTCTCATTGCCAAACTCCCACTTATAGTGAGAACATGCAGTGTTTAGTTTTCTGTTCTTGTGATAGTTTGCTGAGAATAATGGTTTCCAGCTTCATACATGTCCCTGCAAAGGACATGAATTCATCCTTTTATATGGCTGCATAGTATTCCATGGGGTATACGTTACATATTTTCTTTATCCAGTCTATTATTGATGGACATTTGGGTTGGTTCCAAGTCTTCACTATTGTGAATAGTGCCACAATAAACATACGTGTGCATGTGTCTTTATAGTAGAATGATTTTTAATCCTTTGGGTACATACTGAGTAATGGGATTGCTGGGTCAAATGGTATTTCTAGTTTTAGATTCCTGAGGAATTGCCGCACTGTCTTCCACAATGGTTAAACTAATTTATACTCCCACCAACAGTATAAAAGCATTCCTATTTCTCCACATCCTCTCCAGCATCTGTTGTTTCCTGACTTTTTCATGACCACCATTCTAACTGGAGTGAGACGGTATCTCATTGTGGTTTTGGTTTGCATTTCTCTAATGATCAGTGATGATGAGCTTTTTTTCAAAAGAACTAAGACATAATTTTTTGATAGCAGAGGATGGGAATGATGACAGAGAAAGGTTAAAGTGGCATGCTCTGTAGATACTAATATGGAATAAGAGATTTTGAAATAAATAATCCTAGTTAGAGAAGATTGAAAACTGTAGTATCTTACACCAATTGCCTTCTAAGATTTGAATATAAATCTTTTAAATATATGTGTGTGTTTGTGTGAGTACATTTTTATATATATATGCATGTCTGTATATGTGTATATATATAAAGTGCTACTCAGCCATTATATATATAATTTCAGATAAAGTTGAGTATACCTTATGTGAAATTTTTGAGACCAGAATTATTTCAGATTTCAGATAATTTTTCAGGTATTTGAATATGTACATTATACTGTTAAACATTCTATATCCAAAAATACAAAATCTAAAGTACTCCATGGAGCATTTCCTTTATGCATAAGTTTGATTCTCAAAAACTTTCAGATTGTCAGATTTGGGATGCTTGGCCTGTTTATTTATGTGTATGTAAAGGGATGCAATTTGAAGCTCAAAAATGAAGTCTAAATGACTTCAACGATGCATAATATATATTAATATGCTTGTAGTTTGTTGATGAAAAGACGAAACATGACTTAACATAATGGTTAAATTTATCACATATTTTTCATTTTATATGTTTTATGATAGAGTAAAAACTCTCCTCTAATTAGGAGAGAAGTGTATGTCAATGGCCATTTTATTAATTAAAAGTATTAGTGCTATCTGGACTTCAAAATATATACTATACATGTTTTGAATTTAAATAAAATCACTTCATATCAAAATGTAGTTTTTAGTTACTTATTTTTATTTTTTATTATTACATATAATAACAGCTAGTATTTATTTCATGCTAGGCTTTCTTGTAAATACTTTCCCTACATTATCACATTTAATTATCAGCACAAACCTATAAGGTAAACACTATTTTTACTTGCATTTTACACATGAAAGAAATTTGACATAGAAAGCTTTAGTAGATGGCTCAAGTTAACAGAGTTAGCAATTGAGGAATTGAGATGCAAATCTAGATGATACAATTTCTGAATTTGTTGCTCAAGCACTAAGTTATATATATAATTCATCGGATATGCGTTAACCCATGGTTTGTCAGTTACATTCATTATTTTTAAAGAAAATAAATGTAAGCCATTTAGAGATCAGATTTCACATACATATTTATTCTGGGCATATTACATGTTTTATGGTGACAGCTTTCTAATAAATAAATATTATTTTAGCAGATCTTCAGTGATTTATTTTCCACATCTTAAACATGAATGCATTTTAAATGTCTTTAAAGATTGATAGAGAAGTTAACAAATATAAAGAAAAATAAAATCGGCATGTAGTCTTTATGCAATATTGTTTGTGAAAGACGTTAAACAAATTTGACAAATTTGGCATGTAACAAATTGAAACTTCAACATTTCTTTTGGGTAATGGAAGCTATAAAGTAAGTTTGAACTATTGATTTTCTATAAAAATGGAAAGTCAGTTATAAAAAGATACTGTTACTCTGCATTTCTATTGTCCTTGCTTTTACTCAAGTTCACTCCTTCATTCATTGATGGCTCACTTCTCTCTCTCCTTCTCTCATTTTTGTATAGTTATCTTGGACTGTACATTATTTCTAAATTCCATTTAACCTTATGCTTCAAAAGTAGGAATCTTGGAAATTTTACAAAACACACACACACATAGACACACACACACGATGTGTGTGTGTGTGTTATGTGGGACAATACTTTTTTGTTTTCATGAAGCTAATAACTTCAGGACATTCACCTTATTTGTCATAGGATTATGATGAAAAATGAGATAGTGCAAGCAAAATATTTTGTGCATTTTCTACATGTAGTCATCTCCAAGAAGTAGTTATTATCATTATTATTATTAACAAAGCCATGCTTCAATAAATATAAGGAGATTTGATCTTGTTGCTTTTGCTGAATATTTGGCTTTAATATTACTGCTCAGTTGTAACAGTTGTAATGAGAATCAGTTTTGACTATGCCTTTCAATATGCCATTTAGGGCCGGGCGCGGTGGCTCAAGCCTGTAATCCCAGCACTTTGGGAGGCCGAGACGGGCGGATCACAAGGTCAGGAGATCGAGACCATCCTGGCTAACACAGTGAAACCCCGTCTCTACTAAAAATACAAAAACTAGCCGGGCGAGGTGGCGGGCTCCTGTAGTCCCAGCTACTCGGGAGGCTGAGGCAGGAGAATGGCGTAAACCCGAGAGGCGGAGCTTGCAGTGAGCTGAGATCCAGCCACTGCACTCCAGTCCGGGCGACAGAGCGAGACTCCGCCTCAAAAAAAAAAAAAACAAAAAAATCAATATGCCATTTAGATAAAAATATCAATAAAAGTAATATTAATCAAGTTGCAATTTAAAATATGAAAAATAATTCAGTCATGTTACAGGACTTGATATAGGTCTTTTTGTTTTAAGATTTATCTTTAATATGATCATGTATTTTAAGTATTATTTTATATAATTTTGAATTTTTGTGAGTACATAGTAGTTTTATTTTGTGTATAGTCAGCCTTCACATAGTGATGATTGCTACATTAAATAAAACTAAAACATGCTTCAAATTTTTTTAATGTTCTGTGTGAACTCATACAAAACAGGCAAGATGATGTTCCCTAAATTCATATATACATTTTTAATGGGTAGACTTTCAGTTTTGTAAGATGAAAGAGTTGTAAAGATGTATGGTGGTGATGGTCGCACAACGTTATGAATGCAGGTAATTCTACTGAACTGTACACTTAAAAGTGGTTAAGATGAAAAAATTTGTTATTTGTGTTTTAACACAATACAAAAAACACCCTGAATTTTAAATAGTAAACAAAGATAGATTAATATAACCAGGTTCTGTCAATCTGTTTTCAGACAGAATTTCTTAGAGATTCCTTTGCAGACATCTTCAAGGAAAGGAAACATTGTTAGAACACTAGATTACAAAAGGTAGGCAGACAGAAGTATTTGGTACTGGTTTAGGAAAATGTATGAGTGGAGGGCAGTTAATTGAGCTATGTCAAGCCATAGAAGAAAAATATCTATATGATGCTAACTACGGACTTTCCATTTCACATCAGAATTTATATTTTCTGAAATTACTTAATTTAATAAAACAAAACTAATTATAAATATGACCCAAAGCAATGATTAAGGGTAACTTGCATTTTTTATAAATTAAAAGTCCAGTTATTGAATAGTGTTATATGACTAATAATTTATTGAATTATGACTTTTATTCATAGTTCATCACCCACTTCTTTTTGAGATTGTAGAATAACATGAAGTTAGATAAGCATAACTCTCCTTTGGAAAACTTTCAAATAGAAGACATAAATATTTGTAATGTGGCTATTCTGGTATTTAATAACTGAATTTGACAAGACTGACACACAAAGCATCATCTGTAATTAATACCTAAGTTCACAGAAGTTCTCATATGGAATTGAACACCATTGATAATAAAATATTAGGAAATATGTTTTATCTACTTAATTAGAATAATTAATTTATCTTTATATACTAAGCTGAAGTGAATTCAAAGAGATAAAAAGCTATGGATTGTATATTATACAACCTCACGTAAATAATGGCATATCTAAGTTATTTATTTTACGGAAGAACTTTGCAGACGTACATCAACTCGTAATATTTCGGTAACTACATTTATCTCCAAATGGCACTAGACATTTTCTTATGTATAAGTAGGAAAAATGTCGAATTTTATGTCACTTTGAAAAGTGTCTATTTATCATTAAATTGCATAAGTCAATTGATCCTTAACACAGACACCATAAAATGACAGAAACAAAAGACTTACAAAAAGTGGTACTGTACTAAAAGATTATCTTCCTTACATAAAAATTTTTTGTTAACTTAAGCTTGGAAAAGATTGAATTTTTGCTGACCTTACAAAAATTTTGTATTAAAATAAAAATGTACTGAAAGCCAGAAATTGTATTTAGGAATTCCATTGAATCACAAATATGAACATCCTTAGGAACTGTTTTAAAAACTCAACTATACGGTAATTGAAAACAGTATTTTCAATCTTCTCATATATAATAAATGAGGTGTCCAAAACATTACGTGTGGCTATGTAGATGAGACATTGTGTTAAATTCATGTTAATGACAATTTCATGCAACTCATGGTGCTAAACTGTCAAAGTCATCTAAGCTATTCTAAAACATGAGCCAAAGCTTTAATCCATGAATACACTGCATGCGTAAATCTTTTGTCTTCCTTCCTTTAGGCTGTTAGGGATTTTTATAGTCAATATAAAGCATATTTAGTTTACGGCATTTTTAAAAATATATATTTGCCAAAAACAACAACAACAACAGCAACAACACTTCACAGGAGACATTGTGACTGAATCTCAATCATATAGGTGGATGCTCTGTCCTTACACTAAATGTCAGTTTAGCTGACTGGTAAGGAAACTTCTCTTCTTTTGAACTCTCTTGAAAGCAAAAAATTCATTTCTGATTTATTTCTTACTTTACTTGATACGGGTGCAATTTTATTCTATTATTTTAAGATCAAGGTTGGAATTGCCAACCCTTGTTAAAATGGTATTTTTAAAATTCAAAGATATAAGTATTTTGGAAATTTTCAGTGCTCAATTAAATGAATTGAGGTAATTACTAATTGGTGTTACTATAGCAAATTTGTGCAACAATGGAAAGTTTTTTTCAAATGATGCAAATTTATTATGTAATATATGATTTTCAAAAAAGATAAATTGATAAATTATAGACTAGTCTGTAAGTATATGGCAGACTATAACATTCACACCTGTAAGAGCTAGAAAAAGTAGTTTTCAAATAAAAGCATTGAATGGCATATTATATAGTTTAGATATTGGTTGTGTCTACTTAAAATTATGGCATTTGTTTTTCATTTTCTGGAGGAGGTTTCTAAAACAATAGACTATTTCCTTCTATTAATGCTAAGTTGCGTAAAAGGGCTAAATAATCCATTTGATGTTACATTATTTCCATATTTGTTTCCATTTGCTACTGAATAACTTATTCCTAAATGATAATTGAATATATTTAGTTACATAAGCAGGGTTATTTCAGGAGATGAGTTATCACAGTTGTCCCTTGAAATCCGTGAGGGATTTGTTTCAGAACCCCCAAGGATACCAAAATTTATGGATGCTTAAATAACCTCTATAAAATGGTGTAGGATTTGCATATAACCGAAGCATAGCCTCCTGCATACTTTAAATAATTTCTAGATTACTTATAACTAATACAATGTAAATGAAATGTAAATAGTTGTTATACTATGTTTTTAAGAGATAAAGATAAGAACAAATATTCTGTAAATGTTCAGTGAAAACACAAAAATCCTTTTTTTCAAAAAAACATATTTTCCATCAGCAGTTGGTTGAATCCATGCATGTGTAACCCATTCATAGAGAGGGTGAACTGTAAGGTAATGTTTCAAATTTTAAATGTGAAAATGTACATTGTTGCAAACTTTGAGGAAAATTGAACTATGTAATTTAAGAATGGCTTTCCATTCCAACGTTTGTGATTTTCTTAAAATATGTGATACTTTTATGCATTTGTTAAGTAATATAGTAATTTCTAGAGTTCTAGACATTTGTATTCTTATTTTTATGACAATTCCTTAGACCAAATGTTACTAATAATTGCATTGTACTATTGCTATAATTTTCTGTAAATGTCTATTACTTAATATCATAACTAGATCTCAATCAACAATACTCTAAATCTTCTGTTTAATCACTTTATTTATGGTGTTTACAAAAGCATGATATAAGTAATAAATAAAGAGACATTTAAATATGTTTTGTTGATTTAATATTATTTAGGCAGAATATTTCATTTCAAATACATTTCACTGTAGGAATAACTATAAAAGTGTACATTGAAATGTTATTTCATGATAGATTTAAAGCTATGTAATTTTCTCAGTTTTGTTCTTTTAGTCTTACTGTATTATATAAAATGTTGATTTTTATTTTCTCTAGATAAATCATGCATATACCTGTCCGGAGCCGTGAGGCCCGGAAATTGCCGCGGCCTCTGTTGCTTAAGCTCCGCATTGTGGAGACAAGATGGCGCACTTCCTGGTTCTTCATCATCAACTTTACCCGCGCGCGCGAACTTTTCCCGCCCGTGCTTAGATAACCTCCCATGCCCGGGAAAGACTAAGTCTACCGAGCATGCGCCTGGTGACGTCTCTCATTATTCTCCTCCCCGCCTGCTCTGAGCCCGTCCTCTTCCCTGCCAGCCTATATAAGGCATTGCACCGCCGCCATTAAACGAGACTTGATCAGGATACTGTCTTGTCTCCATTTCTCGTGTTTTCTTGTCTCCTCCATTCCCACTCCCTCTTCCAGGGCCCGTTCGACTGTCCTGCAGGTCGGGACACCTGGCACCCGGACAAGGACCTGGACATGGGGGAAAAAGTGAGGAAGAAGGCACTAAAGTCGGCCGAAAGTGAAAGTGGAAGAAATTCCTCCGGACGTCGTGGGAGCCTGCCGTGTTGGAACCAGAGGTGAGTAATAGTGTCTGATTATGGGACAAGAATTAAGCCAGCATCAAATTTATGTAGGGCAATTAAAAGAGGCTTTAAAAACACGAGGAGTAAAGGTTAAAAGTAATGATTTGTTTAAGTTTTTTGATTTTGTAAAAGAAACCTGCCCTTGGTTTCCACAAGAGGGGACCATTGACATAAAGAGGTGGCGTAGAGTGGGAGACTGTTTTCAAGATTACTATAGTACTTTTGGACCAGAAAAGGTTCCGGTGACAGCTTTTCCTTATTGGAATCTGATCAGAGATATAATAGATAAAAAGGAAAAAGAAAAAGATCCTGAGGTAATGGCGGTGGTTACTCAGACTGAGGAAATATTAAGAGGCAGCTCCCAAACCGACCTAGAAAAATCCATGCCTAATAAAGAAATAGACCTTATATCGCTACAAAGTGACGAGGAAGAGGCTGGGGTCCCTTCAATGACAAATATAGAAACATCAAATAAGGAAAAGTCCAAAAAATACCCAGTTTTACCTACAACTAATGAAAGCAAAAGTAAAAATAACCTTAACCCTTCAGAAGTAAACTGGGATAATTTAGAGGAAGGGGCAGCAAAATATCATAATTCTGACTGGCCACAAACTCTTACTTATCCCCCTCCCTATAATAAGGCTTCTGTCCCTGCAGTTATGGCAGTAATAGACCCAAAAGAGGAGCTTAGAGAAAAAATTGCACAGCTTGAAGAGCAAATAAAGCTCGAAGAACTACATCAGTCTTTAATCACTAGATTGCAGAAATTAAGGACAGGAAGTGAGAGCGTTCAATACCCTAAAGGAATAGAGAAACCCTCTCACCCTCAGAGACCCGGACAGCATGTCCCAAAAGGAAGGTCGCTTGGTAGTAGGGATAGGGAGGATTCCTCTCCTCGAGACGTTTTTCCAGTAACGGAAACTACAGATACGCAGGGTCGAGCCTGGAGACACCAAAATGGGTTTGAATTTACTGTAATAAAAGAACTAAAAACTGCTGTCTCGCAATACGGAGCTACTGCCCCGTATACCCTGGCCATAGTCGAATCTGTGGCCGAAAATTGGCTCACTCCCATAGATTGGAATACCTTAGTTAGAGCAGTTCTTTCCGGAGGCGACCATCTGATTTGGAAGTCAGAATTTTATGAAAATTGTAGAGATACGGCCAAGAGAAACCAACAAGCCGGAAATGGTTGGGATTTTGATATGCTAACTGGCTCGGGTAACTATACAGAAACCGATGCTCAGATGCAGTATGATCCTGGACTATTTTCTCAAATCCAAGCAGTGGCTACCAAAGCCTGGAGAAAACTTCCTGTTAAGGGAGATCCAGGAGCCTCGCTCACGGGGATCAAACAAGGATCTGATGAGCCTTTTGCAGACTTTGTACATAGACTTTTAACCACGGCCAGCAGAATATTTGGAAATGCCGAGGCAGGGGTGGATTATGTAAAGCTGCTAGCTTACAAAAATGCTAATCCGGCTTGTCAGGCAGCAATCAGACCTTATAGAAAGAAAACAGACTTAACAGGTTACATCCGCCTCTGTTCAGACATAGGGCCCTCATATCAACAGGGCTTGGCTATGGCTGCTGCCTTTAGTGGACAAACCGTAAAAGACTTCCTCGCTAGTAAAAATAAGAATAGCAAGGGGTGCTTCAAGTGTGGAAAAATGGGCCACTTCGCTAGGGATTGTAAGGGAGAACTAGCTAAGACCTTAGAGGCAAAAGCTCCAGGCCTCTGCCCTAGGTGTAAAAGAGGAAAACATTGGTCCAACGAATGTAAAACTAAAACTGACAATCAAGGAAATCCCCTAACACCTCAACAGGGAAACGGATTGAGGGGCCGGCCCCAGGCCCCGAAACAAGCTTGTGGGGCGGTCAGTTTTGTACCAACCAACAACAATCCGTTTCACAGCTTAGTAGAGCAACCCCAGGAAGTGCAGGACTGGACCTCTGTTCCACCTCCCACACAGTATTAAGGCCCGAGATGGGGGCACAAGCTTTAAGCACTGGGATATATGGGCCTTTGCCTCCTGATACCTTTGGATTAATATTGGGAAGGAGTAGTGTCACTATGAAGGGTCTACAAGTTTTTCCAGGGGTAATCGATAATGACTATACCGGAGAAATTAAAATAATGGCCAGGGCTGTTGATAATATTATTACTGTCCCTCAAGGGGATAGAATAGCACAGTTAGTCCTACTGCCTCTAATTAAAACAACTAATAAAGTCCAACATTCTAACAGAGAAAAGGGAGGCTTTGGATCTTCAAACATATATTGGGTACAGCCAATTACTAATCAAAAGCCCTCCCTGACTTTGTGGCTAGATGGTAAGTCGTTTACAGGATTGATAGATACAGGGGCTGATGTAACCATCATCAAACAAGAGGACTGGCCCTCTCATTGGCCTACCACAGAGACTTTAACTAACTTAAGAGGAATTGGGCAAAGCAATAATCCCAGGCAAAGCTCTAAATACCTTACTTGGAAAGACAAAGAAAATAATTCAGGCCTCATTAAACCGTTTGTTATTCCCAAATTACCTGTTAATCTTTGGGGCCGAGACCTACTCTCCCAGATGAAAATCATAATGTGCAGCCCTAATGATATAGTTACCGCACAAATGCTAGCCCAAGGGTATAGCCCCGGAAAAGGACTGAGAAAAAGGGAAAATGGTATTCAACGGCCTATTCCAGCCTTAGGACAATCTAACACAAAGGGGTTTGGAAATTTTTAGCTTCGGCCATTGACATGCCTGCACCCCAAAAGTGCGCTGACCCCATAACATGGAAGTCGGATGAGCCTGTTTGGGTTGATCAATGGCCTTTAGTTAATGAAAAGCTAATTGCGGCCCAACAGTTAGTGCAGGAACAGCTAATGGCAGGGCATATTGCGGAGAGTAACTCTCCCTGGATTACACCCATATTTGTTATCAGAAAAAGGTCCGGTAAGTGGAGACTCTTACAAGATTTAAGGGCAGTAAACGCTACTATGATCCTCATGGGTGCCTTGCAGCCCAGACTACCCTCTCCGGTAGCAATCCCTCAAGGATATTTTAAAATTATCATAGACCTTAAAGATTGCTTTTTTACAATTCCCCTTCATCCTACTGACCAAAAACGATTCGCCTTTAGCTTACCATCTATAAATTTTAAAGAACCAATGAAGCAATACCAATGGAAAGTGTTACCTCAAGGTATGGCCAACAGTCCCATCTTGTGTCAAAAATATGTGGCTACAGCCATACACTCAGTTAGAGAGACATGGAAACAAATATACATTATACATTACATGGATGATATCCTCATAGCAGGAAAAATGGGAGAACAAGTTTTACAGTGTTTTGCGCAACTCAGACAAGAACTAACAACAGCGGGGTTACAAATAGGTCCAGAAAAAATACAACTACAAGACCCTTATACATATTTAGGTTTTCAAATAAATGGACCTAAAATTACTAATCAAAAGGCAGTTATCCTTAAAGATAAGTTACAAACCCTCAATGATTTCCAAAAGCTCCTTGGAGACATAAATTGGCTCCGGCCATACTTAAAACTCACCACGGGAGACTTAAAACCTTTATTCAGCACCCTGAGAGGTGACCCCAACCCTAAGTCCCTTAGGTCGTTATCAAAAGAAGCTCTTTTATCACTTAATAAAGTAGAGGCGGCCATTGCTGAGCGATTTGTTACTAACATAGACTATTCACAGCCATTAACCCTTTTAATATTTAACACAACACTAACACCTACTGGTTTATTCTGGCAAAATAACCCTATTATGTGGGTCCACTTGCCTTCATCACCCAAAAAGGTATTACTCCCCTATTATGATGCCATAGCAGATTTAATTATTCTAGGGAGGGACAATAGCAAAAAATATTTTGGAATTGAACCCTCTACGATCATACAACCTTATTCTAAGCCACAAATCCATTGGCCAATGCAAAACACTGAAACGTGGCCGATTGCTTGCGCCTCTTATGCTGGTAACTTAGATAACCATTACCCACCAAATAAGCTTATCCAATTTTGTAAACTACATGCTTTTGTCTTTCCTCATGTCATCAGTAAAACACCTTTAGACAATGCCTTATTAATATTCACTGATGGGTCATCCACAGGAACTGCTGCATATACCTTTGCAGACACCACTGTTAAATTCAAAACCAGCCATACCTCGGCTCAGTTAGTAGAATTACAGGCCCTAATCACGGTGCTGTCAGCCTTCCCTAATCAGGCCCTCAATATTTATACTGACAGTGCATACTTAGCTCACTCAATACCTTTACTTGAGACCGTAGCACAAATCAAACGTGTCGGACACAGCCAAGTTATTTTTTTTTTTTTTTTGATATTTTAAAATTTATTTATAACTGGGGTTTTAATTTCTTTTTTTTTTTTTTTAATTATACTTTAAGTTCTAGGGTACATGTGCATAACGTGCAGGTTTGTTACATATGTGTACTTATGCCATGTTGGTGTGCTGCACCCATCAACTCGTCAGCACCCATCAATTCATCATTTATATCTTGTATAACTCCCCAATGCAAGCCCTCCCTCCTCCCCCCCGCCTCCCCATGATAGGCCCCAGTGCGTGATGTTCCCCTTCCCGAGTCCAAGTGATCTCATTGTTCAGTTCCCACCTATGAGTGAGAACATGCGGTGTTTGGTTTTCTCTTCTTGTGATAGTTTGCTAAGAATGATGGTTTCCAGCTGCATCCATGTCCCTACAAAGGACGCAAACTCATCCTTTTTTATGGCTGCATAGTATTCCATGGTGTATATGTGCCACATTTTCTTAATCCAGTCTGTCACAGATGGACATTTGGGTTGATTCCAAGTCTTTGCTATTGTGAATAGTGCCGCATTTTTACAATGCCAACAATTAATACATAACAGATCAACACCTTTTTTTCTTGGACATATTAGAGCTCATTCAGGATTACCAGGACCTCTATCCCAAGGCAACCAAATGGCTGACTTGGCAACCAAGACTGTAGCTATAACTACGAATACAAACCTAGCCCAAGCACAGGCTACTCATGCCTTACACCACCTTAATGCTCAAACTCTAAGATTAATGTTTAAAATAACTAGGGAACAAGCTAGACAAATAGTTAAACAATGCCAGACATGTATAACCTACCTACCAGTCCCTCACTTAGGAGTGAACCCAAGAGGGCTAGTTCCCAATATGATCTGGCAAATGGATGTCACCCATTATTCAGAATTTGGTAATTTAAAATATATTCACGTATGTATAGATACATTTAGTGGATTTATACTAGCCACCCTACAAACAGGTGAAGCTACCAAACATGTAATAGCTCATTTATTATACTGTTTTTCTGTAATTGGGAAGCCTAAACAACTAAAGACAGATAATGGTCCTGGCTATACATCTAAAGCTTTCCAAGACTTTTGTCTTAAATTACAAATAAAACATACTACCGGTATTCCATATAATCCTCAAGGACAAGGAATAGTTGAAAGAGCTCACCTATCCTCAAAAACTACCATTGAAAAGATAAAAAAGGGGGAATGGTATCCTACTAAGGGCACCCCTAGAAATATTCTTAATCACACACTCTTTATTTTGAATTTTTTAAATCTAGACGATCTAAACAAATCAGCAGCTGATCGATTTTGGCATTCTGACTCCAAAAAACAATTTGCCATGGTCAAGTGGAGAGACCCATTAGACAACACATGGCATGGTCCTGACCCAGTGTTAATCTGGGGAAGAGGCTCAGTTTGTGTTTTTTCCCAAATTCATGATGCAGCCAGATGGCTACCAGAACGACTGGTAAGACAGGTACCTAACAATAGTCAATCCAGGGAGTAATTTTCTCCCTGAGAATACTCTTCTCTTCTATTGCAGAGATGAACTCCAATTACAGATTCCTCTGGACCCTCGTGCTGACTTACAAGGCATTCCAGGCTCATGCTGGTTTCGGTGATCCACGTGAAGCTCTTACGATATTACAACAACGGCATGGTAAGCCTTGTGATTGCGCTGGGGGATATTTCGCCAGCCCACCTAATCCTTATATCACAACTGTATCTTGCTCCTCTCACACAGCATACCTGCCGTCTAATTCCCTTAAGTGGAGGTGTGTATTAACCCCAAGAATATTTAGTGGAGGGGATAACATAACCTGCCCTTGTACCACATTTTGGGACTCTATACACAGCTCCTGTTTCACCGCTTATCAAAAATGTACCTCTGGCAGTAAAACATACTATACCGCTATCTTAACAAGATCTAGAACCCCTACTATAGGGGCCAGCAGTGTCCCTACAGTATTAGGAAATATCAACAACATTATATCAGCTGGCTGTACTGGAACGGTAGGACAGCCTGTCTGCTGGAATATTCGTCCCCCTCTTCATATCTCTGATGGAGGAGGACCACAAGACAAGGCCCGAGAAATTATGGTACACAAAAAACTTGAGGAGTTGCAAAGGTCCTTGTACCCGGAAATTTACTACCACCCCTTGGCCTTGCCCAAAACTCGAGGGAGAGAAAAAATTGATGCCCAGACTTTTGACCTCCTCACTGTTACACATAGTCTGCTCAATAATTCCAACTCTGGTCTAGCCAATGATTGCTGGCTGTGCTTACCATTGGGAGATCCTGTTCCTCTTGCCATACCCAGTAATGACTCAAGTTATACACCCAATACTTCCTGCGCCATCATTCCTCCCCTTCGAGTACAGCCCCTCGAATTCTCTAACTCCTCTTGCATCTACTCTCCGCTTCTCAACAATTCCTACGACATTGACGTAGGCATAGCTGAGTTCACTAATTGCTCTATTATCACTAATGTTTCTCATTCGCTGTGCGCCCCAAACAGTTCAGTTTTTATATGCGGCAATAATAGAGCATATACATATTTGCCCGCAAACTGGACAGGACTTTGTATCCTTGCCACCCTTCTGCCAGATATAGACATTATCCCTGGAGATGAACCTGTACCTATTCCGGCCATAGATCACTTTTTAGGAAGAAACAAGAGGGCAGTACAATTTATCCCCCTACTTGTAGGACTAGGCATCACTACTGCCGTAACAACTGGGGTTTCAAGCCTAGGGGTCTCTGTTACTCAATACACCAAATTGTCTCACCAATTGATCTCAGATATGCAGGCCATCTCAAGTACTATACAGGATCTACAAGATCAAGTAGATTCCCTGGCAGAAGTAGTGCTCCAAAATAGGAGAGGCCTAGATTTATTAACTGCCGAACAGGGAGGTATCTGCTTAGCTCTACAGGAAAAGTGCTGTTTCTACGCCAACAAGTCCGGGATCGTCAGAGATAAAATCAAGCGTCTACAAGAAGACCTAGAAAAACGACGAAAAGAAATGACTGATAACCCGTTTTGGACTGGGTTCCATGGACTCCTCCCCTATATTATACCGTTATTGGGCCCCTGCTTTGCCTATTGCTCTTACTCTCTTTGGGGCCTATAATCTTCAATAAGCTCATGACATTCATTAAGCAACAAATCGAGGCCATCCAAGCCAAACCCATACAGGTCCATTATCATCGCCTTGAACAGGAAGATCACGGTGGTCCATACTTACGCTTGCCGTAAACCACCTTCCCTGTGCGCTGAACTGGACAGCCAATGACGGGTAAGAGTGTCATCTCTCACTAACCTAAGACAGGAGGGCCGTCATAGCTACTGCCTAATCCCATGACGGGTACCAGTGAAGAGATGTGTCACTCCAACCTAAGACAGGCACAGTTCCCGAGGGACTATCTTCTAGTCACTAATAATATAAAAAAGGAGGACCTGTCCGGAGCCATGAAGCCCGGAAATTGTCGCGGCCTCTGTTGCTTAAGCTCCGCATTGTGGAGACAAGATGGCGCACTTCCTGGTTCTTCATCATCAACTTTACCCGCGCGCGAACTTTTCCCGCCTGCGCTTAGATAACCTCCCATGCCCGGGAAAGACTAAGTCTACTGAGCATGCGCCTGGTGACGTCTCTCATTATTCTCCTCCCCGCCTGCTCTGAGCCCTTCCTCTTCCCTGCCATCCTATATAAGGCATTGCACCGCCGCCATTAAACGAGACTTGATCAGGATACTGTCTTGTCTCCATTTCTCATGTTTTCTTGTCTCCTCCATTCCCACTCCCCCTTCCAGGGCCCGTTCGACTGTCCTGCAGGTCGGGACATATACCTAAGTAAGATGAAAATTGAAAATATTGGCTTCAATTCTCAGATCATTCAGTCATTTAGATGATAAAACAATTATGTAATCCATAAATACATGGAGATTACTAATTGTGTTTTATTTTTCCATGGTAGAATACAAGTAAATTTCTTGTTAACTTATAGTTCTGACAAACCACTGCTCCAGTTGAATATTGCATGAAGCTACAGTTTGGCTTGTTAGCAGTCTCAAAGGAAAAATAAGATCAATACTTGTCACAGCAGGAGATACTTTACTGTCAACGGAATGGTGTAATATAGCACTGAGGGTGAAAAAACGCACCAACACTTCTCAGTTTGGCCTTATGTAATGAGCAGGCTTCTATTAAGAAAACCAAATTCGTTTTCCTGAGAATTTAATGCCCAGATCAAAAGGCTTAAGTGTCACTTTGTAGTTCCATTTCCATGTTTAGTCCATTTTATAAACTAGATATATAAACTATGTAAAACTTTTTGATGAGTACGTGACAAGTTGACCAGACATTATGTATATTGCTCAAGCAGTTCTTAGTGGTGGGAAAGAAAGTCAACAAACCTAAACATTTGAAACTTTAACATGTTAATGGTTCATAGAAATAGAATATCTGATGATCCTTTTTTAAGGTTTTCCTTCTTTCCTTCTATGCTTCCTTCCTTTCTTTAAGGAGCCTCTCTCCGTTTTCCACATTTTGCCCTGATGTCTGAAAATAACCTTGAAGACTAGCAAATATATGCGCAGTTGTTTGGGAACTATTTTTTAAAATAAGTCATTTCTCATCTGCATCCATTTTAAAGTATATTTAAAGATAATAATAATTAGAGGTGAAGCCACATTCCAGATACATCACTAGTCAAGCATCAGATGTGGTTACTAAGGGTGAAGAGAAAAGAGAATGAATAGTAGAGGCGGAAGGTGGCGAGTATCAAATATGGTCCTTCAAAAAGATAAAACTAGGAAGTGCAGTCGTACTACTCCTCTTATACATACTCTCCAGGAAGAGAAGCCAAGTGGAATCTTGAAGGAGCTTGCCTTAAATGTGTCACATGGCTCCAAGTAGGGTAAGACATTGTCTGTTATGGACACAAAGTTGCACCATCCTATTTATTCTACAAGGAAGGGTGCTGGCCAGGTTTTAGAAGTGTCGACAGTCTACAGTCAACTGCTTTGAATTTTCTTTAGCTGTGGACAACTGACTTGAACAAGAGCATCCTTCCTAGGCTGACCCATATCCAAAGACTCATTATAGCAGGTGTGTAAGTCACTGCCATGTTGGCTCAGGACAGGGGAATTCTGAAGACTCTGTGTGGCAGGGGCCTGGGTGGAATTGGTCAAGACTTCTTTGACCTCACAGCACAGTCTGTCTTCTCTCATTGCTTAATCTTGCTTTCTCCCTCATTCTTCCACAAACATTGATTACTAATAATGCCTTGCATGCCAAAATTTTTAACATACACTCTCTACTTGGATAATTTCTCTATCAATTGGACGACCTAATGAGCTTCACTTTCAGCCAGCACACACAATGAATCAAATTACATCCATCAATTACATCCTCCAGCAGGAAACAGGAGCTGCCTTACCTCTTGTTACTATAACGTCTTCTTCACATAAGTTCTGCTTGCTCACTCTATTCTCAAATGCAACCCTCAAGTGCTCCTGAAAGGAGCAGTGCCCTCCTTCCTCCCATTGTGAATAAATGTGACCTAGAAACTGTTGTTGATCTTATTTGCCCAGTGTCAATAAGAATATATATATAATAGACATATATATTTATCTTTATATGTATAAGAACATATATATATGTTCTTATCATCTCTCATTATATGTTGTGTATAAAAATATATACTTATCACCTCTCATGATATATGTGTGTATATGTATACATATAATCATTATAAGCCCCATTTACCAGAAAAACAAATTGAGACAATGAGAAGTTTATTAAATTGTAGAATAGTATAAACCTTTAGTTCCTTTACCTGGGACTCTAACACCAAGGTCTGGTTCTGGATTTCTTGCTCTTAACCACACACAACTAATGACATAATAAATTAATTGTTAAGTGCACAATGTGATTTAATTTCTATATTTTTAAAACTTATTTTAAAAATTGATTTATGATTATAAAATATATTACCCAAATCACTTATTACACTTTGAAATTAGAGTATACCTTCATCAATAAAGGATTAACTAAGTGAAGGGGACACCCTACATTTTATATTGTAAAAAATGATTGACATAGAGCAGTGATGACCCTGTTATTATGCTTGTCAGCCAGTTTTCACTGTGTGGTAGACTTCCTGGGAGCTGAAAATTTGTGATTTAATGGCCATACATTAACAGACTCAGTCTATTGTGAGCCCTTTAAAAATCAGTGTTTAAAAATAAAATATTGCATGCAACCCTTTTTTCAGAGTAAGAATGGCAATATGGCAATAACATAACTTTTCTGAGAGTGAAAAGAAAACTGGAAAAGTAAATATTAATAGCAGATGATTTTCAGGAAAAATCAAAGTTGAAAATTAAAAAGTGGTACACTTATGTTTTGTATAAATGAGAAAACAGGAAAAAGAAAAAGTAAGAGAAAGAAAGAAAAGAAAGAGGAAAGAAAAAAAAAGAAAGAAAAGAGAAAGAAAGAAAGAAAAAGAAAGAAAGGAAGAAAGAAAGAAAGAGAAAGAAAGAAAAAGAAAGAAAGAAAGAAAAACAGGAAAGAAGAAGGAAGGAAGAAAGGAAGGAAGGAAAGGAAGGAAGGAAGGAAGAGTTAAAAAGGAAAAAAGGATAGCTTGCCATTTAGCTGTAGAAACCTGGTGTACATTTTTACTGAATAATTGATTTGGAGCAATTTTTAATGCTTAGGCAAAATGTGTCTGAGGAATGAAATAGAAACTGTGAGCCCAGGCTGGGGGTGAAAGGTCATATTTCCTCAGTGAACAGATACGCCAGTGAAGCCTTGGCATTTCAGCATGTGGTACACAGACTGTACCACCTCAACGCACTGAAAACTGCAGAGGTGAAATTGGAAGTTTATACAAAGGTTTCAATGGTGACAGAAATACAGCAAATGTAACGCGGGAAAGATTAGACTGCAGGCGTTTTTACCCTTTTAACTATTCTGAGAATTTCAAACAAGAGAGAGGGCCAAATGATGATGGAGAGCAAGAATCTAGAAATATTATTTTGTGAAAAGTTTCGTGATCTATTTCTAGGAGGAAAATGTGACAGCCACCAAATCAGGGTATGAAATTATCTCCTTAGTTTAAATTTTTGAAACATTTTATCCCTGTTCCCTGGAGATTTCTGCCACAAAATTTAAGTCTTATGCTTTACAATAAAAGGAAATATTAAGGCAGAATATATAAATAAATTATCAAAAGACATACTCAGATAACAGATGAAACATTTTAAATATCCCAAAGTGTATATTATTACTTTAATTTCTTATGATTGTATCCTTCATACCATGTAATTAAAATGATAATTTTTTGATAGAACTATGGTACTCGTGAATAGTCAACATGGGCTACAAGTGAGTTTCTGAAATCATCTTTTTTTTTTTTTTTTGTCAAGCATTTATAGACCCGTAGCTTTTGAATACACAGATAACTCAAAAAGGTTAAAATTATCACCACGGATGCAAAAGTTGAAATCTGTGATTCTCAAATACTTTAAAAACACTCCAATGTAGCCTTTTTACATAAAAGATCCTTTGAAGAATATAGCATTTTATGTTATTATGTGGATATTATATATGGATATAGTTTAAAACATGACATTGCTATAATGTGGTCAAAAAAGCACACATTTTTAGAGCTAAAAGATGATCAGAGAGTACTTTCTTTAACTCCCTTGACTTATAGATGAAGAAACTGAAATCCATGATTAGAACAAAACTGCTTAGTGTCAGAGATGAAAATATTTCTTTTTAATTATTCTACTGTAACACACTCAAACATGTTTTTATAGAGGCATACTTTAAAAAGTGCAATTCTAAGACAACTTTAGAGGTAATATATTGGTTAGAATCTACTAATTATTCTTTTCCCTAATTCAAAGAAAAGAAAGGCAACAGACACTTAATATGTTAAAACATCATGTGGACTATGTGTTTATATTACAAAACTCTGATGAGGATATGGTATAATCAAACAAATATAATATGCTATTTTACCAACATTGGCTCAATTTAGAGTCCAATTAGATTATTTCTAAAATGTAGATACTGCATAAGTCTATGTCCTGATCCTTATGTGTGCCTAGTTGGCACAGAGATAAAGGAGCACCAATTGCTCCCTTTAAAGTCACTGAGAAAGGCTGACATATCTTCTTTCTGGCACAAGGCCTGCATAATACTCAGAAAATCTTTATCTTCCATGAACATTCCGAGCTTATTTGCAACTTCATCTGACACTTATTATTCCCTGAGCCTAGATAACTTTCTGCTCAGATCTCCACATGCCCGACTTCATAAAGTCATTGTCTCACCATCAAGGCCATTGGCATCAAGGTGATCTCCTAAGCCTATCCTTACTTGTAATCAAAGACTGCCACCTTACATTTAATCATTCCAACAAAGTGATCGTCACTCTCTGAAATTATCATTTTCATTCATTTTGTAACTGTATGCTCTCCCCAGCAGGAACTTACTAGAATCCTAACTAGGGCAAATAATTGCTTGTGCTAGCCACTAGCTTCACCTCTTACATATAGTGTGGGACAGAATAAGTCCTCAATAAATATTAGTGAATGAAATAAAAGGAGATGTCTAGCATATTTGGAAGAAAAAGAAGGACTCAATGGATAAATATACAAAGTTATTTCAATTTACACTTGATATTTTTTGGGAAGTCTGTGATATGCCAAACACTGCTACTTGCAAAAGGGAATATAAGTGTATATGAAAGAAAGAGGTGATTATAGAGCCATAATTAATATCATAATTTAAAGAGACAAAAATGCACATATTTGTTATACAAATACACAAGACTGATAATATTGGAACAACAATTCATCAGAATGGGAAGATCAGAATGTAACAGTTCAGTTGACCTCAAAAAAAAAAAAAAAAAAAGTATTTTGACAGGTGGATATAGTGATAAAGAAGAATCCAAGAAAAGAGCAACTATGTTGTGTTAGTTTTCTACTGCTCCCCTGACAAATTACCAAACACTTAACAGCTTAAAACAACACAAATTTATCAGGTCTCAGCAGCTTTTGTTGGTCAAAAGTCTTGTTGGTCTCAACTGCATCCTCTCTTAGAGGCTGATAAAGCTGAAATCAATGTCAGCTGGGCTTTGTTCCTTACCTGAGGTCCTGGGGAAAAATCTACTCCCATAATCCTTCAGGTCTTTGACCAAGTTTAGTGTGTTGTGGCTACAAAATTGAAGTCCCTGGGTTTGTTTGTTTGTTTGTATTTTGCTGTTTGTAACCTAGGGCCAGGCATTGCTACTTGATGTTGACCTCATTCCTTTGTATGCTTTCTATGGTGTTGCCTTCCAGCAATGTCAGTTAATTCCCTCTTAAGCTTGGAATCACTATTGCTTCCTCTTCTCTCACCAATCATGAAAAAACATTGTTCCCTCTTTAATATCTCAAGTAATTACATTGGGCTCACCTAGATAATTCTGTATAATTTCCCTATTTTAAATGAATGAATTAGAAGCTTTAATTACATCTGCAAAATTCCTCTTGCCATGTAATATAACATATTCACAGACATGGGTTGAAAATTATGGGAGGTAAAATTCTTCCTACAACAACTGTATTGGCCTAAAAACTCTAGAAATATATCAGATTCCTGTTTTTTTCTGCCATGTAATAATCCTCCCTTTGTAGTGACAAATTTGATATTTTAGCATCAGGAGAATAAGATACCACAAGGTTTGGACGGTTTAATTTCTCAGTATATTTTGCATAATTTTGAAAAGTGAATGAGAAGGTCAAAATCTGAGGTTTTTCAACAAAGTTTTGAAATTTGCCACACCATTTATTACGATGGAATGAACTGTAATATTTCTATTATTAGATTAAAGGACATGTTCTTCTCAGGGACCCAAGTCAAACAGAAAAAGTTGGAACTGAATGTATCTCTTATTCAACGTTTTTGATATAAAAGAAGATTAAAGTCCTTTTCCTCAAAAGAATCCCAAACTTATTCCGGTTCACCTTGCCTGAGATAGGTAGGATAATTTTACTTTTTAAACTTTAAAAAAAAAAATCAAGGAAGAAGCTGAAAATGCCATGATGATCTCAAGATATTCTTAATATTAATATGAAAATAAAATAATATAAAATCTATTTTTAAAACACATACATAAAGGCTGTCTGGAGATATGAATATCATTCAATGACTTATTGAAAAATGTAATTTTATCAAACCCAACAAACAGAAGGTTGTCTCACTAATCTTTGTCCAAGGAAGTCTCCAAAACAAAGAGCTGAATTAGTGAATATAAATCATGCTTTTGGATTATTGGGATACTATGTGACATTGAGGAGCTGGTGTCGGGGATGAAGCCAGGAAAGTAAAATGAGTTACAAAGAAAGTCTTACCCCTATGGGAAAGAGTTAGATTTAGCCTTTATTTAATAAAATCCATCCAAGCTATTCAAGTATTGGTGACATGATCAAATTTATATTGAAGGAAAAACAGGAGGTGATGAGTTCAGAGAAGGAAAGACAAATTCTTTCACTTAAGTGGTATTTAGTTTAAAAAAATGGAGTAATAGAAAAAAGTTAAATATCATAATGGTAGTCCAGATAAGAAAAGGTTGAAATCCAATGTAAAGGTTACTTGAAGTAGAGAAAGTCAGATATTGCAACTTATGGGGATTGAGAAAAAGGGATTAATTAAATAAGGTATCCAGGGAGCACTTGAGTGATTTGGTGAATAGTGTCATGTAAAGGTAATAAAGAACACTCAGGGGAGGGCTTCCAAGGTTAGTGAAAATGAAGATAGTAAATTTATTACGGAAATTCTGGGATTAAAGCTTTTGAGAAATATAAGGAGAATATTAGTCCTATAGACAGTTGTAAATTTCCATGAAGTATAAAAACAGCTCAGATTGAATATTACTTACAGCTTCAAAAGAGATATTAAAGTAAGAGTTAAGAAAATATTATAATTTAGGTATATTTTAAACTGTTTACAATGTAAAGCTCTAGATGTTAAACAATAAAAAGTCTTATCATCATGTTTCCTTCAGTCAATCAGTAGGGACTTAGCCCAAAAGTTGTGTCTTTTTTTTTTTTTTTTTTTTTTTTTTTTGTCTCTAAGGATATTTAGTGTAAAAATGGAAACCAGCTGGGTAAAAATAATACAGACAAAACAAGACAAAACAAAAGATCTATCCCGTTACAAAAGTGGTATGTTTCTGAGTATATGTTAGGTAGCAGTGGTGGGTACAATAATCTGCTTACATTTTGAGGAGGGAAGATAAGAGTACTTGTATTTTTTCACAGCAAATAAAAATATGAATTAAGCCGGGTGCTGTGGCATGCACCTGTGCTTGCAGCTACTCAGGAGGCAAAGGCAGCAACATCACTGAGCCCAGGCATTCAAGGCTATAGTGTTTTATGATCTCACCTGTGAATGGCCACTGCACTCCAGTCTGAACGACATACCCTGATGGTGTCTCTAAAAAGAAATTTAAAATAATAGACATCATGTTACATTTAGTAGGAAGGCACAGGGAGAAACTTAGTCTCTCAAAGAATTTTAGGTTTTAAAAAATGAAATAGATTTTCCATGCTGTTTTCATAATTATTAAAACCAAATAAAATTGAAGATGTTTCTTTTACTTCTAATTGCCAATCTAAAAACAACAAAAACAAGGTTAAGGCAGTTCCAGCTTTTCAAAATATTCTATTGAATCAAAATCTTTTCTAGGATTTTGAAAGAAAATGTGTTAAAATCAAATGTTGTGTACAATGAAAGAAGGTGATTTTTCAAATGTGGCAGTTTGGCAAATCATGAGTCAATGGTAAGTGATTTAGGCAAAGTTTTAACTACGAAATATAAATACTTCTTTGTGTTTCACTATACTTATTCCCAAAAATCAATGGATGCTAACACGAAAACATGTGATTTGGTATACCTTTCGAAAGAGTAATTAAGGAAAGTTAAACAAAAAATTTTGAAATGTGTAATAACCAAGTAAGGTATGTTTGCCTGTGAAAGCAGTTGCAGTGGTTGTACCCTGCAAAGTCATAAGGGTGGAGCTGCCCAAGTCCTTGGAAGGCCACTTCTTGTGGCAATGTGGACTGAATGTAAAACATGCAGACAAAGGATATTATTTTGGAGCTTTAAGATTTAATGACTACCTTGTTGGGTTTTGAATTTGCATGGGGTCTGCAGCCCCTTTGTTTTACCCAATTTGTCTCTGGGAACGGAAGCATTTACCCAATGCCTGTACTCCCACTGTATCTTAGAAGTACCTAACTTGTTTTTAATTTTATAGGCTCTTAGGCAGAGTTTTGCAGACTCACAGACTCTGCCTTTTCTCAGACGGGATTTTGGACTTAGACTTTTGAGTTAAGGTTGGAATGAGTTAAGACTTTTCGAGACTATTAGGAAGGCATGATTGTGTTTTGAAACGTGAGAAGGAAATGAGATTTAGGAGGTGACAGAGTCAGAATGATATGGTTTGACTTTGTGTCCCCACCCAAATCCAATGTTAACTGTATTTCCCAATGTTAGAACTGAGGCCTGGTGGGAGGTGATTAAATCATGGGAATAGTTTCTAATGGTTTAGCACCAACCCTGTAGTACTGTGTTGTGATAGAGTTCTTAGGGGATCTGCTTGTTTGGAAAGTGTGTAGCACCTCCCCCTTCATTCTCTTTCTCCCCTACCACCATGTAAAGATGTGCTTATTCCTCCTTCACCCTTTGCCATGATTGTAAGTTTCCTGAGGCCTCCTCAGCCATGACTCCTGTAAGCCTGCAGAACTGTGAGTCAATTAAACCTCTTTACTTTATCAATCAATTATCCAGTCTTAGGTTATTCTTTATAGTAGAGTGAGAATGAACTAATACACTGAGATTATTTCTAATTATGGTAACCCAGGTGGGTGCCAAACTACCTCTGTCCTTTTTAAATGCAGAGTGGGATCAAAAAGTAAAGTGACCTTAAAAGGAGCCCTAGAATTATGTAAGCTTCTGCATTCATTTTAAATTATCTTCATATTGTACTTCATTCTCTATCATCATTGAACATTTATTAAAATTAATTTAATACACATTTTAGATTTCATCTCATCTTTAGTCAGACATAATATTGAAGGCTGGTCTTCATTATGTCATCTTAGAAAAAAATATCCCATGCTTTGGAGCACACGGGCAAACAAAGACCAGTGTCTGCTTTCTCATAGGCTTTTCATGAGGCCATATAAAGGGGTCACTTTAATTACAGAAAAAGTCACAGGCTGAAAGCGTGAATAAAAACTAGTATATCATAAAAAAAAAAAACAAGATATATTGCCATAAATACCAAAGAAATAGATGAAGATATTTGGCCTCAATTTATAGTAATAAAGCCAAGGACTCCTTTTTTTTTTTTTTTTTTTTTTTTTTTTTAGGACTCCTTTTAAAGTTGAAATCTAAATCACACACTGTAGTCTATGTGTATAGTGTTTACTATTATCTTGTAAAATTTTGAAATTATACATGAAGTGATGTAGTTTTGCTGTGTCCCCACCCAAATCTCATCTTGAGTTGTAGTTCCCATAATCACCACATGTCATGGGAGAGACCCAGGGGGAGGTAATTGAATCATGGGGGCGGTAACCCCCATGCTGTTCTCATGATAGTGAGTGGGTTCTCACGAGATCTGACAGTTTTATAAGCTTTTCTCCATTTGCTCAGCACTTCTCTCTCCTGCTACCATGTGAAGAAGGAGGAGTTTGTTTCACCTTCCACCATGATTATAAGTTTCCTGAGGCCCCCCAGCACTGTGGAATTATGAGTCAATTCAACCTTTTTTCTTTATAAATTACCCAGTCTTGGACAGTTGTTTAGAGCAGCATGAGAATGCACTAAAATATAAAGCTTCATTCTGGTTTTTAGATTTATCATAGGCTTTATTTTGGAATAATATTTCAAGCTGACAAAAGCATTATAAATTGTTTTTCTATATTTTAATATTTTCTATCAGGATTTTAATGGACTTATGCTATCCAATAGACTTAAATTCATATACTCTGAGTATTTGTTTCTCTGTAATTTATATTTACAAATTAAATTTTTCAACAATAAGGAAATATTTACTCATTTTCAACAAGTTAAAAGTTGTGTATTATAAATTTAAAATGTTTTATACTAAATATTGTAATTGATTAAAATTTATTTGAATAGTTCACATACAGCAGATTATCTGAAAAGACTCCCTCCTGAAACATTAATTCTATTTATAATGTGGAAATAAGTTAATTTAGTCATTCAGACAAATAGAAAGTTTCCTCAATTATCTGTTAAGTCAGACTACTTTTGGCTACAGAAGTTGGTAGCAACTGGTCAAACAGCTATTCCTTTCTTTAGGGGAGGAGCCCTAGCTGCACCACAGAGATTCATTTTGAGATGTAATCTCTTTCAAGAAGGAAGTGATTTTCTCTGTCAGATATTATGTGATTTAGTCCTTCCTTTGGTGACAAAGAAATATTACAGCATAACACATAGACACACAAAGAACACTCAAGTTGGAGAGATAAGCTTTTCTAAGGTTAAATGGAAAAAACATCCAGTCAGCATTCAGCAAAGCATGCAGAAGAAAAGCAAGCTCACTAAAAAAAATAATAATAAAATAAAAAATTAAAACAAAACAAAACAAAACAAAAACCATGAATTTATACGGCAGAACTTAAAGCAAACATTGAGCAATTTTATTATCAAAGGCTGAGTAGAGGCTAGAGGCATGACCTTCGCAGACCTCAAATTCAAATGTGCAGACAGGTAATATCATTTTCATATGACTGGATTTAATTTGTATCACAAATCCTCACTTCTGAGTAATAATAGAAACTCCAGTTTAATCAATTCCATGTAGACTTTGTCAAATTCAATTATTTTAATATATTAAACACTGCAAATTTAAGGATTCTGTATGCTCACTCTATCTCCCCTTCTTTCTCAAATTGATCCTTGTTCTGGGATATTTAATTAACATGCCCCGAGCTGGTGTCATGTCAGTGGAGATGAGTCTCTGGCTGGTGGGCACACAGGACCCTATGCAACATTTCACCTAGGCAACCAATTCTGTGCGGGCTCCCTGTGTGCTTCCCTCCATGTTATCATAACTGAGTCATGGCCCACTTTACCACCTTGTATTCAGCCCTTCCTGTCCTGGCCTCTGCTATCTATATTCTCCTCTGCAGATTCTGGTGACATTTCAATGTCTGGTAATAATAAACTGTAAAGTTACCATTCCACAAATCATGTTAGTGAACTAGAGAACAGGTAAACTAGAGAAAAATGGTTGATCCTAAGACTAGGGCAGAAAAAATGCAAGATGAACCTGGAGCATATTGTGGTGCCACACATTAAAGAAGTTCTCAAAAATAAAAAGGAGCACAGGGGCCAACGAGAGAATTCCCAATGGCGAAAGAAGGAATACTTTCAGCAACAAATAGGCTGACATTAGATTATAATTTAAAGTATAAAATACATGTTCATGAGTCCATATTGACAAAAATACATAATTTAATAAAGAAGTAAATGGGGAAGACAGACAAATCTTTCACAAATAATAATTCCAATTAATTTATGTAGATACTCTGTACTCAAGGACATGGAGCATTAACTCTTCATTTTGTAAGTGTGGGCTGTGCATAGTGACTTCCTTCCAAGGACTATGTACGGAAAGGAGAAAAAGGAGTGGCTGGCATGGAGAAAGCTGGCAGATACCACCCCAGCCAGGTGAGTAAGGTTAACATCAACAGTGATGTCACGCTGGTTCTTCTGATATGATGTGATGAAATGGCATTTCATCTCTGTTGCTTTGCTTCCAAACACATATCTGCCATACTTACCATAAAAAGAACAAAAACAGCATATAAATTCCAATTGAAGGGCATCCTACAAAATACCTGGCCAGTACTCCTCAGAGTTTTCAAGGTCATCAAGGTAAAACAAGAAAAGTCTGGAAAACCATCACAGCTCAGAAGATTTTAAGGAGACGTGAAGAATAAATGGAATTTGGTATCCTGGATATGATCCGGGAACAGCAGGACATTAGGTTAACAGCTAAGGAATTCTGAATAAACTGTGGTTTTAAGTTAGAAACAATGCTTCAATATTGTTTCATTAATTGCAACAATTGTACTCTAGTAATGTAAGATATCAATAGTAGGGGAAACTTGGTGTAGGGTATATGGTAACTCAGTACTGTTTTCACAAAGTCTCTTCCTTCCTCCCTCCCTCCCTCCCTCCCTCCCTCCCTCCCTCCCTTCCTTCCTTCCTTCCTTCCTTCCTTCCTTCCTTCCTTCCTTCCTTCCTTCCTTCCTTCTTTCCTTCCTTCCTTCCTTCTTTCCTTCCTTCCTTCCTTCTTTCCTTCCTTCCTTCCTTTTTTTTTTTTTTTTTTGACAGAGTCTTGTTCTGTTGCCTAGGCTGGAGTGCAGTGGTGTGATCTCAGTTCATGCAAACTCTGCCTCCCAGATTCACGCCATTTTCCTGCCTCAGCCTCCCAAGTTAGAGTAACTGGGATGACAGGTGCCCACCACCATGCCCGACTCATTTTTGTATTTTTAGTAGAGACAGAGTTTCACCATGTTGGCCAGGCTGGTCTCAAACTCCTCACCTCAAGTGATCAGCCATCCTTGGCCTCCCAAAGTGCCAGGGTTACAGGTGTGATCCACCATGCCAGTGATTTTCTGTAAACTAAAAATTGTTCTCAAAAAGTTTATTTTTTTAAGAAAGAAGGAATAAAAGAAGGAAGAGAGGAAAACATGAAAACAGGAAGGAAGGAGAAGAACTCCTGATTGATTTTTAAACCAAGCCATTTATTTTGCTAACACTGCAGAATTTCCGATGCAGACCTCTTGTAGTTGGTGATTTGTCACAATTTGGTCATGTTATGGGCCCCAAGGGGATTTTTCTTATTTCCTGAGCTTGCTGATTATATTATTCATGGAGTTATTCTGTCTGTTTTGGGCATGGAGATCTGTGTTCTACTGCTTTCACTGTCTTCCTAGAATCACTAGTACTCTTAGTTATGCCTTCAGACATACTTATGTGTTTTAAATAAACATTTGCAACATTTTATTGAGACAGTATCTAGCGCTCTCACGTGATGATGTGGTTTTACTGTGTAACTGTTCCTTATCAGAGCTCGTGGACAATCATTCTCAGGAGTTTTAAAGATCAAATTGCTTTATATTTTCATACCGTGCCTTGTCTCCTTGCTCATTGCCAAACTTTTTTTGCAGTCTAATAAAATGGTATACTAGATTTTTGTAGATGTTATTCTAATATGTTTCAGTTGTTCACTTTATATTTTCAAAGTAAAGATATTCTTACATTAAAACTGAAACATATTCATGTTAATCACAATTGTATAATCCTTTATAAATCTTTATGTTTTCAATTTCATAAAGTTGTCGTGTTAACACAATTGAAAAGACTTTGGTATGGGAGGATTTAATTAGATTTCATGTCACTCAGTAAAACTAGAAATTTAATTCAAATGTAAATCATAGCAAGATGGGAATATGAGAAATGAAAGAGCATCTGCTGAGATTTTGGACTTTGTACTTTACATTATTTTCATTTTGTTGTGTTTGTTTGAGGTTTTTTTTTTTTTTTTTTTTTTTTTTTTGCTAGAGCCTTGGGTTCTGTAGGCTAGAATGGAACTAGAAGGCAAAAAGTTTTTGCTAGAAAATAATCCCATTGTGCTCTCTGGTTCTCTTTATCCAAGTGAGAACATCACATATTTTGGGAACATATGCTTCAGGAACACACATATACACACATAAAAGCAAAAGAAAACAAAAAAGCATAAAACTTTTTATTATGAATATTTTAGCATGTATGCAAAATCAAATGAACCTTTGGCATCCTATGTTCATTGAACTCCATTTTCCCATTGCCATGACTAGTGAAATGAATAAAAGCAAATAGCTGTTTAAAATATAGTCCATCTTATATATATAATAGACTTTTATACTAAGTGCTCAAGTTGATTGGGGGAATTTCAGGGCCAACTCTGCTTCCATCTGCTATAAACAAAGAAACAGATTTCCAGCAAATAATTTAGCCCTAGGTTTCTTCTGATCTTGCTGTGTGCTATATGAACTACTATCTGCCTACCTCAGCTGTGATGTGAGCAGAACCACCTCAATACACACACACAAACTCCCTCATCAGTCAGGAAAGCCAGTCCCCTAGACATATATCTTTGTGTTTAAAGGCAGCTTGTGAAACAGAAATATGAGAACACACACAGATAAAAAGTGGACAAAAATTGGTGGTTCTTCATCATTTTGAATCTGTTTGGTAGCATCTAAAGCAATTAAAAAAGCAAAATAAAATCATTTGTTCTTCAATGTAATCCACTAAACAATTTCCGCAAATGAAGTAAGACTGTGCTCTAGATAAATAAGCCTTCTGTTATAGAATTAATAGGTTTCAAACTAATTTCTTTATTTCTCAAAAATGGTTTCAGAATTGAAATAGATTAGGTTTTTCCCTTAGACTCTTCAGGATAACAATCAAGGGTAAACATATATTTACAGTTCTTTTTCATATAAAAAAGATTTGTATCAAATGATTTGCTGAATTTTCTTCCCTAGGCGTGTGTCTATAATGAAACCCAGGCATTCTGAATTACATTTCGCATAGCACATATATTATTCTGTCAGTCTTCCACATTATTATTGAGAAATATCTATATTTCTTTTCTCCAGTGTATGAGTCTGAAAACCTAGAAATGACTGGGTGTTTTTTTGGGCAGATTGACAACAGTCAAGGCCTTGAGTGATTAGGGGATGGGTTGCCATTGCTGGCTGAGCTCGTGCCCAGGCATGAAATATGAAACACGTGCACAGAGAGAGTGCTACTGAAGGGTAATCGAGTGGCAGCATCCAGAATGTGCCCACCAGTAATGCTTTCAAATACTCTGGTGTACCCTCACGTCCCAGTGACCACTCACGGTTTCATTATGATAGTATCGTTTGTGCACTGACAATGATATGGTACCAACTGATGGCATCCATACAAATTCTAGGACCATAACAACACCATCTTTTTGAAATATCCCCAGAAAAACATATTTTGAGACTTTTCCACTTCCTCACTAATTTGGATTCCCTGTTAATGTGAAGACATAACAATGCTTTTGAAAATTAATATTAATGATTTTCTTCTCAAAGTCATTTATTTAACTGAGAGTTTTTGGCAAAGGGCTTTTTAGTAAATCTGAACAGCATTTTTAAACTTAGAAAACTGGCAGATGGCACATCATTTCTCTTCCACCCACAATCACTCAGAAGCAAAACTACTTTCAGTGCACAGTTCTTATGTACACAATATATCTGTATGACACAAGTGGCAATTTCAGTATAGCTCAAGAGATTCAACATGAATTCTTAGGGAAGAACTGAGGGTTCTCATTTGACCAAAAAAACTCTAGCCAGGCTTGCAGTTAACCCTGCTTAAAACTAAATAGATATATAGATATATATAACTAGTGATCATTTATGTCATTCTTCTCAGCAGTAGCAAAACAATTTGTTTTTTTATTCGCATAATTGAGCCAGCTAAAGATAATTTACACATTTTCTAAACAACTTCACCACTGAAAAATATGAAAAATATACGTGAATTGAAAGGGTAAAATTCAGCCTGAATGTTACTAATGGTTCAAAATCAGTACACTGTTTGCTTACCTGATGTTCAAGTTTTTTCTCTCTTTTAAGAATTAGTACAGTATAGTGGCACAAGTAATATCAAACCTGTGAGTTTCTGTACCACTCTGACCTCTCTGACATGCCCATGAGACTTTCTCTAACATTATATTTCAAACTGATAATTTGCAGGTTGACTAGAATCTGGGATATAGACATTCATATATTTTTAGAAAAAGATATAATGGTACTTTTTTTGGTGGGGGCAGTTTGGCACATATGTTAAAGTGTTTAACCTAATAAATATTTGACATAGAAATTCCACTTCTAGTGAAGTCTCAAACAAAAATATTTGCAAGTGAACACAAAGAAGTAAAGCTAAATCTCTCCAGTGTAGTATTGGTAACAACAGAAAACTGGTAAACATTATCCAGAGATGTGTGGTTAAATAATAAACATGGAACCTTAATCCTAAGGAATACTAAATACCTCTTCAAAGGTAAGGTGTGGTAGCTATATGTGTACTAGCCAGGAATGTTCTCTAATACATATAATTAGTGGGAAAAAAGTCATAATGCTGAATTTCATACCATTCACTGCCACATTCACTTCCAAATATTGCATAGATTAATTCATAGAAGAATTCATAGATGTACAACCCTCTATTAACAGTAATTAACTTAGGGATGTAATTTTTAAATGAGATGAAAAAATGTATTTCACTTTTACTGCATTCTCTATATAATTTCTTTAGATACATTTATTTTTTTAAAAAAGAATTCATGTGCTATTATTTTTATGTCAACATAAATCACGATGTTAAATAAGTATAAACCTTTCCTTTTTAACACATTGCAGTTGGTGGTGTGAAGAAAACTGTCATTCTTTTTAATTAAAGGGGCACACATCTGCAATCCCAGCTACTTGGGAGGCTAAACGCGAGAAGAATTACTTGAACCCAGGAAGTGGAGGTTGCAGTAAGCAAAGATCACGCCACTGCACTCCAGCCTGGGTGACAGAGAGAGACACCATCTCAAAAAAAAAAAAAAAAAAAAAAAAAAAAAAAAAAAAAAAAAAAAATTACATATAATATATTAATATATAAATACAAATATATATATACATAATCTCTATGTACACATACATTTTTGTCTGCTTCATTCATTGGCAGTTATTGAAAGAATATATTTCATTATTGCTTGACTTCATTTTTTATTTTTTATTGTGGCTCTTAATATGAACTATCTGTGTGAACGCACAAGTGTACTTTAAAAGAGTCTAGTTCTGGATAGAATGATTTATTAATATAATATATTTAAGAGCAAGGTGGTTTATAGCATTATTCAGGTTTTCTATATTCTACTAATTGTATATGTTCTGTTTGTCCTTTCAGTTCTATCAATTTTTACTTCAAGCATTTTGACACTCTTATGGTGGATGTATACACATTCAGGATTTTGTGTTCTCATGGAGAATTGACCCCTTCATCATAATGCAATTTAGTGATTATTTTTCTGGCAATATTGCTTGCTCTCAATATACACTGTGTTACTATAACTACTCAAGGTTCTTTTGGATAAGTGCTTGCATTGTGTATCTTTGACATCCATTTACTTTATGTACACATTTTAAGTGCATTTTTGAAGAGAGTATATTGTTTATTGTTAGGTTATGTTTTATATCCAGACAACATGTGCCTTTAAATTTGAGAGTTTAGACAATCTACATTACATGTGATCATTTATATGGTTGGATTAAATTCTAAACCTTACTAGCTTGTTTGTGTCTGTTTCATTTGATTGTCTGCCATTTTTCTACTTTATTTCAGGCTAAATAAGCTATTATGATTCAATTTTATCCTCTTTATTTATTTATTACTTATACCTCCTTTGTAATGGTTTATTGTTGCTCTAACATTTGCAATGTACACTTTTACTTCAACAGATTTTATTATTAAATAATAGTATACTGTTTTATGTGTAGAAAAGCTATACAAAAAAACATTCCTAATTTCTCACTTTCATTCTTTGAACTATTATTGGACTATTGTGCTGTTTATACCTATATATGCTAAAAAACACGCAAGGCATATCTACAATTTTTTTTCCTTTGAACAGTAATCTTTTAGAGCCATTAACAATTTTAAAAAACTTTATTTTTACTTGCATTCATTCCATTTCTAGCACTCTTTCTTTTTATGTATATATCCAAAATTTCTGTCTGGCATTATATTCTTCGTATTTGAAAAACTTCTTTAAAATTTATGTACTATGGCTCTGGTAGAATGAATTATTTTAATGCTTAATTTTCTGAGAAAGTTGTTACATCTTCCTTATGTTTGAAAGTTATTTTGCTAGGTACAGATATCTACATTTGTGGATGTTAAACAATACACCAATTAAAGACCTTGCTTCATTATCTACATATTTCTGATGAAAAGACTGATGTATGTATTTCCTCGGTTCCTATCTGTATTACAATGTTTTCTTTTGCTCTAGCTGCCTTAATTTTTTTTTTCATTTTTCTTTGCTTATTGGAATTTTCAATATGATATACTTATATATTTCTGTGTGTGTACACATCTCTGCCTTTATGTCAGTTGACATTCTGTGAGCTTTGTGAATCGTGTCTGCCATTAATTTTAGAAAATTTGTATTTCCTTTCTTCAAATATTGATTTTTTTCTCTCTTCTTCTGCAATTCCTGTTATATGTATATTACATCATTTGATCCCCACTCCTAAGTTCCACCCACCACCCAGCTCATGAATGCTCTGTTCTATTTTTTTTTTCTATTTGTGCTTCAGATTAATTTGTACCAACTTATTCCAAGTTCACAGATTATTTCCTTGCTGAACTCATTGAAGTAATTATTTCTGTCAGTTGAGTTTTCACTTTTAGCATTTCCATTTGACTTTCTTTGTACCTCTCACTTCTCTGCCACCATTACCCATTTTCCTTTTCATGCTGTCCACCTTTTTCACTAGAGCCCTTAACAAAATATTCTTTGTCATCTTAACTTCTATAACATCTAGGCTTTTCTTTTTATCTGGTTCTGTTGATTTCTTTGTCTGTTAGCAACGTGTTTTTCTTTTACTGTTTATTTTTATCTCACTTTTTCATGTATCTTGTAATTTGTTGTCTTTTTTAGGATAGTACATGCTGAGGTAAGTAGATTTTATGTCTGAAATTTTGCACATCTTTTCTCATGCTAGGTTTTAGAGGTGGGGTTCAGAAGGATTTGTATTTGAGCTTATTTTTGGTCTATTGTTAGATTTTCTCTACACACTGTGCCTAAGAGGATATCTCTCCACAGTGTGTTAATTATCTCAGGAATGTTCCACTGGTGCTTGGTGTTTGAAGTTTGGTAGCATGCGGGTGAGAAGTCAATGCTTTTTCCATATCTGTACATACCAAGTGGAAACCAAAAGTCTCAACAGCTCACTTTAAACTTGTACCATCTAAGGCCCACGTTTTGTTTTGTTTTGTTTTGTTTTGTTTTGTTTCGTTTTGTTTTTTTTTTGTTTGTTTTTTCTTTTATGGAAAATGCTTTGAGTCCATAAATGTGGACTGGGACAGATGCAGTTCTGCAAAAGAGGTAGATTCTCTGAATGTATGAAGTGCATGTTCATGTAGTTTCTTGTCTCTTCTGGACCTGCTCAGGGGCATCATCAAGGAAATACATTCATCATAAAATGGTTTGCAGCTACATAAGTCTCACCATTTGACTTAGGCAACTTAAGTTGTGTAGCCACATAAGAACTATTTGTGGATATTTTGTCTCTACCAAGGCTTGAGAAGAAGCCAGCATTTTTTTTCTTTGTTCCCCAAACAGAGTGAATTTCTTGGAACTGGTTGCTCCAGAATCATAAGGGGGGTTTTCTCAACCTCCAATTTGTCTTTGTAGAAATTCTGGCCACATCTTTCCACATCACTGTTACTTCTCACTCATCTTATTCAGTGAATCATATGGCCCAGTGGCAGAGCACTTTCCATGTCACCCTTAATGCAGATCACTTAGGCTCTGGGGTACATATAAAACTGGCAGCCTTAAAATATGTCATTGGTAGTAAAGCAGTTTCCCTAAATACTCCATATTTTGTCCTTAAACTTACTTACACAACTGAGCATATTTACATTTTGTTAGTGGAGGAGGTATGAAATGCAACAATGTGTTCCTCAGCTCATAGCAGATGCTCATAATGCTGCAAATCATTAGACCTTTAAAATCTTTTCTAATGTAAAAGTAGTCTGACAGGGGAATGGTGTGAACCTGGGAGGCAGAGCTTGCAGTGAGCCGAGATCGCACCACTGCACTCCAGGTTAGGTGACAAAGCAAGACTCCATCTCAAGAAAAAAAAAAAAAAAAAAAAAAAAATATATATATATATATATATATATATAGCCTGAGTGTTCACCGGGTTTATCTCCAATCTTCCAATGTGCATATGCCTTATGATGACATTTACATCACTTGTATGCACTGAAATCTGTGTTTCAATGTGCTGTCCTGCCCTGCTGACTCTTTTATGGACAGAGCACAGGAGATTTTAAAGAGTAATAAAGTAAAACAAAATATGTATAATTGTTACTGTCCCTCCCATGTAAAGAAGTCATGCTTTTCATCTTTTTATTCATTGAGGATTGAGAAGAAAACTTTCGTAAAATCACTGGCACATGATAATTCCCAGGGGCCAGGTTAATCTTATCATTTAAACATACCATATTGAGAACAGTGGTTACAATTGGGGCAAAAATATGATTAAATATTTGACACTACACTGGCATCTGCCATAGGCATGGCAGGTGTCCTTCTGGTTTCTGCAGAGAACAGACAAGGCGAGTTGAATGAAGATGTAGTGAGGCCACTCCTACTGCATTCTTCAGATGTATGATAGTGGTATTTATCTCTATAATTCCTCATAGAGTCAGTGGGTGTTTTTGATTCTAATTAATTTTCTTGGCTAGAAGTGATGAGGAAATTTCAGGGGCTCCCGCTTAACATTTCCGATCACAACAGTCACACTTCCGGTTTTGGGGAATCAACGTGAAACTTCTGTCACTTGCTCAGTACATGCAATTCATCTAAAATTGCTTTAGATACATTATTTTGTTTCAAAAACCTAAGGCTCTCTGCTATGGTTAGCAGTTGATGACTTTGTGTCTCTCCATTGAATGTTACAATCTGTTACACACACTTTGAAAATCATCAGAACTACTTACACGTGATGGCCAAGTTATTACTTTCACTGAAGCTTGAATGAGCCAGAAGAAAACTTCTTTGCTTTGAGGTTTATTTAAAATTTTGAGCCTGTTGAAGGAGTTAGAGTAGCATAACCAAATTTGTTATGCATTTTCACAGTATTGGACGAAGCTTAAAGAACATTTTACATGTTTCTTAGAAGCAGTGAGTGCAAGGCAGGATAATGTGGCTTTTACTTTGCAGGGGATACATTGATATACCTCCAAAGCATGGGCCAGCAGAAGCTTCACTAAGGATAGAGCCCCTGTATTTTGGGGTACATTATCTCTCATCTCATGGCACAGACCTATCTCAACAAATCATCTTGAGTGACTGCTACTTCCTGCTCCCCAGTACTCATTAGCTTGTTGGTATCAGTAGGCTGGATCAGTGTGATGTCCCCTAGGATAGTGAGACAGACAAGCTCTTTGCAGACTGATTTGTAGCATAGAGCTGAAGAAGGCAATTAGCCTTGAGAAAGACTCCCTTTCATTGTTGTATGCAGTTTTTTTAGGACAGAAAAAAATATTAAAAAATCAACAGCTACACAGGAGGGTAGAAGTTCATGATTTTTTAAGGAAAAATACCATATATGGGATGTGGCATCAATCAAAGTACAACTGTTTATAATTATCTAATATCAATCTATGTTTACAAGCAGGCGAGTTAAAAGTGGTATTATAAGACTCACTATAATGTATTTTCAAATCATTGAGGGTGGTTTTTATCTCTGTGATTCTCCTTGAAGATGTAATTTTCTTTTTATCTGTATTTTTAGAATGTCATGCAGGCTAGGGTGTCTGCTTGCCTTCCTACAATAATAGTTTCTTTTTTAAAGATACATTTTTCAGGAGTCAATTCTAGAATTTCTTTTTGTTCTATGTTATCTGTTGAAATTATACACTAAGTCTAAATTTCAATGTGTAAACTCAAATCAACAATCTCACTGATCATACAACAGCCAAAAGACTGTCCTTTGACCATAAGACCAGAGTAACCCCTGACCAGAAGACCAGAGTGACATCTTTCCTATGAGATAACTTCAGTTTAGGGTCAGTGTTCACTAATCTCTGAAGTGCATAGGATATTTTCATTTTCTAATGTTCAGTTTCCATACTAACAGCCAAGATATTGGCATCTAGTTACTCAGTGTGTTCTATACCTTTGATATTAACTGAAGTCATAGTTTTAAGAATACAACTCTTACTTACTCTTATTTAGGTCAATCTGGCACCCACTTAGTTTTTGGTTTTGATATTGCTATCACATGTAAGTAGAACTTGACAGGTTGTCTATACATTTTCATACTGGAGACATCGATGACTAATCCAGATAACCTTTAATTCAAATCACTTCAATTATACTATGGCCAAAAAACCTATGTGTAAATCATGACTATAGGGCCAATAATAGTGGATGCTGCTACTTGGGCTCTGTTTCTCAGCAGTCTTATAGATGCAGTCTAAAGTCAAACAGATTTATTCTCAAGCAAGAGACTTGAAAGGAGGTGATATTCCAAAAGGAATTAAGTTTCATTTTTTCAGGTAGAATGTATTACTCTTTATGCTATTTAAAAATTTAGTAAATAAACTTGGTACAGGTTCTAGGTTTTACATGTGAGACTGAAGAGTTGACAAACATATAGGCCATATTTGCTGAGTCTTCATTTTAATCATTATTTAGTACAGGTAAATTGTTTTGTATTTATGAATGTGTGATGTGGTGGTAACTTCTAGAGCCCAGTGTCTGGTTCCTCTCTCCTTTCAGGCACTTGAGAGTACAATGACTAGCCCCTTTGAGTTAAGCAGGGCTTTGGAGTACAGTTCTAGCCTATGGGCTTTGAGTGACACATAATGTTTCCTGAAGTACTTCATTGTAGGAGAATTCTTGCCTCACTGGGACAACCCCTGAAGCCTTCTGTTGAAATGGTGGCATTTTCAGAAGGTAGAGTCTGCATTAGCATATTAACTTCTGTCATGAGCAGAAGCCCTGCTCTGCCTTGAAAGCATAATGAGCCAGACAAAAAAGTTTCTGAAATTTTGTACTATATTTTATCATAGCATAGCCTAACCACCCCAGTTAATAGAGAATTGAGGTTAATTGGTAGCCATCTGCAGAAAATCATGCTAGATCAATAAGGTAAAACTGAATTTTAAATGAATTAATGGGAGGCCAGGTAACAGGATCGAGAAAGGTTGTGAACTGTGGAAATTCCAGAGGGCTTTGCACATAGAAGCCAAAACCCCTTGTAACACTAACAGTCTGAATGTACACTATATTAAAAGTAATAAAGTACTGTTTCTTTACTTCTTGAAATATTCTTCCACAATGCTTTTCATGGAGTTTGGAATAAAATATCAGACTATTTTGTCTTTCTTGGCTGCTTGAAAGTGGCAGGACTTACTTTCCCAACAACACACAAATTGGAATGAGGTGGATGATTATTTAAAAGAAAATAGCATGTTATTAGAAAGAAAGAACTGACAGATGCTTGGGGGCTGGGGATGGGTGAAATTCAACACAAGTCCACAATATACAGTCTGTGTTTGGAAATTGGGAATAGATGACTTCAATGCCATCAGCACAGAATGGTGCACATATGGCATTAGGCATGAACTTGCTGAATTCAATGTAAAGAGACTTTTCTAATATATTAAAAAAAAAATTCTTCAGTAGAGAATGTTGTTAAAATATTTATGACATTTTTTAAATTGTATTAATTAGATTAGCAGAACAATAAACTACTTCCATGATAATTTCTTTTAAAGATGATTCTAATTTTGTAGGCTTATTTTCTCTTCAAGATTTCTTATTATTGCAAGCATTTATATTTTCATTGGTCAATTGAATAAAAGTAAAATATCCATTTTAGAATTCATGGGTGCAATAATATCAAAGTATGCAGTGGTGTACTTTAATAAGGCCCAGATATTGAATGCCATCATTATTAAAATATTTTCTTACTTGCTTTCTCCATGTTATATTTCAAGAGGGCTAGTGTTCCTGCTAATCATTATAGATTGAGGTTGTTTGCCTTTGTCTTATGCGTTTCTCACTATTTTTATATCTCTCACTTTATTAAAGGTTTACAACAGGAAAAACTGAAACACTGAAAGTAGATGGAATAAATTTAAAAAAATATTCTCTAAGTTTCTGTTTTCAATATTTAATACTCAAAATATAATGCAAACTACCTCATAAAACTATGAGCATACTACATCAGAAATAAAGTAACTTAGTTGAGTGGATTCACAGTGCTTTACAAGGTATCTAAATAGACAAGTCACTCTTTCACAATGAGTGTGGAGTTTTGTTTTGTTCTATGGAGGAGGGGACTCGTATTCTAGTGTAACTTCTAAAATCATTTGGACCTTACCAAAATATTACCTAAATTTAAAAATCTGTAAGATGAGCCCCAATTTTTCTAATTTTCCATATATGGATTACAGTTATAGATGTTATTTATTTATATTGAATTTGATTAATTATTACCCATTGTGCAAACAAGATGGCAAATAATCAGAACATTTGCAAGATAGATCTGATTCCCGAAGAAGTTAATAAATAACAAGTAAAAAGATTGTATTAATCACAATTGGACTAACAGAGAAAAATGTATTGAATATGTCTTTAAAATTATACTACTGCATTTTGTTCTGGCCTCTAGAACACTATATGAAGTTTACACGACTAATGAGAATCTACTGACGAGAAGTGACAACTATAGGAAAATTATATTGCAGGTTCGTTTGAAGTCTATGAAGTTTCTGAGAAATGGATCTTGTCTTACAATTACAGGTTACTTACTTAGACTTAAAACCTTAGAGGCATTGTTTACATTAATCTAGTATGGCTAGGCCTGTTACAAAACAGGTGTCCCCTCTCTATGGTAGCTAAATGTACAATGTGCTGATTTCTATAGTAATATGCTAATTTTAAAGCTATTACTTAGCTTTAATTTGCATTCTATTAAATTATATTTCTTAAGAATACAGAATTGGCCGGGCGCGGTGGCTCAAGCCTGTAATCCCAGCACTTTGGGAGGCCGAGACTGGCGGATCACGAGGTCAGGAGATCGAGACCATCCTGGCTAACACTGTGAAACCCCGTCTCTACTAAAAAAAAAAAATACAAAAAACTAGCCGGGCGAGGTGGCGGGCGCCTGTAGTCCCAGCTACTCGGGAGGCAGAGCCAGGAGAATGGCCTAAACCCGGGAGGCGAAGCTTGCAGTGAGCTGAGATCCGGCCACTGCACTCCAGCCCGGGGGGACAGAGCGAGACTCCGTCTCAAAAAAAAAAAAAAAAAAAAAAAAAGAATACAGAATATTGCACCATGGTTATTTTTTAGCTGTCATTTTGTTCCCTACAGTCTTTGTCTTATCCATTATATGGCATTAGGTTTACAATTTTAAACTCATACTTTATTGTGCATATACTAAGTTGCCAACAATAATTAAAGTGTTGTTTTCAGACCTGAATTACTAGAAATCTCGTGAAATATATATATATATATATATTTAAGTATACAGCATGTTGTTTTTCTACCAATTATATAGTTTTTTTGTTTTTTTTTTTGTTTGTTTGTTTTGGTTTTGGTTTGAGAAGGAGTCTCGCTTTGTAGCCCAGACCGGAGTGCAGTAGCGTGATCTCGGCTCACTGCAAGCTCTGCCTCCTGGGTTCACACCTTTCTCCTGCCTCAGTCTCCCAAGTAGCAGGGACTACAGGCACCCGCCACCACGCCCAGCTAATTTTTTGTATTTTTAGTAGAGATGGGGTTTCACCGTGTTAGCCAGAATGATCTCAAACTCCTGACCTCGTGATCCGCCCATCTTGGCCTCCCAAAGTGCTGGGGTTATAGGCGTGAGCCACCACGCCCAACCTTATCTAGTTTTAACATCTCTTACTCCCTTCAAATTTCACTTTTACCTGTTTGTGATGAGGTCAAAATTATATCTTTAGTATATCCTTGAATATTTCATATAAATGTAATCATGACACTTTCTCATTCTATTTTTTACAAATCTGTTATTTGTCATTATTTGTGTAGCCCTTCTATGTAGTTATGCAAGCATGCATGCACACAGTCTAACACACATTCAGACATACTCACATAGATACACATATGCACAAACATAATCTAAGCACTCATATTTCCTAAGTAAATATTTATTCCCTAAAATTGCACGTTTGGTTACCTCCTTTTTATTTAGTGCTTTTTTTTTTTTTTTTTTTTTTTTTTTGGTTTAAGACTGTTGCACAGACTGGAGTGCAGTGGCACAACCATAGCTTTCTTTAACCTCTAACTTCGGGGCTCAAGTGATCCTCCCACCTCAACCCTCAACCTCCAGAGTAGCTATGACTATAAGCACAGGCCACCAAGCCTGGATAATTTAACACAATTTTTTTTTTTTTTTTTTTTGTAGATACAGGATCTCTCCCTGTGGTGCCTAGGTTGGTTTAAAACTCTTGTCCTGAAGCTATCCTCCCACCTTGAGTTCCCAAAGCAAGGTAACACTTTTTTCTTATACAACAGGCAAAGTTGGGCAAAATAGCCAGTGATTTGGCTGAAATAGACTTTCCAACCATGTCCTACTAAGTGTTCAAAAAATATATAACATCTTCCAGCTAAATATGCTCAAATTGTATTGCATTTTATACTCTGTGAAAGATTGTCACTACCACCTCAAATGTGATTTTTTTGTGTGTATATAGTGAAAGAGTAATCAGATTTTTTAAAAGTTCAGTTATGTGTTTACTATTTCCCCATTGAACAAAGTGTTCCTTATTCCTTAGTTTAATTTATATTTAGTCTCAACACTATGACTACTTAGCTTCTCATTCTCTCTGTTGAAATACTTCAATTCGACAAATATTGAATGAGCAGGCTTACTATGAAAAACAATTACTATTCTACGTGTTAGTATACTGGACAATAAATATGCATATAAATGTATGCTGAGAGGGTATATATGCTGTGTAAATGAATAGAGTACATTAAGCGGTATTTGAAAGGCAGAGGTCTTGTTGGGTAAAATTTTAATTGAAGTGGTCAGAGTTGGACTTAGTGAAAAGGTAAAACCTTAACAAGAACTTGATACGAGAGCCACTAGTAAAGCAGTGTTTTTCTACAGGAAATTTGATAAAATTTGATAATGTTATCTACCTTCATATCCTAAGCCTTTTATGATACATTTCAAATTATTTCGACCTGCACAAAAAAATTATTCATAACCAGGTTCATGGTAGCACATCTTTTGCCTTTTCTGTGCCACGCCCCTATTGACTGTTACTTGGATGTCAAATGCTATTGTAAACCTCTGTACCTGGCTAGAAGCTTTCTCATTTGTTCAGGAACACTCTGCACTCTCACCAAGTCTTCATTAGGAGAACTCCTATACATCTATGAATGCGCTCAGGTCTTTGGAAAGACATCCTTCGTTTGACAACCTAAATTTTCCTCTGAACCATCATGATTTAATCCAAGTGTCCACCTTGGAGCTTATTATATGGCATAGTAATTACAAAATACTTTAATCGCTTATCTTCCTCACTGAACTGTGAGTTCTTTTTTGTTTGTTTTTTTGACACGGAGTCTTGCGCTGTCGCCCAGACTGGAGTGCAGTGGCGCAATCTCTGCTCACTGCAAGCTCCGCCTCCTGGGTTCACGCCAATCTCCTGCCTCAGCCTCCCGAGTAGCTGGAACTACAGGCGCCCGCCACCACAACTGGCTATTTTTTTTTTTTTTTTTTTTTTTTTTTTGTATTTTTAGTAGAAACATGGTTTCATCGTGTTAGGCAGGATGGTCTTGATCTTCTGACCTTGTGTTCTGCCTGCCTCGGTCTCCCAAAGTGCTGGGATTACAGGTGTGAGCCACGGTTCCCGGCCAAACTGTGAGTTCTTTTAAGGCAAAGAGTATGTTTTCATTTTCATAGTTCCAATGTTTTTTCATGCCTTTCTCAATAAATCCCAATTACATTCTTTGGCATGTCTTTCACATCCAAAAACTGTTTAATGTTTCCATCATATTTTATCTCCTTTTCATGGTTTGGCAATCATCTAGGGTATGGTACACAATACAACATTGCTGGCAGTCCCATTAACTTCCTGAACTTTACGTTATTTTTACTCAATCAAATTATTTTTCAATCAAATTTATTTTAATAATCTGTTGACTATTAACTAGTCAATTGACTTACAAAAAATGTCTCTTTTTATTCCAGTATTTAAAATCACACTCTCGAACTGGTCCATAGTTTCAAAATTCTATTTTTTTCTTACCCCTATATAAGAAAACACTTACCTCAAACCCCATTAAGTTAATACATAAGTCAATTCATAAATTGATACTACACATTCAGATGATCATCCAAATTGGGTGTCCTATATTCTACATTTCTCCATCTACCTTTATTCCTTCTCTATGACAAAATATCATTACATTCTTTCTTGAACTCTTTTTTTAGTTTTGTAGTGTGGAGGATTATATTATCCATAAAAAAGCTAAAGGAGGAAAAAATGTCTGGGTATCATATTGGTATATGTGTGTGCATATTGTAGAGATTTAACATTGAGTTTGAAGGACACACAAAATGAATCAACTCACATATGTCATTGAACAGGTCATTTATTGTACAAAATCCAAAGTCACTTCTACTGAAATCCTGTGTAGTTCTCTCTGTAATTCCAGTTAGAAGTTCAGGTTAATTCCTTTGTTTGCAATGCCCCTGGATATCATTACTTGAATAAATATTTAGGTTTGAGTTCAACTATTATGTTACCTTGTCATCCTACTTGAAGTATTTAATACACACACACACACACACACACACACACACACACACACACACACACAATATTTAGAAATATCATTATTTATCATTGATTTTTAAATGATTTCCTAAAGCGAATACTTTAATTACCTTTCTGCTCTCCTCTGTCTTTCCTGTCAGGATATCAGTGTCTAGTTTGGTTATATAAGTGGTTAAAATTCATATGAACTGCTCCAAGGTGTTACATTACCATGTGGAGTTGGACCAATTGCTACTACTTCCATAATTAATATAGCAATGTGATGCAGAGTTGCTTTCTTATTCTTTTCATAAAAGCCCATTTTGAAGAGATTTATAGTTTCATACTGGAAGTGAATTTATTTCCATAGATGCAAGAGTTCTGTTGCTGCTTTTGACAGTGAATATAGATGACTCTTATCCAACTTACTAACCAAATGCAAGCTTGCTTATATGTCATAGATGACATTACTGTTCAAAGATGAAAGCAAAATTGATGGTTGGGTACTAAGTGATGAGGTACATAATCCACTTACCAAGAAAGATATTTAAATTTGAGACACATTAAATGGATTTTACTTCAAAGCCATCAATTGGGTATATATTAATTCAATTTTGGAGCATCACTTCTAAAACTAACAGTTTAAAAAAAAAAAAAAAAAACAATAAGCTTTAACACTATGTTATTATATAAACAGCCAAAAGTGGGTTACTGAAGTTCTCTAAAGAGCTCTCAAAACTTGGGGAAAAGAAAAAAAGATAAACTAATTACATTCCACAGCGAGTTTTATAAATAACTTTAGTTTAAAAATATCTAAAATAAATATTTATTTTCAGTTCAAAGTTTAGATGCAAAGTATGAATATATAATTGAGACGTCCTTATCACTGCAATTATTTCTATAGTTCTATGAAAGGAGGACTGTCTTATAGAAATAATTTCATAATTAATGTTTCATTATTTTGAAAAAAGAAATAGTACACTATTGTATGGTTTGAGGCTGATAGATTTTATTTATGATAGAAAATATCTTGAAGTTCATACACGGCAGTGTTCTAATAAAGGTCAGAGTCTTAATAGATCAAAAACCATGAAGAAATCTTTGCTAGTCTAAAACAAGAAGACATCAGATCAAAAAAGAAAAACAAATTTCAGGACAAAGTAGAGAATTGTCATCAAAGGTGGGAGGAATATAAAGACATCAGTTCCAAGGGAGGTGAAAGTCAGGGACAAATGAATGGAAAGAGAGTTGAAGTGGCATGTTAAAATAAAAATAATGTATATTTGCAGAAAGTTAGGTGAAATACACCTATAAAACAAAAAGTTGTTGTAACAGGTAGATTTAAAAATGGAAATTTTATTTTAAAATAATCAATCCTCTGAATAGCAAAATGGAGAGTTTATAGGAAAAATCAGTGAACTAGTGAATGGAGCTTCAAGAATATCTGCGAAAATATAACAAAAATACTTTATAGTATAAAAATAAGTAAGCATAGGGAATAAAGGGAGAAGTCCCCAAATTGTATAAAATAATTTCCAGAATAAAGTGAAGAGAGATTGTGTGGAATGTAAAATTTGGAAAATTTAGGACTGTTAATTTGTGATTTTTCAATATTAGAGTACACTGATATCTGAATCAGAAACTTTAACAGCAACATCTATTTATACACATGGCATTGGGATTTCTGAGCATTAGGGAAAAAGTATAAAATTCCAAAAGGTGGTAGAGAAAAAAGGAAAAAAAAAAGAGAAAATGGACTGAGAGAAATAAATAAAAATAGGATAGTTATACCGACACAATATTTTCTATAAGCAACATTAGATGCAAGAGAATTTCAGCTCAATAACTACAGAATACTAAGAAAAACTCTCATACTGAGAATATTAAATAATATATTTAGCTCAGCTCTAATTTTGTTATGAAACTGACAAAGACATTTTCAGTCATATAATATTTAAATATTTTAGGCATTAGGCTCATAACACAAGAGCTATAAATATTTATTTCTATAAAAAATACAGGGTTTTTTAGGCAATGGGATACAGAAAGCAGTGGAAAACAGACATCAGTGTATCTTTATGTTTGCTCAATAAAAAAGTAGTTTATTATAACTGTATAGTTAAAACTGCAGGTGTTAGAACCATGATAGTTGTTGAGTAGAGTCTTAGTAAAACAGATTAAGATGCTTTAATGTTTAGTTGACACTATACATTTTTTTAAAATAAAAGCTAAATACAAAATCGCAATATTAAGGCAACCACTAAACAAATATGAATAGAAGATATTATTCTCCAACTAATGGAGTTCAAAAGTAACAAACAAATGACTAAATAAAACAATCAAACAAATAAACAAAAAAGCAGTGTTTATGAGACAAATAAATGCAAGGCAAATTGAAGAAGTAGAAAAATATTATAAATAAAAATCAGAGATAATTACAATAGTAACGATAATCATAATTCAAAGACAGAAATTAAGAAAGTATAAGAAAAATCATGTATTCTGCACAAAAAAGAAAAAAATTAAATGATATAGGAATGTGAGAATAAACATCACAGAATAAATAAATAAAGATAAGGGAGAGAACTGGCAAATAAACAATCATGTAACAGACATCCTATCTTGTGAAAGAAATTGAAAAGTTGCAAGAATGTCGATAAAAAGAACAATTCACCAAGATGACATAGCAGTCATGAATGCATATCTACCCAATATAATAGCTATTTAAATGTAAAAGAAAGAGCCAAAAAAATTAAAATATTTGTTGAAGACTTATATTATACCCCCAGAAATCAAGATATAAGGTGGAAAAAAAGAGTATGCAAGGTTTAAATATTACAATTATGAAAATAGCCCAAAGAGCTATAATGCTCTATACCCAGTAAAAAGAGATTAAATATTTTTTCAAGCAAAAATCATGCATTTACCATATAATTATTTATGTTTTCATAAATAAATCACTATAAACTTTCAAAAAAATCTATAATGAAAACCATTTTTTTATAAAATAATCATTTTTTAACCTCTACGATAAAATTAATTGAGGAAATAGTAAAACACTTTCCCTAAGCCCATACAAAACTATTTCTGAATAATTCTTTATTGGATGAAACATTAAAATTAAATGAACATAGCTTTTCACTGAAATGATCACAAATGATAATTACATTAACATAAATAAAATATAAAGTATAAAATGTTACAGAATAAACAGAAATTTAATAACAGAAATAGTTCATCAAATAAACAAATCTAAAAGAGAGGGACCATAATTAGAGCAAACTAAATTAAAAATTAGACAGTAATATGAAAATACAGATTCAAATACACATATTTATGTGACTTAAATGGAAAAATTTTCTAAAGCTTATCAAAAACCAAAATTGGCTCCAGGAATTATACAAAAATCTTAATAAACCAAAGATAAATGGAAACACTTAAGAATGAAGAATGTAGCTGTTGTAAAATTTATTCAAAGCATAGAAAACATGACAAACTACCTAATCTAATGCATTTGAAAATACTTATGTAACCCAATTACCAAAATGAGACAAGGTCAAACCAAGAATATGTATACACAGACACACACACACGCACTCATACACTTACACTGATTTAATATTACATAGCATTTCCTAACAAACAATTACAATATGTCAATGACAAAAAGCAGTAAACCTTTATTTCCAATAAATCTGTAGTCGGCTGGTCAATTCTTCTGAACTGGCACAGGCTTGCTAAGCTCAGCTGGGCTTGTTCAATTAGTTGATGGGTCTCCCTTGTCAAGATAGCCTTACCTAAGAGGGCTTGGGCATTACAGGTGGACTCAAATTCCAGCAGACTAGCTCAGGCGTGTCCCTGTATTAATCTGTTTTCATGCTGCTGATAAATACATACCCAAGATTGGGCAATTTACAAAAGAAAGAGATCTAATGGTCTCACAATTCCACATGGTTGAGGAAGCCTCACAGTCATGGTGGAAGGGGAAAGGCACATCTCACATGGTGGTAGACAATAGAAGAGAGCTTGGGCAAGGAAACTCCCCTTTTTAAAATCATAAGATCTTGTGATATTTATTTACTATCACAAGAACAGCACAGGGAAGACCTGTCCCCCATGATTCAATTACCTCTCATCAGGTCCCTCCCACAACACATGGGAATTGTGGGAGTTACTATTCAAGATAAGATTTGGGTGGGGACACAGCCAAACCATATTGGTCTCCATGGTGAAAATCATAATGGGAAGGAAAAAAAAAAAAGATAGCATTACCATAGCATTGAAAGTGTTTTATCTAGGACAAAACTTAATTGGTAAATTTTTGATGTATTTTAATAAGAAGCAGATAGGATTTATTTATTATGTTAATGCAAGCTGTCAGGAAAAAATGAATCAAAGTTGAATCTCAAGTTTTGGCTTCAAAAAACAGATATTGACAAAATTTGTGAAAGAGTAGGAAGCAAACAGCTTTGGTGATATGGTGGTGATGGCAAAAATAATATTTCTGTTTTACACATGTTAAGTGAATGTATCAATAAGCCAGTTCATTAAATGAGTCTAGAAATCAAAGTTAATCCTGAATGAATTAATGTGAGAACCACCGTATTTTCATACTAAATACAAACTACAAATTAAATAACAGGTCAATGTTTTGGTCAGTTTCTTTAGATTTGTAAAATAAGAAATTTGTAAAACTTTAATAGGTAAAAGGTGTCACTACATCCTTATTATCATCATATTTTTGGAGATAAAAATAATAACTGTATACTGCAGCTAAGAATGTGGGTGGAAAATAACTACAAAATTATATTAACACAAAAATTATTTTTCCAACTGAGTTCAATTGAATTGGATCTCTATAATATTCATATAAGAATTCATATGTATTAAAACCTTGAAACATAAAGAATCTTAGCAAAAAGCAAGGGTTTTATTTTATTTTATTTTATTTTATTTTATTTTATTTTATTTTATTTTATTTTTTGAGATGGAGTCTCGCTCTGTTGCCCAGGCTGGAGTACTGTGGTGCAATCTCGACTCACTGCAACCTCCACCTCCTGAGTTCAAGTGATTCTCCTACCTCAGTTTCTCAAGTACCTGGGACTACAGACATGCATCACCATGCCCAACTAAGTTGTGTTTCTTTAGTAGAGGTGGGATTTCACTATATGTTGTCCAGGCTGGTCTCAAACTCCTGACCTCAGGTAATCTACCTGCCTCGTCCTCCCAAAGTGCTGGGATTACAGGCGTGAGCCATCATGCCTGGCCAAGAGTTGGTTTTTATAGAAAGCCTACGTGCTGGTATAGCGTTGAACTAATACGGTAACCACAAATAATATTATACTTGAAATAATCAATACATAAACAGCATTAAATGTCATCCTTAGATAATTAAAATTAAGATTCTGGATCATATCAACCTATGCCAGCAAAGAAGCTTTGCCTTTCTTAGAGGCAGTGTGGTATACCGGGAAAAATAATTACTGTGTGGAGCTATTTAACAGTGACATTTTTAAACTTGGGCTCCACAACTTTGAGCATGTTACTGAATTTTTCTGAACATCAATTAATGCATGCACATGTCTAACAGTGGGTAAAACAATAGCTGTTTAACCTGTTAAGGTTGTTTTTTTTTTTTTTTATCCTCTTATTTTTTATTCTTCTACATGTTAATGTAAAAGCAGCTAGAAAAAAATACATAAGAATATTTAACAAAAGCATAAGATTATTTCCAGTTAGAATTAGAAGGCTGAAACATCTTGGAGACAACTAGCTAGACAAGAAGTTATCCAGTTACTGGGGCAACTCAATAGCAAAAGAATGTGCTTTATTCTCCTTCTGGAAACTAGACTCTGTGGGTTTGTTCTCTTGTTTTGCAAAAATGAAGTAGAATACTGAACACAGAAAGCACTAAGAAAAAAAATTAAAACTATTCTGCAACTTCATCCATAGGGATATAGACGTAACTGATTCACAAAATGTATGAAGGTTACTCTAAAGCAATGACAGCTGTAATCAAGAAACCATTTCCAGGTACCTGCAGCTGGGATGACATAATAATCTTTCCACCATGTTTATGTAAATAAAATACAATCACTCTCTGTGGGAAGTGAAAAACAGTTTGGGGGAGGAAGTAGACTAAATTGTATTTTGAAGAAACACATGGGCATATTTTTTTTTTACTGATTTATTGCCACCATACAGATGGTCTGAGATGAATCATGGCAAAACAAACAAAAAAAAATTATAGAATACCCTTGAAGTTTCAGCTATTTTTTTCCATTTTGATAATTAATTGTTCATGTCTTCATGAAAAATAAATACAAAAATTCAAATATCATTTCCATCAATAACATTAAAATCTTTATAATATTATTATATTTGTTTCAGTTGCCCTTGTCTGAAAGTCAAGGTGAATAAAAATAAAACATGCTTAATAAACAAAATTTAAAATTGGCATTTTTAACTATTGTAGAAATAATATTTCAAAGGAAATAATAACTATATTCACAATATTAAATAAATGATAATATATATGTAAACACATATAGGTGCATATAGATATATGCATTTATATTTGGTTTATATGTACACATATACAGTATATACAGTATATACATGTATAAAATTTCCAACTAACTTTATATAAAGTGAGAGCAATGTATTAGCTTTTTGTTTTTGGTTGAGGGAGGGGGTGTAATAATGTTGGTACTATTATTGGAGTTTTCGTTTCAAGAAAATAAATCTAAAAGTAATGTAAATTACTAAGATAACATAAATATTTAACTATATAGGTTATTGTAAACATTTTTTCTGAAACTGAGGCAGAAGAATAGGGCCTGGAGGCAGGGAACATAAGGTCGATCCATGCTGACTTTCTAGAACTAAATCAAATGAAAGGACTTCAGCAATGACAGGAATGTGGATGGCTTTGTAACTTCACATCGATTCTCTCTTTTACATAGACCGCACACACCAAGTAACATCTTCTTTATTTACACTTTGTAACTTCACATTCATCCTCCCCATTTACCTAGATCACAGGAACCAAATAACACATCCTCTCCACTTACAATAGGGCGCTTTCCAACTAAATGACCCTGTGACTTCACTTCTTTCTCTTCATTTACATAGAATATACGCCGAGTAACCAATGGGAAATCTCTAGCATATTAAAACCCCAGAACATTCTGTAAACAGGGCTCTTGAGAGCTTATGCTAGTGATAGCTCTCAACACTGTGGAGTGTACTTTCACTCTCAATAAATCCCTGCTTTTGCTTTCCTTGCTTTGTGCATTTTGTCCAGTTTTTTTGTTCAAGATGCCAAGAACATGGACACCTTTTACTGGTAACAAAACTACTTGTGAGAACAGATAAATGTCATATTGGTTTTACTATAAATACAGACTACATTAAATTGAAGTTAATAAATTCTTGTGTAAATAGACCAGAATGCATATGTAAAGAGGTAGTTTCTTAATGCTGTTTTAATCTATAGAGTTGTGTTGCTGGGATTCCTTTGAAAACTAATGACTCTTAAAATTTGTATGACTTTCATATTTTTAGAGGAAATAATTAATGGACATTATCTTACGTGTTTTTCTGGATACTTTTGGCTTAATATTTTTATATATGATCTCTTGAACTTGTCACAAAGTGATCTATAAAGTATTTTCTAATTTCTTTCTTTATTGGGATTTTGTTGTCTCATGTAAGCATGCATTTGTAACACAAAATCATACTGAAAAGATGTTATGTCATATGGTCTTGAATATTATTGTTCAGGGGTTCCCAAACCCCAGGCCACAGAGTGGACTGGTGTGGGTCTGTGGCCTGTTAATAACCAGGCTGCACGGCAGGATGTGAGCAGTGGGCCAGTGCAAAGCTTTGTCTGTATTTACAGCCACTCTGCATCACTGACCTGACTGCCTGAGCTCCTCTGCCATCAGATTAGCAATGGCATTAGATAATCATAGCAGCATGAACCCTATTGTGAAATGCAGATGTGCGGGATCACATTTTCGTGTTTCTTATGAGAATCTAATGCCTGATGATCTGCTACTGTCTCTTATCAGCCCCAGATGGAATAGTCTAGTTTCAGGTGTAAACCCTGAAAATCCAAGACAGATCTCATTTAATTTAGAAAGTTTATTTTGCTGAGGATTAGGACATGTATCTGTGACACAGCCTCAGGAAGTCCTGACTGTAAGGTTAGCTGAGAGAAAGGATGAGAGAGAGAGACCCAAGGCCAGGCAAGTAAGTTCATTAACCTGCAGGGCTGCTCCACCACAGTCCGAGGAGGCAGCCCTTAGCTTACAAAATGAGGGGTTTATATGGGAGAGAGAGACCCTGGGGTTGTTTATCTGTTAATTTTACCACATATCATCTCGTGACTGGCTTACAAAATAGGAATTTACAACAGGGTGTAACTTAGGTTTATCTACATTTCTCATGACCTCCCCGATGCCGCTGGAGTGCTGTAGGCAAGTCTGGTGACCTTGCTGTAGCACCTAAATAAGGGTCCAGGAATGCAACTGTAGGGAATTCAGGGTAAGAGTCAGCTGCTTTGAGTTGGTGGTGCAGGGTCCTGGGGCAGCTTGTCCCTAAAATTGACAACATGTGCCCAAGATGGTCAGAGTTCAGTTTGGTTTTATACATTCTAAGGAGACAGGAGACATCAATCAACATACGCAAGATAAACATTGGTTCAGGCCAGGCACAGTGGCTCAGGCCTGTAATCCCAGCACTTTGGGAGGCCGAGGCAGGCAGATCACAAAGTTAGGATATCAAGACCATCCTGGCTAACACAGCGAAACCCCATCTCTACTAAAAATACAAAAAAAAAAAAAAAAAAAAAAAAATTAGCCAGGTGTGGTGGTGGTCACCTATAGTCCCAGCTACTCAGGAGGCTGAGGTAGGAGAATGGCCTGAACCCGGGAGGAGGAGCTTTCGGTGAGCCGAGATCGTGCCACTGCACTCCAGCCTGCTTAACACAGCAAGACTCCGTCTCAAACAAACAAACAAGTAACATTGGTTCAGTCTTGAAAGGAGGGATAAACTGGAAGCAAAGGAGGGAAGACTTGAAAGCAGGGAGGCGGCATCCAGGTCATAGATAGATAAAAGACAAATGGCTGCATTCTTTTGAGTTTCTGATTAGCCTCTCCAAAGGAGGCAATCAGATATGCATTGATCTCAGGGAGCAGAGGGGTGACTTTGAATAGAATGGGAGGCAGGTTGGCCCTCAGCAGTTCCCAGCTTGACTTTTCCTTTTAGCTTAGTGATTGGGGCCCCAGGATTTATTTTCCTTTCACACAGGAAAGCAAGCTCAGAACTCTCATTGATTCTCAATTACAGTGAGTTGTATAATTATTTGATTAGTTATTACAATGTGATAACAATAGAAATAAAGAGCACAATAAACCTAATGTACTTAAATCATCCTGAAACCTTCCCCCACTCGGGTCTATGGAAAAATTGTCTTCCATGAAACTGGTCTCTGGTGCCAAAAAGTTTAGAGATTGATGTTTTCGTTGAATAAAATGACTTATTCTAACTAAATCATTTAAGGAATAATTAATTACAAAAAAAGGTAAAAACCTTGAAATATGTCGGTTGATTGAGAAGTCAATTTCTTGAGGGAAGACGAAGGTAACAGAGGTTGTGCTAATACAGAAATACACACCTAACCACTCTGTATTTTCATCCAGCTACACATAAGGAACAAAACAAGACATTCAACCAGGAATGCTAAGTAACATCTAAGCTTAATTTAATGAAGTATACAGTTAAAACTCTTTCACAAGAGATAATTAAAGTTGTTTGTTGCACAGCTAGTAAGGATACATGAGGGAAAAAATTAAATTTAAATAAATCAATGATAACACTTGGATATTTTGAAGAGTAAACATAAGAACTATTAAGTATCTAATTTTCCCCTCATTTTATATTATATTTTCTTTTCTGGGGTGGTAGAAATTGTGTTGTTATTGTGATACAATATAAATAACATACAACTGACCATTTAAATCATTTTTAAGTATACAGTTCTGTGGCAATAAGTACAATCATATTGTTATGTAACCATCACGACGATCCATTTCCAGAGCTTGTTTCATCATCCCAAATTAAAACTTGCACGCATTAAACATCAACTCCCCATTTGCCTCTCTCCATCCCCTGGAAACTGCTATCTTACTTCCTTCTAATGCAGCAATCTTATTTTGTGTGCCCAACTTACATACATGAACACACACACAGAGGCACACACATTCCTACATAGACAGATAAATCTTTTGTCTACCTGCGTCTCTGCTTTAATTTTCCATAAGCGATGCAAACACAACATATTCTAATGAACCGTATTATACATGTTATTTACCATTTATATGTATTCCCTGTCTAGGAAAAGTGCATTGACACCTAATTAATTGTCAAACCATTGTTCTTGGTGTCTTCTGAGCTTTACACATATAGGCAGAATCTTTCTCCCTCTCCAATTAATATGTTGAAACTGTAACTTCTAGTATCTCAGAATATGACTGTTTTTGAAGGAAGGGCCTTTAAGGTGGTGACTAAGTTAAAAAGGACTTTTAAGGTGTGGCCAAATCCAATCTGAATGGTGTCCTCATATGAAGAGGAACTTTGTACGCTAAAAATGATGTTAGGATTGTGCATGCATACAGAGAAAAGGTCATCTGAGCACATACCACGAATGTAGCTATCTGCAAGCCAAAGAGAGAGGCCTTAGAAGACACCAAACCGGTTGATAGCCTGATTTTGAATTTTCAGCCTCCAGGACTGTGAGACAATAAACCGTTGTTATTTAAGCCATGTAGTCCATGGTATTTTGTTACAGCAGCCCTAACAATCTAATACGGTGGATTACTTTTATCCCTAATATTCGGCAAGCAAAGCTATTTCCTCATGCCTTTCAATGTCATATCTTCCTGCAAAGGTACCACAATAACCACACTGTTATAGGATTACCTCACTGGGTATCTGAAAAACAGGTGCCATTTATTGGCTTTCTCGCCTCTAGTATCAACCACCATTTGTCACATTGCTCCAAGAGTTAGCTTTCAATGGTACGTGTTTGCTCATTCATGTCTAATCAGAATATTTCAATGATTCTTTGTCTACTGTGAAAATGAAGTATCTTAGTATAACAGGAGAGCCTTTCGTAATTATTATTGTTAGTCAGGAGGCACATCTAACCTTGAACTTAAGTTTCAAATACAATCATCTGATTATACCAATTACACCAATCATCTGAGACACATATTAAAAACAGAATTCCCATGCCTCTTCCCTAGAGATTCAGCCTCATTAAATCTGAGTTGCGTATTGGGAATCTGTATTATTAGCAAACTTCCCGGTCAATTTGTATTATCAGTCAAGTTTATAAGCCATAAAGCATAATATATTATTGTAGTACATTTCCAAAACATTTCCAAAATTCTCGCTGAGAATTATGTAACTTTACATTTTCTAAGTCAAATTGGTCCTTATTGAGGAATGAAATATATATATATTTTTAAAGCAAAGATGACTTAATACACTTACCTAGATATAACATAAGTATCGTTAATAAGTCAAAAGCAAACTACATTAAAGTTGCTAAATATTAGAGTTGATGTGAAAATGACCCATTAAATTTGATTTGAAGGGCTGTGGCCGGTAGAGACGATCAGTTAGCACAGGCACTGCATAGAAGTAAAAGTAAAAAAGAGAATGGGGACTTCTCTAGACTCTATTACATAGCAAAATAGTCTTGAAGATTAAAATATATCAAACGCTTTTAAATGTAAGTAGTGTTTTCTCCAGTTAAAATTGAAATATGACTGAAGAAAACGAATGTGTGTGCATGCCTGTGTGTGTATGCCTTGCATTAACATGAAACTTAGATGTTTTTCTAATTCTATAAAATCAAATTACATTCAAAATACAAACTATGTTCTGAGTAGGTGTTTTCTAAGATTATAAATTGGTGAAACTTGTTTTAATTCTATTGCTAAATAATAAACTCATATGTATGAAACTGCTTATTTTATCTTATCTTTAAAAATTTAATAAAAAGAGGATAATACAGTGAAAGTTTCTCTACTAAATACTCTTCTTTCAGAAGGGAATAATGGTTACATTTTATCTCCTTATATTAAACCTTAAAAAGTTATCTTCACACCTAAAATGTTAGAAAAGTATCAGAAAATACAATGATTATATTAATTTCTTAACAATGTCACAGAAATCTTATTTGTACTGGAATGTACATCCTCAAACTACAATAAATAATAAGATACAAAAATTGTGCACGTAAAACTAGGTATAACAATGAACATAATATAATATTAAAGCACTGGCAGCTCTAAAACATTAAAGGTCATTATGAAAATGTATATAACAGTGAAAATAAAAGTGAATAAAATGTATTTATACAATTATTGTGTTTTTAATGTTATTTTTAAAAACTGTTGATCAAGTTACTTAAAATTCTAAGTCATTGTGTTAGTCTGTTTTTTGCTGTTACAACAGAACACTAAGGAGTGTGTAGTTTATAATGAACAGAAATTTATTGGCTCACATTTCTGGAGGGTGGGAAGTGCAAGATCAAGGGACTGGCATCTCATGAGGGGAGGTTTGTTCCATAATCACATGACAGAAGGGCAAATAGAGGACTAGAGAGAGCAATAGGGGGCCAATCTCACCCTCTTATATTGACACCAACCCACCCATAAGAACGTATCCCTCATGGCCGGGCGCGGTGGCTCAAGCCTGTAATCCCAGCACTTTGGGAGGCCGAGGCAGGCGGATCACGAGGTCAGGAGATTGAGACCATCCTGGCTAACACAGTGAAACCCCGTCTCTCCTAAAAAATACAAAAAACTAGCCGGGCGCCTGTAGTCCCAGCTACTCGGGAGGCTGAGGCAGGAGAATGGCGTAAACCCGGGGGGCGGAGCTTGCAGTGAGCTGAGATCCAGCCACTGCACTCCAGCCTGGGCCACAGAGCGAGACTCCGTCTCCAAATAAATAAATAAATAAATAAATAAATAAATAAATAAATAAATAAAAGAAAGTATCCCTCAAGGCCTAATCACCTCTTAAAAGTCCCACCTTATAATACTGCTATGATGACAATTAAATTTCAACATGATCTCTGGAAGAGACAAATATTCAAACAATTGTGAATATGGAATTCAAAGTTCTTGTTTAATATTTCCATTTATTACATACATCTGAAGGCATATATTCTTAATATTTTAATTCTGGAATTGTCCAAAGTCACTTGAAGTGCTCATACAAATATAAATGCTCAAGTTGTATTGTTAGGTAGTGAGATAGACTTTAGCAGCTGGATGGGGTAGCAGAAGAGAGCAGAAAGACTGTCACTAAGACAGCCCCTGGCCCATCTAAGTTCAGCCCAGGAACTGTCCTAACTCTGCCTTTACTGATGGAGTTTGTGGTAATGTCAGTGGCCAGCACATCCCGTAGAAGGAGAAACAAAGGTAGAGATGGAGATCCCCTAATTGGCCAGTGCCCAGCAACCTAAAACTGAATCTTCAAGTTGACCCTAAGCTCGTTATACCATCATTATAATAAGCTTTACATACAGTTTTGCTCCCTGAGTGGGCTTTTCTTAATGAATTATGTGCAAAAACTTGCGCAGTTTAACTTTAGTTATATAACTGCCAATCAAATAACATCAAACTGTCACTCAGACACAGCCCGAATCTTAATTTCTCCCGACAAATCCTATAAAAGCACTTTGAGCTCAGTAAATTGGTGCTGATTTCACTTCGCAGAAATCAACCTGTTCTCCCTCTGAGAGTGTATTACTGTGCTTCAATAAACTTCGCTTTGAACTTACACTTTGGTGTTCATCTGTAATTCTTTGCTCACGGTCACAAGAACAGAGATTGCTGGTCCAGAGCTGCAGCTCTGTTGATCTCCTTGATTAAAGAATCCATTAAATGCAGAATTCCCGGTAACAGTATCACTACAATTAATTAAATATAAATTTATATCTAAGTTGTTTTTAAAGAGGTTCCTCACTAATTGTGAAGAATGATATTTTAAGTGATCCTTTTTTTGTACATATGACCTGCCATGTAGTGTCTATTAACCAATAATATATCTAAATGAATCTGTTATAGCAAAATAAATAACTCTCCTAATAGCCATTCAGTTGAGTGATTTTTACCACCTGCAGCAGCTAAATTTTATAAAATAGGTATTTTTTAAAATCTTATATATTTAATATTTATTTTTTAAAAATAAACTACTACCATATCCTGGCAAGATGTATGTAAAGTATCAATACAATTGATTACTGAGTGGATTATTCTCAGGAACTCTGTCCTTTTTCTAGAAAAATTTCTCATTTGAATATAATATACAATGGGTCTCATTATTATTATGATAATTCAAGTTTCACTGTAAGACAACAGAGTAAATTACATGTAACTATCATAAATTCGATCTTTTTAGAAGTTATGGTTATTAATAACACAACAAATCATTACTATCAGTTTGGTTGCAGGTATCCAAAGCTCACCTTAATGGTTAAAAATATCCTTTGGTGTTTTCAACTTAAAGGCCCAGTAATTGAATAAACTATCATGGCAGCTAAATAAATAAGTAAATAAAGGCCCAGGAATAAATCCTCAGTTACAGCTAGATATAGGAAACGTCACCTGGGAGTTTCCATTCTTGGCTCTACCTTAGTTGTGTTTACTTTCTTTATTATCTGGAGGCCAAGTTAACTATCCATAACTCCAACTTCCGTCTTACCTTCCCATTATAGTACCACTTTCCCTTATAATGCTACATTGTATGATACTAATTCTCAATATAAAACAACAGCAAAATGCAGCTTAACTTTATGTATTCTTATTGGCCCAACTTTGATCACATGATGATTTCTGAACTTATCATTGTAGCTGAATGGATACATGCCATAATTGGCCAAGGATGAGGCTTATATTCAAACTACAGCAAGGATTGAAGTCATCTCTATGCGAGCCTGGATTGAGAACAAGGTGTTAGTGTAGGAAAATGCAGCCAGTCTTTCTCACAGCAGAGGGAAAGATCCTAAGCAAACAAACAAACAAATGAACCTGCAATTTACATATTTAGTTTAAAGTATTAGATAGATAGATAGATAGATAGATAGATAGATAGATAGATAAATAGATAGATGGATAGATAGATAGATAGATAGATAGATAGATAGATAGATAGATAGATAGATAGATAGATAGAATATACTTATAAACACAGCCTGCAGTGAGATTTTTCCCCCTAAAATACATTACTTACTGAAGTTGGTTACTGAAATATTGAGAAAGTTTTCAATAGAAATAGGCAGATTCTGGCAAAGTTTTTGCTCATGACTGACCTAGAAATTTAAAACAATTCTTAAAATAAGCAGGCTTGAACATTCTATAAGCCACAAAAATGTGAGAAGTGAATGTTTGCGAACTGCCCCTTGGGTGTATTCACCAATGTGTTCTCTGTGATTCTTTTCAGAACCTATATTGCCATCCAAGGATATTAAGTGACTTCACCATAGGTTATTACCTAACGTCAACTCTTCAGTCTTCACAGTTGATAAACAACAGTCAGATAAGGTTTGTGTTTCTGAAGAGTAAGGGTGTATATTATTAAGTTTGGTTTAGTATAGTCACTTTGGGTTAACACAATTTTCCAAGACGGTCTATAAATCAAGACAGGTCAGCACATATGAGGCAATCAAAGTGTGTAGTTCCTGTTTGTCTCAAACTGCTAGTCCGTGGAGTGGTAACTTTTATTTGCACCAAGAATGTTTGGGAAATGATGATTCTTGCCCGTAAATCAGTATTCCCTTACTAATCTATTTATCTAGAAGAACTCTGAGTTTATGTGGGGGTACAAATATTCCTTAGTGTTTCCAGAAAGATAGGTGTAAGATGGTCATATATTTGAACACCTTCCTACCTCCTTGGAAGACTGGAGGAGCACTGCTACTGGAGGGGTCAGGGTGCGGATTGGTAGAAGCTATGACCAGGATGTAGATGTTATAGGGGAGTGCTTGTATTTATTTCAAGATGGGTGCCCATTGCCCATGCACAACCATGTATTCCATCCATGCTGTTATGAAAGGAGGAAAATTTCACTCTCTGCCTGCTACAGCTCCACTTCTGCCATAAGGATATGATAGGAAGAGTGTAGTGGGCAATGAGGAAAGATAAAAGAGAGACCATATCTTCCTAGATTGTAGCTTGAGTCAAAGGACATCACCTTCGCTTCTGTGATCCAGCAGCCTTCATCAGGTCTCTCCTCTTCACCACTGTGAAAGGCTAAGTTCTCTAACAGGATTTCTGGGATCATGTTTTCTTCTATACAGAAACAACAGGTCACCAAAATGCCAATGTTGCAACATCAGTTGAATTGGGTATGACTCTCAAGCCTACTCTACTGGTATAGACTAAATATTTGCGTCCCTCCAAAGTTTTTGTGTTGAAATCACAAACCCCAAATGTGCTGGTATGAGGAGATGAGATATTTGGTAGGTGATTAGATCAGAAGGGGGAAGCCCTCATGAACAAGATTAGTTTACTTATAAAAAAAAAAAAGATGCCACGGAGAGCTCTGTCACCCTTTCCACTATGTGAGGGGACAATGAGAAGGCAGCCACCTATGAACCAAGAAGCCTGCCCTCACTAGATCTCAACTCTGCTGGTACCTTAATCTTCAAGTTTCTAGCCTCTGGAACTGTAAGAAACAAATTTCTTTTATTTATACGCTTCCTAGTGTATGTTAATTTGTTCTAGCCTCCTGAATGAACTAGGACGTCTACAAAAATGAATGTTGCTGAGAAAAAACACATTTTCTTTTTAAGCCTCAGTTTCCATGTGTGTACCATAGAAAATAACCATGGTAATTTTTGCAAAATGAATCATCAAATATATACATGCCCTTCAAAATTTTTTTCCTGCACACAGTAGGTACTCTAAGCTAGGACATTTCTGCGATGTATAATTTGTGAATCATTACTGTCAACTCTCCAGTCTGCTGTAGTTAAACTACACCTTCATATTCTTAACGTGATCTATGGTATGTGAAGTATATATCCACACCCTTTTGCACGTGGGCTTGAACATGTGACTTATTTTGGCCAACAGGATATCAGCTGGCATGAACTAAGCATACAGTTGAAATATATTTGCAAAGTTGGAGTTGCTGTATTATAATTCAGCAGCCTACCATGAGACAAACATTTCTCACCCTTGCCCTCAGGGTAAGATAATATAAAGCTGATCCTACAGCCCAGGTAGCTGCCGGTCCAAAAAGCAGAATGCAATCAAACCTGCAGCTTGAAACCTAGAAACAGGGCCAAAGATCAGAGGCTGGAGACAAGCCTAACACAGTTGATTTGAAGCCAACCTGCAGACCATTGATTGATTTTAAGCCACTGAATTAAGGCCTCTAAATTTTGCCACATCTCTTATGGTTGAAATATAATCTCTCTTTCTTTCTCTCACTCCTTCCGTTCCTCTCTCTTTCTCTCTTTCTTTCTCCCACTACTTTTATCTAATGCCTAGTTTAGATTCTTTAGTCTTTACTTGATATAACTTTTATCAGTAAACATGCAAGTAATTATATTGGTTGAAAAGATTAGTTGCAAGTCACACTAATTTAAATTTTAGAAAAATCATTTGGAAAAATAATAATTCAAATAATTTCGGGGGAAATACAAATTCCAAATACACACATATATGTGTTTTTTTACATGTATGAGTTTATATATAAAACATATTATAAACACACATATACAAAATTATTAAAGAATATGTTTTTATTATTTGGCAAGAGAAACAGTTAAAAGGCCGGGCGCGGTGGCTCAAGCCTGTAATCCCAGCACTTTGGGAGGCCGAGACGGGCGGATCACGAGGTTAGGAGATCGAGACCATCCTGGCTAACACGGTGAAACCCCGTCTCTACTAAAAATACAAAAAAAACTAGCCGGGCAAGGTGGCGGGTGCCTGTAGTCCCAGCTACTCGGGAGGCTGAGGCAGGAGAATGGCGTAAACCCGGGAGGCGGAGCTTGCAGTGAGCTGAGATCTGGCCACTGCACTCCAGCCTGGGCGACAGAGCGAGACTCCGCCTCAAAAAAAAAAAAAAAAAAAAAAAAAAGAAACAGTTAAAAAACATTGAACTATTCTCAAGAATGGTTAAAACTAAACTAGAAATTTTCTACATGTTTGCTTTGTTTGTTGGGATTTGTTTGCTTTGCATTGTTTTGGTTTTTCTTAGCAGATATGAATCCATGGCACGCATACACACACACGCACACACACACACACACAATACCATAATGTATAGCAAGTTGTAAAAACAACTTGTTTTTAAATGAGAATGTCAGTTAAGGCAGTAATCATCAAATTCTAAAGTTTTTGAGAAAGTCTTGGAGTAAATATCCCTACAAAAATGCCGTGACTCTTATTAAAGTATCTAACCAATGAGAAGATTTCCCTTTAATTTGGCCAGTGCACTGTAAGAGAACAGAGCTCCACTTGGGGGTTGTACTGCTCTGGTGCACATCCTGGTTGTTGGTATAATACTTTGATTTCCTCAGTTAAACAATCATAGTGCACCCTGCAAACAAATGTGGACACTTATATCCCATCTATTGCAGGTCATATAGTGCCCAAGAGACAAATCACTCTCCCTTAAATTGTTTTGCTTTGATCCTAGGGGTTCAGAGATCAGAGAGAACTGGAGCTAGTGCTGCTCTCATCTTTTCCTTCTTGGCTAATTATATGCCATAACTAGTCCAGGTATTAAAAACAACTGAGTGGAATGGAACTATATGTAAAGATAGTGAAGACTTTGGTTAATTTAAGCTGATTTTCTTAGTAAACATACACATGCTTGTGAAAGAAACTATTTACATATTTTATTGTACTGAATTTTCTCACAAAAGTTTTGTTTGTTGATTCATGTGCTTGAGAGTAGAAGCCATAGACTTAATTTGCTGTTTGCATATTTAATTATATTATGCTTTTTAAATATTATACCGACACACTTTATATAAAGAAATACACAATGTTGAATAAAAATGCATACATACAAGTATATAATGGATAGTCTTCAATGAAAAACTGTGTCTGGAACAAAAATTTAAGGTAATGAAGATAATGTCTTTAGACAAGCACACAAGATATTTATTTGTACAAATGGGGCTCTCCAATTACCACAACCTGACAGTTGCTCTTAAATATCATAAAGCCAAATTACTTGAAAGTGCACTGAATATTCTTAACATAATATCTTATCTTATTCATTTTTAGATTAATGTATTATCCAATAAATTATGAAGTTATACAAATTATATTTTACCTAAGAATGATGCTGGGCAGAGTATTTTTTATTTTATAGAATTTCTACACTTTTGGGGGTCTACAAAGAGAATAATGATCCTTTTGTGTAATTAAAATTTTGAAGAAAAAGCACTTTTGAAACATTTTGTCTTGATATCTGCCAAAACAGGTTTTCCCCTCTTGCTTGGAGTAGATACACCCACTTACAAAACTGTGAGACCAAAGGAGAGTCACCAAATTCTACAGTACTACTCACTGATTTCATCATTTAAACAAGTGTTGCCATTGATCTCTAAGATACTTTATGATCTTAAAATTACACGAAGAGGTTGACAATCATACATTTTTACAACTTTATCAAACTTACAGATTTACAAGAATAATTCTAGGAGGCTATTTCAAAACAGATGCCTTAAAGTATAATGTTATTTATTTGATTTATATAAAAATCAGAATATGTTACCTAGTTCAAATCCTTAGAATTAATTATGTGCATACAATTATTAAACAAGTGGCCACTTTAAAAATTATGCCAGCTTAGATTATATTTACTACTGTTTTCTGTTTACCAAAGATTTTCCTAAGTGTGCAGAGCTTGTAGAGAGAGAGTGTGTCCTGGTGAATAAATTCTATTATAGGAGACAAGGTGATAGGGAAGATTTGATTTGACCAAATGTATGCATATATGGATATTGTATATTTGTATCAATTTCTGCATAAATGTATCCATATATACATATATTTCTAAATATCATTTCTAAGTATTACTTTGTATTTGGGAATTATTTCTTTTTAGCTGATTGTGTATTAGCTAGTTTGTTTTCTAGCAAGTTTGCCCTCATCATTCAAAAAATGATGCATAAACTTCCTGAATTCATTTTCTCTTGCATCATTTGATATATTATTTTGTTTCTTGGACTGTTTCAAACATCTAAAAAATGCAAGCAACCAATCACAGAAAGACAACCTTCATCAACATGCCACAGTTACAGATTCCGGTGACTGATGAAGCTGGGAAAGCAAATTTAGCTTGCTCTGAATGCAAAACTGCCAGTACTCTGAGTCCTAATACTTCTACTTTCAATTTATTTTATTATTTAATCTTAATATTGGCTTTGTGTAATTCTTTGTGCTATATATACCAATATATAACCCTGTTGTGGCAGTGTGTCATTGTATTCATAACTCATATGGGATGAGTTATGAGTTATGAACATCCCAATATGGAATGTTGTATTTTGCCTACTTACAGGAGATTAGCATGGTAGAAATACTGGAATGATTGAGCAGTCTGCATAAAAAGAGTGATTAAGGGACAGTATAAGATGACTTAATCTCTATGAGCTACCAACATAGGAAAAAATTTTAGAAACTATAAAAGAAAATTCAGAAAATATGAAAGAAGAAAGAAGATTTTTTTTTTTTTTGGTAAGAACGAAAACATAGCACATGAAGATATGGAATTGATTACATCGTGTGTAGAAACAGCCTTTATATAGACCTTCTTCTTTTGCCTGTTGTATGTTTCATTGTTTCTGACAATTGGGCTTCTTGCTATAATCAAGATTTAGTAACGTGATTTGAATCTTAACTAATGTAAACTTTTAAGTTTTTAGATGTTTTGACAATGTTTCAAGCATACAAATTGTACTTGATGAACTTATATATAACCACATTTATAAAATATTTACTTCTGTAAAAATATTTAATATTTTAAGTAAATTTTCATTGAAATTATTGTAAACCAATATCTTAAAGAATTTTGAGAAATATCTTCAAATTTGTTTATATTAGTTATTTCACTAGACATAAAATATATTCAATTCACCTCTGTTTTTTCCAAATTTCATCTTTCTAATAAATTGTGAAATGATAACCTCTATTTCAATTTTTGTGCTAATATTTTAACCAGGGATTTAGCTGTTGGCTCATAACTTTCAATAGCCAGTTCATTCATGTTATCAAAAGCATTGACACCTCATTGTATATTCAAGAGAGCAAAAGAAATGTGATGAAAGATCCCAATAATAACAACAAAACTGTATCTAGAGTGAGGGGAAGCTGAGTTGCACTTGTTGACTCTGGTTCTGATCTGTTGTATTGAAGGTTTCATATTAGTAACATGTGAATTATTATTATATCTTCCTTGACTGTACATGCATAACAAATATATAATATGTAACGCCTACTCTATTGATCAAATTTTTCAGAGACAGTATATCCCAGAAGTAAATATTTCTGGAATGGTTTTAAAATATGATGATATGGTTAGTTTTTATTCCTTTTGTATATATTTCATTATAGAGTCTCTGAATATATTCGTGTCTTATTAAATTTCAAAGAAGACTTTCATGTCTGGTTTTGTTTTACAAGAAAGGATGCAAAATTTACATTCAATTAATTATGTCAACTTAACCTTCATAAGCTTTTATTCAGATCAAGAAGCCAAATTGCATCTGAAGCTGTTTTCCTAAAAATGATCACATTTACTGACATCTATTTGTTTCCTCCTTTCCCCGCGTGCTGCTCTTTTTTTCAATAAAGTGAAAAGTCCCCAGTCACTCACAGTTAAATAATTTCCTCCTAAAGTAGTCAGTATCAATCAATTATGATAAATTAAAACTGACAGGGGATAAACCAAGGATGGATGCATGGGTGAAACTGAAACAGACAGAAGGTTTAAGTGGAAAAGAAGTAGGTACAAGCAGCCAGAATAAACCACTTATTATGAAAAAGAATCAATGTTAATAAACCAGTGTGATTATGTACACACACAAATGCACATGTGCACACACACACACATACGCAGATACATATAGTTATACTTTAAACTCCAAATTGTTTATATTTTACTATTTTTGGTATAACTTAAAAACCAATAGGATGTATGCTTTGTTTCTTTCTCTTTCCTATAAAATACATCAACCTGCTGCATCTACTTTCACCTATTCCTAAGTCATATTCTTATACACTTTATGAGTAACCTTAATATTTGGACTAACATCTTGTCTTTTCCTGATGGTTTCTTTTCAATGGGAAATCAATCATCAAAACATGTTGTACTTTTATACAAAACATTACTATTTCCACCATCAAACATATTTGACAGTCATATGAACACTGTACTTTTCTCCAACATGAGAAAAATATTATTAAACAAGTACATCAAAATTAGTCACACAATTTTTTCAAAAATGTGTTTTACAAATTATTTTACTGTCTTGTTCAAATGATGCAGGTTTAATTGAGTGACAGAAAAGCTGAATAGAATTATAACTGATGGATTTTACAGTATGGGTAGTGATAAGCATCAGTACCAAGAGTGGGAAACAGCTGCTAAAAGTTAGTTACTGGTTCTTGTCTTAAATTTGTTCCAACAATTGTTATGAGCATATATATAGTACTTGTTCATCACATGTACTGAATAGGTATTGATAGCATGGCACCTGCGCAGAGGCAATCTGTATAAGCAGATTGTGACACCAAATCATTTTAGCAAGTAAAAATAATACATTTTAGTGTCTAATATATTTTAAAGAGATAATTCTGTGAGTACAGAAGAGATATTTGTGATTTAGTAACGAGCTAAGAAAAACTGAAGTTTTTGTAAACATTATGCTAAAATGAGTCATCAATGTGATATTGCTGCACAAATATAATTTCTATTCCTTTTAGCATTAGCTAAAATGTTTTTAATGATGGCACTAGTTTATATTTTAGTGTTTATGTTTCTAAAAGACTTAATTTTATGTATATTTTCTGAGATAATCTTCCTCAAAATACTGTTGGGAATCATTAAACTCCTTTTAAAGATGAGTGAATTGCATCTCAGTATGTTTATTTGTCTTGCACTCGATCTCACTGCTAATAGTATTTTTCTCTCTTAGTTCAATGTATATTACATGCAGTGACATAAAGCTGCATTTTATTCTGCATTCCATGGTTTTGGAAGGTCGCAGAGAAATGGGGAACATTCAGAGGAGAGTGACTAGGGTAGTCAGGGAGACGGGAGTACAAAAAAGCTTTAAAATTTAGCAAAAAAAGGTTTTTCATTTTTTTCTACCTGGACATGTAGTTCTCAACTTTCTTGTCTCAATGCAGCTGTGCAACTTTGTTGCTCACTCTCTCCTTGAAGCTCCTTATTTTCCTGGTTTATTATGCCCTGCTAGCTATGCCTGTGTCTTTCTGAATATTTCTCCTCTTTCAACTTATAACTTCCTGTTCTGTGACCCATATGAATAAGGCCATGTGAGAAGATTCTAATGAGTTCTAAACTTTGGATCTCTAAATTATCCAGAGCTTTCTTTGTCAGTAGAACAGCGCTTCTTTCTTTTGTCCGAGAACATTGAATCTTCCCTTTCCTGAAGAATTTGTAATAGTCTCCCTTGTAATAGTTCCCTTGCAAGGAACTGCTGCAGTGCTTCTGGGGACACGCTCCTATCACCTCTCATTATTCCTAGACCTATACTCAGTTACAAATCTCAGCAAGACCCACAAGGTAAAGAGCAGCTATGCATATCAAAAAATTGCAAGATTTTACCAATGTATACTGACCAATATTTAAAAAATATATATGGCCACAGAGTCTAGAGATGTTGAATCATGGCAAAAGGAAAATGTTGCAGCTCAATTATATTGATTTGGATTCACTAATCTGATTCTGAATTCAATGTGTTAACTTGAATGTCTGGGGACAACTCCAAATGTTTGATTGATTGCTTGATTGAGACTTGTACCCAAAGGGAAACTTAAGTAAAGTTAGAATGTCAGAACTTCCTTGATATCCTGTAGAGGAAAGTATCCAGAGGTCTGGACTTTTGTGCAAGCTGCTCCTCCATTTGGCCATAAGAACCAGGTGATGGGATTCATGAACAAAGTATAGGTGACAAATAGGGATGATTTATTGAGACTCTGGCTGACCCTTATTGAAGAATCACAGTAAAACTTCTAAGATTTTAGAATAATTGCTCTTTGAAATTCAGATTTCAGTAGTAGAGAATGAATGCTTGAACTGGAGACAAAAATTTACCATGTGACCTGAGCTGCTCTCATGAAATGAGTGTGGTCTGACTCACCTGACCATAAATTTGGGTGTACTCTGCAGCATACGATTGTCAAATGGCAGTAAATACATGAGAATCCTCTCAAGCACTGTACAAAAGAAACAAGTGGGTAAAGCATGTGACACAGGGGTTCGTAGCTCATCCTCCTCCTCTATTGCCTTCTGACTCACTTGCTATAGCCTAGTGGAGAATTCACTAGAACAAATTGACAGAAGCAATTCAATGGGGAATGGAAAATATTATCAACAAGTAGACAATACGATATTATTTTACAACAAAATGACCCACATCTCATACAATGACAAATATTAGCTCCAAACAGGTCATAAAGATAAAAGTATAAATCTTTTACAATAAAAAAGTAAGAGATATTTCTGACCTTGGATGAAGTAAAGAGTTCTTAGATACTTTGCTGAAAGCATTATCAAGAAAGAGAAACAACTGTAAACTTTGAAAAAGCTTAAAATTTTCATCAAATTTAAACCATGAATCTTTCAAAAAGTACCAATAAGGTCATGAAAAACAAGCTACAGACAGGGAGAAGCAGTTTGCAAATCGTATGTATGATTGAAAACAAACTGGTATTCTAGGTAAATAATAAATGCTATAGCAAAATACAAATAAGACAACACATTTTAGTTTAGGCAAAATGTATAAATAGATCACAAAATAATATACATGAATCCTGAATAAACACATGAAATGATGCTCAACTTCATTGGTTATTAGGCAAATGTAGATTAAAACCCTGACACGGCCACTAGAATGACTACCACACATGATAAGCAACACTAATTCTTAGTGAGGTTTTGTAAAACCTGGAGCCCTCATGAATTTCTGGTTAAAATTTAGAATGGTGCACCCTTCTTAAAGATTAGTCTGTGAGTTTCTTAAAGAGTTAAACATAAAACTTAGTATGTGACTTATCAATCACAATTCTAAGTATTTACTCATGAAAAATAAAACATTTTCATATAACTACTGTATATGAATGTTCAAAGAGATATTATTCATTGCCGAAAGCTGAAAATAATCCAAATGTCCATGAACCAGTGAATGGATACACAAAATTTATTTTTGCATACGATGAAATACTATTCAGTACTTAAATAGATTATTCATACATGCTGCAACGTGAGTGAACCCCAATAAACAGGATGCTAAATGAGAGAAGCCAGATGCACAGGATTACATATTTCATGGTTCTATATATATATATATAAATTTCCAGAAAAGGTAAAAAAAAAAAAAAAAAAATACAGACAGAGAGCAGATCATAGGTTGCCTGGTGCTTGGAGTAGGAGAATTGACTACAAATAAGCATGAGGAGCTTCTCTGGGTATGCAAATGCTTGTCAACTGAACTGTGCTGATTGTTGCATAACTGTGCATATTTGTTAAAAAGGATTCAATATTAAAGTTATAATGGATGAATTTTAAGGCAAGTAAATCGTACCTCAATTAGTTCAAAAAGGAATAGTAACTTTACAATAGACCTTATTTGCTATCATGATATTTTGTTCAGCATTTCTTCTGACCAAGCCATTTGTTTAATAGCACATTAAATGCAGCAAGGAATAATTCCTAGGATTTACTGGTGTTTACATGCTACAAGCTCTGGCATGAGAAAATAGTGGAATTACCTTAGGAAAGATAATTCAAAACACTGGTTGGATTGGATATGGGAAGAACGTATTGTAGGCCTGAGTTGTTGCACTTTCAGATGCAGATACAGTGTTGTTTCTCCAATAGTCACAATTTACAGTTCCAGTAATCAAAAAAAGGGAAGGACTCTTCTGACAATTAAGGCTGTTGACCCACTAGTGTAATACATGCTTTTCTATCCCCACAACTTAAGACTCTCTTGATTTCCCTCTTAAAAGAGGAAGTCTTCACCATGAGAAGAAATAATAGTCCTATTTGCCTGATCACTTCCATCTCCTCATTTCAGTGAAATAGTAGGGGTAAAGAAAAAGATGATAGACCTGGTTGCCTGCCTATCAATGAGAAATAAGACGATTGCTAAATAATGGAGATGATAGAGAATATATATGAAATGTAATATTTCCCTTAGAGAATCTCGTAATACTGACATGTCCTGTTATTGAAGGTGATTACCACAGGAAAACGGAATTGATAATTAGAAGATGGTAGTTAAAAGTACTGGTTGAAACTACATGGTAAGTTGCAGAAACAAAAATATAATAGTAATCAGTATTTCTTTGTTATTTCATATAAACATATATACATACTATACATACATATTTTATACACACACAATATATATAGCATTTTATCCTCTTTCATTCTCCTGCCATCTAACATAAGATGCATTAATGGTAGTTAATCTTATATATCAGTATTTACATGTTAGGGATTCAAAGGAGTACAGAAAAATGAATATCACTCAAAAGTGACTTTGCATTCTTTTTTCAGGAAGAGGGTTAATTCATTTTTAAATGTATAAGGTACAGTTTTAGCCTGTTAGGTGAAGAAAAATTTATTCTTGTCTATATTTGAAGTTAAATATAAAATAGTTGTGTATAGATGCTAAGTTGACAAGGGTATTTCCAGGACTGATATTTTTTGTGTAGTTCCAGATTGAAACTGGCCAACAGAGGAATTATGGGTGATATGTGGAAGGCAGGAGTGAAGAAAAGTTAATATTTATGCTTTGAAGGATAGTGGACATTACCAAACACTGTAGCTACTTGCATTGCTACTAGTGTGCTAGTTTAACTCCTAGACGTGAGACACATGGCCTTCATTCCTTCCCTCCTGGGCAGATCTCCTCCTTCAGCTTCTCAAAGTCCTGTCCCAGTGTGTGTAGCTCCATGATAAATAACAAGTGTTTACTCTGCAAGACACCTGAATCATTGAGTTTGGCAGCAGAGAGGGACAGAGATAATTACCAGTTGTCTTTGTTCTCCCAAATTTCAGGCTCAGTGTGTTTTTCCCAACTGTTGATCCAGCTAATTCGTATCAACTTCGGGTTCAATGTTAGAGGCAAAGGCAACAAACTTAGATTTATTAATAAATGTGCAAGACCTTATTTCTATCATGAATTCCTTAACCTAAACCTTTTTTTGTTGTGCTGGTTCTGTGATCAGACCCTGAGGAACACACCACATATATGTCTTTCAAGAGAAACAGTGACTGTGGCAAAAGAAAATGAAAATGTCTTCTGGTAGTCCTTGAGAGGTAGAAAAAGACATAACAGATTTAAAAATATAAGGAGGTCAGTTTTTACTAAATAAAGTTTTCAAAAAATGGCACCAAGACTCCTTAATAGAGAGTAGATTTCTCTGATAATTGGTGATGTTGAACATTTCCCGGCTAATTCACAAGATTCACTTGCCAAACTGAATTGCCCAGTGTTCATGACACACCACATTTTCCAGGGATCCTCTCAGCCTTTAAATGAACACAGCAGAGAAACCTGTTCTAGTTCATTCCTGCCCAATGTGGGATTCCTCTAACACATATTTGACTTGGGATTTACATACTCATCTGCCCAAGACTTCAAATCTCCTCTGTGATACTCATCTGCCCAAGACTTCAAATCTCCTCTGTGATCCGAGGCTCTTCCTATTTAATTTCCCTTTCTCCTTTCATAGTTTTTGAGCTGTCTCTAAAGCCCCTCCCTGATTGCTTTCACTCACTCTCATTTTATCCTTTAAGGAAATACTCTCTCATAGGTCTCTTGCTTGTCTCGTTCTATTTCGCCTAATTCTCAAAAGACACGAACTGACACAGGGGGATGGATGATTTGAAAGTCTGAGTAAAGATCAATAACACCTCTCACACTTATTTATACTATCCCTATAAAAAGAATAATTTAATTCAGGTATTTAAACATCCTCTCCTCAGTCAAATAAAAAGCAAATAAAAATTCTGATTAGTTTCTAAATGACAAAGTAAAGGAGATCTGGTGTTTAGTGTGTTCCAAATTAATGGTTAGCTCCTTTCTAATCTCCTGATATTTAATAAAATGTTTTAATATTTTCTCACTTCTAACCATAAAATGGCAGTGAAAAACTATTAGATATTTTAGGTAATCCCCAGATTCCATGTTGGTAGTCTGACCAATCGGACTGAGGCAGGATAGGTAGTCAAGAAAATGACTGTGTCCTCAGGATGCAGTGACCTGAGCATAGAGCCCACATGATAGGCCTTAGCATTCACATTGTAATTGAGCTCACTCAAACAAAGCTATCTTCAGTAGGGACTTTCCCTTCCAGAGAGCATGTGCATTTTGATGTTACCTGTCCTCAAACTGACCCGTTGCTCGTTATAATAGTAAAAAATACACCCATGGCTAGAAATCTAAGATGCTAATGAGAAATGCAACTTGTAAACCAGCATGTACAGCTACTGCGCATGTGCACCCAGAAGATAACTCAGAAAATGATTCCTAGTAACACCTCTCTCCACCTCCTTATGAATAATAACGTAAAACTCCCATAAAGGGAGTTTCTCCAACAACAATCCATGCTGTTTCACCCTTACAAGCAGCCTGTCCTGAAATATCTGTCTCAGGGTGTACTGTCTATTGTTCACTTAACTTACAAAATATTCTTTTCCTTTTGCAATGAATTACTCTATACTGTAATTCTTTTGCTGTGATCTCTTGTTTAAATTCTTTAAAAAAAAAGACAAGAAACAAGGTATCACATCAGTCATCAACATGACCACTATGCTGTGAGGAAGTCTAAGGTAGCCACAAGGTCATATATATAATGACCTTGAGGACAGAGAGATACTTGCAAAGACTCATCAGTTCCAGGCATCTTAACCTAGGTGCCAGCCATATAAGTCAAAAGTCATCTTGAACATTCTAGCCCCAGCACACAATACATGGAGAGAAACTGAATATCCAGGTAACAGTCAGATTCAATACCCTAGGCTTGTCTGTCAAGCTATCACAAGCATCTCCAGCCATTGTAGATGCCTAACTGAGGACTTACGCTGATAAAAGGTAGCTGTCTCCACCATGCCCTGCCTGAATTCCTGACTTATAAAATTATAAGCATGCTGAAATAGCTATTGTTTTATATCCTAAATTGTGGGATGATGTGTTTTGTAGCATATGCCCTTAAGAAGGAGACCAAATTAGGAATAGACTCAATGATTACTACCAACTGAAAGATGTATATGTTTAGCAGAATCTTACAGTACATTTCACATCTGTCAGTTATGTTTGTATTAGTTTGTTCTCATGCTGCTAATAAAGACATACCTGAGACAGGGTAATTTATAAAGGAAAGAGGTTTAATTGACTCACAGTTCCACATGGCTGGGGAGGCCTCAGCAAACTTGCAATCATGGCAAAAAGGGGAAGCAAACATGCCCTTCTTCACATGGTGGCAGCAAGAAGTGCTGAGCAAAAGGAGGAAAAGCATCTTACAAAACCATCAGATCTTGTGAGAAGTCACTCACTGTCACTAGGACAGCAGCACGAGAGTAACTTCCCCCATGATTCAGTTACCTCCCATGGGGTCTGTCATACGTGACACGTGGGGATTATGGGAATAATGCAAGATGAGATTTGGGTGGGAACACAGCCAAACTATATCAATGTTTGTGTTAGTTAATATTTAAGGATACTTCAACTCCTATATTAACGCAATGAAGCTTTTTTTAAAATGTCCTTAACTTCCCTTTGTCTCATATACAGATGCCTTTAATGATATCAAATAAAGAACAAACTCTTAATGGTTAAGTGAGATATCTTAATCAAAATACATATTTAATCATCAATTGTTTAATTTTAGTGGGCTTGAATATATTTTAGTTCAGTAGTACAGACGACTGGAAAAAAAAAGCAGTCTAAAATAAACATTCAAAGCTGTGAATTACAAATTTGCATTTTAAAGCAAATATCAAAAAATGCTGAAAATTACATAGAAAGAAAAACCATCATCTATTTCCCTTTTCTAAAAAATAGAAATACGTTGATCAATGCCATTTTAAAAACTGTGGTTCTCAGTTTCTTAAATCTGAGAAACTGTTCTTAGAAAACCAAGGACTTCATATTAATATTTGTTATATTTTCTCAGAGCACTTTAAATCAGGTTAAAATGACATTAAAATAAGGCCAGAAAAGATCGTGGATGGGCGTGGTGGCTCACACCTGTTATCCCAGCACTTTGGAAAGTCAAGGTGGGTGGATAACCTGAGGTCAGGAGTTCAAGACCAGCCTGACCAATACGGTGAAATCCCATCTCTACTAAAAAGACAAAAATTAGCCAGACGTGGTGGTGTGCACCTGTAGTCCCAGCTACTTGGGAGGCTGAGACAGGAGAATTGCTTGAACCCCAGAGGCAGAGGGTGCCATGAGCTGAAATCACACCACTGCACTCCAGCCTGGGTGGCAAGAGGAAGACTCCCTCTCAAAAAAAAAAAAAAAAAAAAAAAAAAAAAAAAAAAAAAAAAAAAAAAAAAAAATTCATGTTAAAAGAAAGAGAGGGGTTGCTTAGAGTTTGGATTGTCATTTATTTAAAATGAAAAAAATATATTTACTATATATACACACATAAACATTATTTATATTATATAAATATATTTATAAAATGTAATATAATCAATATATCACTATAATACATAAAATATTTTATATAATAAACATATATATTTATTATACATCTTCAATATGTCAAGTATTTCCTATGTGCTAAATATTTTAATCCTCAAAATCACCTTACAAAGTAAGTTTTAAGATCCCTTTTGTTCAAATAAAGGTCAGTTATTTCAAAGACATACAGGATTCTACCCACTTTCATCGGCTTCTAAGAGGAAAATAAGTGTTTGGTGTAGATTATCCGCTTTTAAAATTTTAGAGCCCTGCTTTCTGAGGCACGATAGCTTTTTTCTACTTTAAAAAGCTGTATTTTAGTTTTTGTCATTTTAACCATTTGCAAAGTCTTTTTCTTTTCTCTTGGAATTGCATCTCCTAGTCATTCTCAGCTGTAAACTTAATAAGGAGATTCCAGGACACAAGGGTCAGGGGTATCTTGGGGTCCCCGGGTGACTGTAAAAGATGTCAGCAACTTGTTAATAGAAAGAGAATATTAGCATCCTCTTCCAGAGTCATGACAAAGCTGCTTAGGAAGCACAACTCAAATTATTTATTGGAATAGCCACAATATCCCAAATAACTTACACTTCCATAATTGATGGAAATCAATTTTACATTTATTTCTCCTAGGGTCCAGATGCAATCTGAACCAGAAATAACTATTTAAAAAATGTTCCATTCTTTTCTAGCTTTAGTTAAAGTTATGATTACTTTGTAAAAAGGCTTAAACAATAAACCTTTGTCAGACACACTCTGGAATTAACTTAACATGATGTAGCTAAACTGATTGAGTTAAAATTGATTGTTGCCTCTGAATATAAGATCAGTGTTTAGCCAATGTGCAAGATTTTTTAATAGTGTAGCCTGGTATTCTTCACTGACATTCTCACATATATGACTCACCCACTAAGTAGTATGAGAAGAATGAAATATAACAGTGGTTATGCTGAAATCATTCCAGCTAAAAATATTTTAATGAATCTTTTGTGTCACCTAACCTCAAAGGTTTCAGAATTTTAGTTGGGGCTATTTGCTCCAAAAGACTAAAAAAGCATTGCTATTATTTCTTACGACCCTTTTCCACATTTTCAAAGTAAAAGAACTTAGTGGACATTGGACTTATTTCAGATTCAGTGTCCGTTTTAGAGGTGAGACAATTTAAGAATCACTCCTGATTGGCTTCTCTCTGACAGAATGAAATCAATGCTAAATGACCAGCTTACACCAAGCTGGCAGCCTCAATCTAGTGGGCCGCGATGGGGACAGCATGAGTTCTTTCAGACCGTCCTTGCCAGCTGTGAGGAAGCGTACTTCCTGTGGTTCACTGTTATTCCTGAAGTCTTTGAAGAGGGTAAACGTAGGACCACTATGAATTGAAGCCTTCTATTTGAGGAGATATCCTGGCAACTCGTCTTTACTAAATCTGGGTCAGATTTCTTCTACCTTTCAAAAGGGGCAAATTAACCAAAGATATTTTATTCTATTCATACCATATTGTTAATACTTAGAGTGGTTTGGATTCTCAATACTAGTTATATTTAAGCATCCTTCTCCATATGACTATAGAGTTATTTTTATCATACAAGATAAAATGTGTTGGGACTAGTCACCCCATCTCATCTCAGCATCTACTTACTTGAAATTCCAAAAATATCTCTGCCATGACTCATGCCTAACAGAGGTATAGAACAAGAAAATAAAAAGGAGGAAGCAGAGCTGCTACACTGATAAATGTCCACACTTTATAGCTTCTTTTGCCTAGTAAAGTATTGACATATGCTTTAATGTATGTATGCTATTCCTGGACTGTACATATTATAATTTTTTTTTACCCATTAGCAGGAGAAAAGAGTCATATTGGGTTTTAGAAATCAGGTAATTCCAATTATACATTTTTTTGGACCATCCCAGATATGTCTATAAACAGTTGTATACAGTTTTAAAAGGCACACCATTGCTCATCTTTCAGCATGCAAATAGAGAAAATTAGGAAATAAATGTAAGAAAATTTGATTTAAGAACACTTGGGAAAAAATCCTTTGGAATACACATAATTGATTCTGGTAATTTTCATCATCAAGTTATGTTTTAGTGATACATTTAACATTTGAAACAGGTAATTTATTTTTATGGAAAATAATACTGAACTGAAATTCTTATATCTACATCCTTGGCTTAAAAATAGTAAAATAATACTATAGTTACCTATGAAGCTACTTCATTACTTGCTCCTTTGGAAAGTCCATATTATAATTATTGTAACAAGGTCATAGCTAAAGATTAGACTGTAGCAAAATTATTTTATCAGGTTGATGCAAGAGTAATTATGATTTTGCCATTACTTTCAATGGCAATAACTGCAATTACTTGTGTACGAACTAATAAAAGACAGTTCATTGTTGAGTTTTCATTTTGAAAATCATTGTAATCATCACACTCTTGTAATTCCACCTATGGATGGCTTGATGGTAATTAGCAGAATTTGAATTGCCTTTGTATTTTCTTTTCCATCAGGAAACTGACTAAAGTAGTTAATTTAAAGTGCTTTCATCTAATTATAGTCAAAGAGACTAGAAGGAGATAGGAAGATAAATAACACCAGCGTTACCAGTCTTCTACCAAATAAAGGTCCACTTCCAGTTAACACATTTAATGACAAAGTCATGACTGATGATGCTATTTCACTATTTGAGTCATGATAAATGATGCTCTTTTTAAAGAAACAATTCAGAAAAAAATGTGGTCATTTTGTACAGTAAAATGTTTTCAGGGGTCTTTACACTGCAATTTCATCACAGTGCATTAGACCACTTTGGGAGGCCAAGGCGGGTGGGTTACCTGAGCTCAGGAGTTTGAGACCAGTCAGGCCAACATGGTGAAACCCCGTCTCTATTAAAAATACAAAAAAGTAGCTAGAAGTGCTGGCGGGTGCCTGTAATCCCAGCTACTCGGGAGGCTGAGGCATGAAAATTGCTAGAACCCGGGAGGCAGAGGTTGCAGTGAGCTGAAATTGCATCATTGCACTCCAGCCTGGGCAATAACAGTGAAACTCTGTCTCAAAAACAAACAAACAAGCAAACAAAAAACCAAAGTGCATTAGACATCATTCTTATTCTTTAACATGATATAAATGATGAATTGATGGGTGCTGACGAGTTGATGGGTGCAGCACACCAACATGGTATAAGTTTACATATGTAACAAACCTGCACGTTATGCACATGTACCCTAGAACTTAAAATATAATAAAAAAAAAAACGATTGTGTAAAAATTCCTAATAAAATAATTATCATTAATTATATATAGCACTTATATTTTATATCTGCGTATCAATATCTATATCTTTAATATATACATTTATATATGGCATGATATGCATTTTAAAATTAATAGAGACTCCAAAATGTAAGAGAAACAGCTGTCTTAATTTCCTATGGATATCATATCAAATTATTACAAACTTAGAGGCTTACAATAGCAAGAATGCATTCTCTTAGTTCTGGAGGACCAAACCCTGAAATCAAGGCGTTGTAAGGGTTGCTTTATTCTAGAGAATGCTTGGGCGTATCTGTTCCATGCCTCGCTCTTAGTTTTTGGTGACTGTCAACAATTTCTGGTATTTCTTGGCTTGTGCATGCATCATTCTAATTATTGCCTTTGTCTTCCCATGGGCTTCCTCTTTGTATATTTCTGTGTCTTCTTTTCTGTCTCATATTAGGATACTTTTCACTGAATTTAGGGCCTACCAAAAGTTCAAGATGATTTCCTCTAGAGATCCTTAACTTAATGACATCTACAAAGATCTTATCTCCAGATAAGCTCACATATACAAGCACCGGGGTTTGGGACTTGAATATATCACTTTGAAGCATCTATTCAACACACTACAATAGTGCACAAGAGGACAAAATCATTCTTTATAACAAAAACAGCAAATTATCAGGATGGACTCACAATGCTGAATATTCATGTGTAAATTCTATTTGCCTGCAGAACTGCCTGCATTGTTTTAGAGCAATACCAAAGCACATTGCACTTTTTTCCCTTTGTAATCCTGAATTCATTTCCAGAATTCTATAGCGTTTGTGTTAGTCCATGCATTGTTGTAAAAAAAAAAAAAAAAAAATACCTGAAGCTGGGTAATTTATAAAGAGAATAGGTTTATTTGGCTCATGGTTCTGCAGGCTATGTAAGCATTGCACCAGCATCTGTCCAGCTTCTGGTGAGGATCCAAGAAGCTCACAATCATGGTAGAAGGCAAAGATGGAGCCAGTACATCACATAGTGAGAGAGGTAGCAAGAGAGAGATGAAGAGGAGATTCAGACTTTTCAAACAATCAAGTATCTTGTGTACTAATAATGAGAACTCACACATCACCAAGGGAATGGCGCTAAACCATTTATGAGGGATCCGCCCACATGACAAAACAATTCCCACTAGGCACCACCTCCGACATTGGGGATGACTTTTCAACATGAAATTTGGAAGAAACAGAACAACTGAACAATATCATGGTCGCTTTTGTCCTTGGACGATGCTATAATACGAAGTCATGTATCCCTGGAACTATGCTAAACTAAATAACCCGATAAATAATCTTTTTAAGACAATCCTGTTTAAGAACATAAAGGAATATTAACTTGTCCAAGGTTGGACAATTACTAGCAATGGAACCAAGATTTAAATGAATATCTAATTGGAGTCTGAGAGTAATCACTATGCTGTACTAGGAACACTTTGTGTTTACATTTCAGTGACATAAATATTGTTTTGACTACATTTTATGGCCCAGGAGATCACAAAATACATCAAGTACATTTTGCCAATAATTCTTTCTGCCCTAAGGGGGAAAAAGAAACATTAGGCATAATTAAAACCGTCAAATAAATTTTTAATTTCATATATATGATCTGTCTAAAGAACCTTTTCAGCTCCCTGAAACCATTATGGATGGTGGTGGTAATACAATATGTAGGAGAAATTTATTAGGAATGTGTGAAGGAACCGATGTGGCTATGCCTCCAAAAACGGTAAAATTAGGGAAAAAAACAAACATAAAAGAGATAATTTGGGGTTTTGATTTGATCTCCACTACCGTAAGTTCCTGGGGACCTTTGAAATTCACTGAATTCCAGCAGAGTTCATTGCTCTGCATTCAACTACTAGTGGCTAGCTTGCTGGAGGAGAATGGGAGAAAACAACATAATAAGTGATCTTTGCATCTAAATTACATGATTCTGATTTTTTTTTGACTTACCAGCTAGCCTGAAAACTATTAATTAAAAAATACATAATGTAATATATTATTCACTATTAGAATGTTGTTCCAGATACTGTTCACTGCATTTCTTTGCATCTCATTGAGAAGGAAGCAAGATAAGAAAATTTCTTATTCTCATCGTGCTATTGTCCCATTACCAAAAATACTTTGAGATCTATTGAATAATAAGTATATTTTTATATTATTTTTTCTTCCTCTCCTATGACTTTAACTTCAAAATTGTAAGTTTTTCATTAATATTATCTCAGGCATCATCATTTTTAAACTGTTCATGCCTGTTTATGCTGTTCACACCAATTTGTTCACACACACACATTTTTTTCTTTTCTTTTTCTTTCTTTCTTTTTTTTTTTTTTTTTTTTTTTTTTTTTTTGCCTTAGTTTCAGTATCAGGCTTAGACCCAGGAAAGAGAAACAGGTATCTTGGATCCTGCAGTTCAAAATGCCCCACTCTGACAATTCCCCTACTTAGAGGGGGTAATCCACAGACCTAAGTGGATATGAACACTCACAGCTTGCATTCCCCTTTAAATTTACGTTCCACGTACCTGAAACGATGAGATTTTCTTACCAAATGATCTTAAGTTAATTTCCAGGTTACATGCATATTTTTTCTCTGGTCTACTAAGAGGGGTTAATCCACAGAGCTAAGGGAATATGAACACGCACAGCTTGCATTCCCCTTTTAATTTACGTTCCACATACTTAGAACGATGAGATTTTCCGAATGATCTCAAGTTCATTTCCAGGGCACATGCTGACTTTTTCCCTGGCCTATCATATGCAGTGTGGATTATGCTCCAATGTGTGTGCATCCTTAGACTCAATAGACTGGCCAGAGAATCATTGCTGCAGAAGATTGGATGGAGAGTGAACATAATGTTTAGGTTTTTCACAGATGTTTGTATGAAGCCCTTGCTGGTACAGGATAGTGAGAGGAGTGGGAGTAGGAGAACAAGGGTTAGCAAGGAATCTGGTGCCTAACTCTTTTTGTGCTGCCATACTTGAGAGTGGAATGTTGAGTAGTCTAAATGTGCTAATTGAATATTTTCTTTGGTTCATAACTTTTAAATATTAGGGTATATGTAATATAGGCATTAATTTGTTCTTCTGGCTTAGTCTCCACAAATGCTAGAGAAGGGTTTGCTTATTATTGTGTGCATATTTTTATAAACTTTATTATTCTTCCATATAATAAATAATAACTAAGACAGAAAATTTTCTCTGAGGCTGTTCTTAGACATAAAACCTTGCAATGGATTGTTTACCTTATGACAGTTCCCAAATAAATTCTACTTTGCAATCACTCATTTCCCAGTAATTATTTGATCTCATATCTTCAAGAAGAGAAATTGTTATAAATCGATTTGTATGTCTCGTCTCTATCTAATAATCTATTTACTTACCATTGTTGTATCATCAAATGATCAATTAATTTATAAACTTATCTAAGACAACAAAATATCTGCTTTGTCTGAGATTTATATAAATTGATAATATAACTTTAAGATTTTCTTTAATAAAAGTTTGAATCTCACCTGTATATTTTTTACATAATAAGTTGAGAAACCAACATATAGAACTAGTAAAACTTGATGGCAAATTTTGAAACACCTCTCACTCTCAGTGGGAAACGCTGAATTTAGTAGTTAAATGGCCTCTTTCTGTCACCAAAAGATTACACTTTGAGAGTGGGTTTCTTGCAGTTTTAATATTGTGACCAATGGAAATTTCCTGCTACAAGGGTCACTGTTTTGTCTCTTTCCGAATGGGTTTTTCTACTTTGTAGAAAAGGCATTTTCAGAGTCATTGTTTATTTTTAACCTGGAAATATGGTTTTAAACATGGAAGGTTGCTAATTCCGATGCGTCGTTTCTTCAGGTGTTATAACTGAATGGTTACTCTAAACCAGAATAGTTTAACAAAATGCTCATAGCATGTTTCCAAATTGATATTCAAAATATATTTTGCTAAGGAGGGGTTTTCTTGAATATGTTTGCTTTTGCGTGACATCACAAATTCTAACAGAAACTGGGAGTTTTAAAACTATACATTATCTAGAAAAGAATCCTATATTACTGAAAGATTCTTGAAATTTCACTTGAGAAAGAATGTTAGTTTAATATTTTTATTTGTAGATAAAAAGCGGAACAAAATTTAGACAAATCAGGGTTTTAGCTACCAGTAATCCAAAAATCATGCCAGAAAATATAGCATATATAAACATCTACTGAAAAATCAAATATAAAATGTTTTATGAGTACAATATATTTGAAAAATCAGAAAAGTTAGTAGTATCTCTCTAAAATAATCAATGGTTGAGTCTTCAATTCTTTGCTATTGGAAGGCTACAGTGCTGTACTATGTCTGAACACACAGATCTTATTGATTTGAGCTCTAACAAATTGAATTCAAAGATCATTTAATATAACATATTATAATTCAAATAAAAGGAGAAGCTGGCACATTAAACTTATTAAAATATATATACATTTAAAATGAAGTAAATATGATATTTGAAGTACATATGTGCACATGTGTATATGTATACACACACAAATGTATATATATACATATGCACATATATTTGTATATTAAAAGGCATTGCTATATAGCTATAGAGATATAATTTCAGAAAAAACACAGATTCTCACCATTGAAAAGAACTGTGAAGGTAAGACAATCCTATTTGTCATTAAAAGATATTATCAATATTACTAATCTAGGAAAATGCTACGAAATGTATCACTAATTAGGCAAAATTGTACTAAACTTTTTACTTAGTTTTATGGAATATAAAACACTATGTATTCCAAACATTGTATTAAAAGGCCACAAGCAATCTGGCAATTTTGTATACAGGCTGACTTTTAGGTCTTAGCTGTCTTTTTTTTTTTTTTTTTTTGAGACGGAGTCTCGCTCTGTCGCCCGGGCTGGAGTGCAGTGGCCGGATCTCTGCTCACTGCAAACTCCGCCTCCCGGGTTTACGCCATTCTCCTGCCTCAGCATCCCAAGTAGCTGGGACTACAGGCGCCCGCCACCTCACCCAACTAGTTTTTTGTATTTTTTTTAGTAGAGGCGGGGTTTCACCGCATTCGCCAGGATGGTCTCGATCCCCTGATCTCGTGATCCGCCCGTCTCGGCCTCCCAAAGTGCTGGGATTACAGGCTTGAGCCACTGCGCCCGGCAAGTCTTAGCTGTCTTAATGCAGCTATATACAATGAACATATGAGCAGCTCTGTGAATTCATTGATATTATGTACATTCAATTCATTTATTAATTCATTTAGCTATACGTTTGATAAATAACTTTAAATATACCTCTAAATTACATGCAATTACAGCTAGCAAAGATGTGGATAAGATTAGAATATGAGTTGTGAAGAAATTTTAGAAATAAATAAATAATTTTATATTGGGCATCATTAGCCTGTAGTTACAGATATTTAAATATCACATTTACCAAGCTGACAACTCCGGGACATAATGGCTTAGGTTAAGTACTATTTTTTTTTTAACTAAAATAATGAGGGGGTTTAAGATTCATGTTTAATGAATTATGCTGCAGCAAATTCAAAATAGAATTGTTGGCCGGGCGCGGTGGCTCAAGCCTGTAATCCCAGCACTTTGGGAGGCCGAGACGGGCGGATCACGAGGTCAGGAGATCGAGACCATCCTGGCTAACACGGTGAAACCCCGTCTCTACTAAAAATACAAAAACTAGCCGGGCGAGGTGGCGGGCGCCTGTAGTCCCAGCTACTCGGGAGGCTGAGGCAGGAGAATGGCGTAAACCCGGGAGGCGGAGCTTGCAGTGAGCTGAGATCTGGCCACTGCACTCCAGTCCGGGCGACAGAGCGAGACTCCGCCTCAAAAAAAAAAAAAAAAAAAAAAAAAAATAGAATTGTCATTGAATAGTAGTTACTATTCAAAATATATATAAGGGGTTCATGAACTTTGGCCAGAGATGAGCTTCAATTCAGTCCTTAGCTTTCTAGAAACAAGATAGAAGTGAACAAACTGGTTTGTGTAACAATATACAGTGTCTATAAGACTAAGGCAAATCTACTTGCTCAGAAGACATATGAGCAATCCCAATGAAAAAATAAATGAAATAAAATTTAAAAAGCAGAAATCATTCTCTTCAAATAAAATCTCCCTATTGCATCGTAATCATAAATAAAATAATTAGCTGTTTCTTTTAATAGCAGTAGGTTTACACAAACACCTAATTCAAAAGCTGTAATTATTTTGGGAGAAATCAGGAAAAAAAAGAAAACATGACATGATGCAATTACTCACTTTTGTGATTGTCTGAAATATTGAACAGTAGATTTCAGATGATGTGGAAGAGCTGATAAACAGACTAGCCTTGGAGAAATGCACCACAAATAGACTTCTGTCAGAAGGGCCTTAGATGGATAGATATTGGGCAGGAGGGAATTTAAGATTGTATTCCCTGGCAAGTAATTGGAATAAAGCAATTCTATGCTGGCAGATAAATATTGACCTATATGCACTAACAGACAGTTGAGCTTGGAATAGAGTTGACCTTCTTGTATGGAAATTAAATAGTCTAGCCAAGATGTGTGCCTGAATGAAAAGCTATCTGACACTGGTTCAGTGGGTATTGGAGTGAATGCCTGCAAGCAAGGCCAAAATCTCCTGAACATTTTTTTCTAATCTACTGCGTTGCACAGACGAACGGGCGGCTGAGCATTCAAAGGTTTTCTATAGATGCCATAATCACAACCATTTTAACTAAAAACATTTTAAGTCAAGTGCAATCATAGAGCTACTACCTTGGCCACTAAAAATAAAATAAAAAATAAAAGTACCCATGTAGTACTTACAATTGAAGAATATTCTTCTTATAATATAGCTTCTTATCTAATATAAGAAATTACAGATGTTTATTTTATTTTATTTTACCCCACCTTCCCAACTGCAAATGTTAGACCAAATTATAGATGCAAACTAAATTACCACATGCTTATGTGTGATTATAAAGATTGGCAGCAGTCTTGAAAAATAAGTGCAAACTAAAGATTTAGAGTAGTTTATTTGAAGTCCTGCTGTCTAGTAATGATAAAATAAGTGTGCAAGGTATCAGTTAAATACAGTTCTTGAGTCATCAAAATATTTTAGATGAATATCAGATATTTATGTTTTCTCCATAGCCTCAGTACATGCAGACAATATACTTAAAATGTCATTTAACCACTTAGGAAATGTTTCTTTAAAGACAACTTTAGAGATTATCCTTCCCCCAGAGTATACCATTTACTTAACAGTAGATTCCACTAGCCATCTTTTTCTGTAGTAATAAAATAAATAGCCTACAACAGAATTAATAATAATGAAGTGACAGAGAGGGAGTAAATCAGCCTGTATAGCTTATATTCAATTCAAAATATTTATTTGGTTACACCTAGAAATATTGTTGTTAAATTTACAAATAATAAAATTATAGAAAAATGAGAAGTCGCTAAATCTCATTCACTGAA